>NC_058374.1:58017500-58320530 GCF_018350175.1 Felis catus | reverse complement strand
ATATCATGTACACATCTGTGTCAGAAATTAAGTAACCAGACTTTCCCAGTACTGAGCAACCTTTTAAAATTAAATGCAACACTGTCAAATAGAACTTTCTGTGGTGGTGAAAATGTTCTACATTTTGCTCTATTCACTACAGTCGCCATTAGCCACATGTGGTTTTGGGACACTTGAAATGTGGGTAGTGTGACTGAGGAACTGAATTTCTTATTTTATTTTAATTAACTTAAATTTCAATTTAAATAGCTACATGTGGGCAGCAAAGATACTTAATTATATGAGTTCAATCTCTTCCCAAACTTCTGGTGTGGTCCCTGAGCATGAGTGGTATATAGACTGGTCAGTTGGGGGTCTCAAGAATTGCAGCTGTTGTGGACCAATGGAACAGGCAGGATCTTCTTTGTGACTGAAGTGGCTGCCATAGCAATTTCCTTGAGTTTGGGAAATATAGAGCTGGAGTGATATACTTGTAACCCTACTTAACTCATATTTAATTATTTTTTTCACTTGGGGAAACATTTTTTAAAGTAGTAGCATTTTCAGACATTATGATTCCAGGGAAGTGTTAGAAACGAATCCCAAGCCTGGAAAAGATATAGATTCTTAGGGATCTTAGCTGGGTTTTGAGAGAAATTAGATTTCTACACTGTTCTGGAACAGGAGAGGCTGCATTTAAAGTGCTGTGAAGAAAGTTTCTAGGTTTGAATATTAATCTCTTAGATTAAAGATAACTGAATTCCAACTTCTGAACTTTCTACAGTAAATTTTAACTGCCTGTTGGCATCGAAAGTCCAACATGGAAAAGCCATACTTAAAGTGTGTGTGTGTGTGTGTGTGTGTGTGTGTGTGTGTGCATGCACACATGGCTGGTTTAATAAACTTTTTTTTTGAAATGCAATAGCCATATAAATAGAGGACAAATTGTACTTTAATCTTGAACTTTAGGGTCTGGAAGAGGTGTTTACTATTGGGAAAAACAGATCATTTACAGGCAACACACTTGATTGTGAGTGATCAGGCCACACCCAGGATCAGTCTGCATTTGAAGCTATCCTATTCATGCTGATACCACATACAGGTGTAAGCGTTTGGCTCCACTCTGCCTTTCTTTCTTTTTTTTCCTTTAGTTTATTTACTTATTTTGAGAGAGAGAGAGAGAGGAAGAGAACGAGGGAAGGGCAGGGAGGGAGGACAGAGAGAATCCCGAGCAGGCTCTGCACTGTCAGTGCAGAGCCCGACACAAGGCTCGAACTCATGAACTGTGAGATCATGACCTGAGCTGAAACCAAGAGTCAGACACTTAACTGACTGAGCCACCCAGGCGCCCCCCACCCCCCGCTGTGCTTTTCTGAAGGGTCATGGCCATGCATTTACACATGGAAACCTTGATTATTTTATTATAAATTACTTTTCCTTTGGCTTTCCTATATCGTGTGCATGTTGAAACTATGTGTGTGGGTAGATCATCTCATCTATGAATTTGATTTTAGGATAGTAAATGGAGCATTGTCAAATATTTGCAATAAAAAAGGACACTTTGGGCTTGAAGTCTTGAAAGCCTCTGCTCTGGAGCATGCTGACCTGCTGCCAGCTGTGCTGGTTCTCATGTCAACCACACCAAGCACGTTGTCATGTCTGGAAACCCTCACTTCCAAGCAGGCACCATTTCCTTGGGAATTTTCATCTACACAGAGCTGTTGGTTAATTTTGACCCTCTGTTTCTGCTCAGGGTGCAGGTCCATGGGTGTGTGGGCATTTTCTAATAATATATATATATAATAATAATATATATAATAATATATTATATATAATAATATATATATATTATATATATATATCCCCCGCTATCCCCTAAATTTTCTGAAGAGCATCTTGTGGCCAGAAATGATCATAAATTTCGTTGCCCACATTTGAGCATGTATGTAGTCAAGGATTCACCTGAAGTGACAATGTTTGAAGTTTCAGTAATATATTCCTAACATATTCAGTAACATATTCCTCATGCATTCTATGAGTTCAAAGTTTGATAAGCCCTGGTCTGTTCCATATTTGACAGTAATCCTGGTCATCGTTAATAAGAGAGACCTACATAACAGAAACAAGATAAACCTATGAGGAAAAATGGTTAACTATGACTTGATCTTTATTATATCCCAGTCAATATTAACATCATATTAAACCATTTTTCTCTTTCTCTCTTTTTTCCTTCCTTCCCTCTTTCCTTTCTCTCTTCCTCGTCCCCTTCCTTCTTCTCCTCCTTCTTCTCCTCCTCCCCCTTCTTATTTTGGTCTGTGTCAGAATGGATACTTTCCTTCTTTGCTTTCCCAGAGTCCAGTTTGTATCAGACCTGGCCATTGTGCTTCCGCTTTCCATCTTTCACTGACTACAAATACTTCAGTCTTTGCTATACTTCTTTGAATCAGCTTTATTCTTATGCTGGCTCCCTCATTAATGAATTAAATAAATTTTTTAATACATGTTGATTCTATATTTGTATGGGAGTCATGTTGTTAGCTTTTAGCTTTGAAAGTTTGGGAGGTCACTGAGATGTCCAAGTGGACTCACTTGCTAAGACTCGTTAAACTACCTTGGAGTTGTACCTCATGGGCTGCTTAAGTCCAGTCATGTGTCAAAGGAATTTCCCTCTGCTGACTTTCTTCCTCTGTTTCCTTCTCTTTTCATTCTGTGTATTTGTTTTCTGTTTTATTTTTTTTTTCTTGGCCAAGTCTGCTAACTTTCCACATCTTGTCTAATTTACATTTGGGGCCATTTATTTTCCCATTACTGGGTCCAGTGAGTAAAGGACAATTGTATGCTGGAAAATGTTCAACAGTTGGTTCTTTGAGGTGGCATAGGGGCTGATTTTTCAGTGTCTACTGATTTCTGTGGTATAAATACTTCCAATATGGCCAATGATAAGCTACCAATGTGATGTCACTGAGGGCAAAATTAGGAAGAAGTAAGCACAATCCATTCTTGTGAGCCAGTGCAATAAGCCGTAGCACAAAGATGGTCATGAACCACTAGTCAGGTCTTGGCTTCATTATTGAGAAACATCCTGTACATTCTTGAGTCCTTAGAAAATAGTGGTTGGGCAACATTTTCTTCCACAATATGGTCCAGGAAGTAGTGCATAAAGGACTTCCAGGCTGGTCAAGAGAGAACCCTGTGAGTCTGTGACGCACATGGCTGATGATTTATTCTTAATTGTTGGCAGTAATAATTATAATAACTGATCCCTGGTAAGTCTTTATCACCTGATCCCTGGTAAAGTCTCTCATGAAGATGAGGACCAATTTTCTGTTGGTGCAACATGACAGACAGAGAATATGGTCTGCTAGCCTGTTTTATTTCTCTGTTCATCTATTTGTGAGCACAAATCAACTAAGAAAATATTTTGTGCCCACTGGGAAGGAGAACAGCTCTTGGAGACCTGATCAGAGAGTTTTTATATTTCTGTGTTGGATTTTGACCTGTGAATGAGAACTGAAAGTACAAATTCTCTGATGCCTGTATGTCTATTAGTGAGGGTAGTCTTTACCTCTTTTTGACAAAAGGTTAAATATTAATAAATTAGATTTAAAACACTAATAAATTAGTTATAATGCCTTCAAAAATGGGATCTGGATCAATTTCTTAAAATATTCAATTTGCCAAAACTCACCTAGAAGAAATAATGATATGAATAGGCATGTATCTATTAAAGAAATTGAATAAAAAATTAATAACCTTCCAAAACAGAAAAACTACAGGTCCAGATGGGTTCACTGGTGAATTTTAACAAACATTTAAGAAATAAATTAAATGAATTCTCTACAATCACTTTTGGAGGATAGCGACAGGGGGAGTACTTCTAACTCATTCTATAAGGCCAGTATTACCCTACTACCAAAACCAGACAAAGACATTACAAGAAACTTCAGATCAATATCTCTTATGAAATAGATGCAAAAATCCTCAACAAAATATTAGCAAATCAAATCCAAAAAAAGTATAAAAAGAATTACATACTACAACCAAGTGGTATTTATCCCAGGTATGCCAGGCTGGGTACAACATTTGAAAATTAATTGATATAATCTGTCATATCAATAAACAAGAGAAACCACATGATCATGTCAATGTACACATGAAAAATATTTGAAGAAATCTAATACCCATTCATCATCATCATAATCATCATCACCTCTCAGTAAAATAGGAATAGAAGGGAACTTTCTCAACCATCTTACAGATAATATTGTACTTAATGGTGAGAAACTTGAAGCCTTCCAACTAAAGTCAGGTACAAACCCAGGACGTTGCTTGTCACTACTCTTTTTCCACATTGTACTGGAAGACCTTGATAATACAGTAAGAAAATAAAATAAAAGGTATACAGACTGAGAAAGAAGATATAAAATTGTCTTTGTTCACAGATGACATGATCATCTGTGTAGAAAATCCAAAAGAATCTACAAAAAGCTCCTGAAACTAATAAGTGATTATAGCAAGGTTTTAGGATACAAGGTTAATATTAAAAAGTTAATTGCTTTGAACCAACATATACTAAAAATGAACAAGTGGAATTTGAAATTAAAAACATAACATTTATATTAGCACCCAAAATGAAGTACTAAGGTATCAAATTAACAGAATATATGCAAGATATATATATATAAGGAAAACTACAAAACTCTGATGAATAAAATCAAAGAACTAAAAATAGTAGTCCTCTCTTATCCACAGGGAATACAGTCCAAGCCCCAGTGGATGTCTGAGACCACAGAAAGTACCAAACCCTACATATACTATGTTTTTTCCTATACATACGTACATACATATGATAAAGCTTATAAATTAGGCACAGTAAAGATTAACAACGATAACTAATAATAAAATAGAAAAATTATAACAATATGCTGTAATAAAAGTTATGTGAATGTACACTCCCTCTCAAAATATCTTATTGTACTATACTTACCCTTCTTCTTGTGATGATATCAGATGATAACATGCCTATATGATGAGGTAAGTGAGATGAATATGGGGCATTGTGATGTAGCATTAGGCCCCTGTTGTGATATTGTGACCTTGTGATGATATGTCAGAAGGAGGATGATCTGTTTCCAGACCACAGTTGATTGCAAGTAACTGAAACTGTGGAAAGCAAAACAGTGGATAAGGGTGGGACTACCATAAATGGAGAGATATTCCATGTTCACCGATAGGAAGACTCATTATTGTTAAAATGTCAGTTCTTCCCAATTTGATTTATTGCCAATGCAATCCCAATCAAAATCCTAGCAAGTTTTATTTTAGGTATTGACAACTTGATTGTAAAGTTTTATATGGAGAGGCAAAGAAACCAGAATGTGCAACATCATTATCATCATCATCATCATCACCTCAATATTGAAAGAGAAGAATAAAGTTAAAAGACTGACACTACCTGACTTTAAGACTGACTGTAAAGCTACAATAATCAAGATAGTGTGATATTGGTGAAAGAAGAGACAAATAGATTAATGAAACAGAATAAAGAACCCATAAATAGTCCCCTCCCCCGCCTCCAGCAAATATTGTCAACTGATCCTTAACAAAGGAAAAAAGACAGTACAATGGAGCAAAAACAGTCTACACAACAAATGCTGGAACAATTGGACATCCACATACAAAAAAGTGAATCCAGACACAGATCTTAGACTTTTCACAAAAATTAAGTCAAAATGATGCATAGACCTGAATATGAAACATAGAATTACAAAATTGGAAGATAGTTTAGAAGAAAATCTAGATGACCATTTATATTTAGGTATGGTGATGATATATTAAGTACAGCACCAAAGCCACAATCCATTAGAGAAATAATTGATAAGCTGGATTCCATTAAGATGAAAATCTTGTGTTCTGTGAAAGACACTGTCAAGAGAATGAAAAGACAAACCAGTCTGGAAGATAATAGTTGCAAGAGATAATCTGATAAAAGACTATTATCCAAAATATATGAAGAATGCTTAAAATTCAACAATAAGAAAATAAACAACTCAATCAAAAGATGGGCTAAAGACCTTACCATACACCTCACCTCAAAATAGACTCCATATGTTATCAGGGAAATGCAAATTAAAATAATAATTAAATAACACTATACACTTATTAGGATGGTCAAAATCCAGAAACTACCACCAAAGTCTGGTAAGGATGTGGAGCAAGCAGAACTCTTATTCATTGCTGGTGAGGAAGTTAAATGGTACGGACCTTTTGGAAGATATTTTGGCAGTTTCTTACAAAACTAAACACGTTCTTACCATATGATCAAGCAATCCCTCTCCTTGGTATTTACCCAAAGGAGTTGAAAACTAATGTCTACATAAAAAAATAAACAAATCACACGTGGATGTTTATAACATCTTTATTCGTGATTGCCCAAACTTGGAAGCAACCAAAATGCCCTTCAGTATGTAAGTGGATAAATAAACTGTGGTACATCTAGATAATAGAATATTTTTCCATGCTGAAAACAAAAAAAGATATGGAGGAAACTTAAATGCATACTACTAAGTGAAAGAAGACAATGTGAAAAGATGACATACTATATGATTCCAACCATATCACATTTAGGAAAAGGCAAAACTATGGAGATGATTTTCGGGGGTGGGGATGAGGGAAGGGTGGAGGAGGAAAGAAAAGATGAATGAGCAAAGCACAGAGGATTTTTAGGGCAGTGAACACATTCTGTATGATATTATAATGATGAAAACATCAGTATTTATTTGCCCAAACCTATAGAATGAACACCAAGAGTGAACCCTTATTTAAATATGGACTCTGAGCGATCATAATGTGTCATATAATGTGGGTCCATCTTTGGTTTAAAAAAACACATCATCCTTGGTTTAAAAAAATTATGTTGATGGGGGAGTTTACTCATCTGAGGGGAAGAGGTATATGAGAAATCTCTGTACATTCTTCTCAATTTTATTGTAAACATAAAACTGCTCTAAAAAGATCAGGTCCTTAAAGAATACGAGACCTGTTTTTATTGGTTTACAGGAAATAATAAGTGCTTACATAAATTTAATATCCCTAAGTTTCCTTGAAAATAAAGAAATGGAACTTTCAAGGTAGTGTTCTATAAGTGCCAGTTTAAAAAAAAAAAAAACCCTCATAGAAAGTTTTGCTCAGAAGCATTTGATATAAGAAGCCAAATTCAAAATATCATGTGAATCCTTGGACAAATCAGACTAGTTTGATAATTTTGATTTTAAAATAGCAATATCAGGGTGCCTGGGTGGCTCAGTTGGTCAAGCATCTGACTTTGGCTTAGGTCATGATCTCATGGCTTGTGAGTTTGAGCCCTGTGTCAGGTTCTATGCTGACTGACAGCTCAGAGTCTGGAGCCTGCTTCAGATTCTGTGTTTGTTTCTCTCTTTCTCTGCTCCTCCCCCACTCGTGCTCTGTCTCTGTCTCTCTTTCTCTAAAAATAATAAAATTTTTTTAAAAATTTAAATAAAAAATAAAAATAGCAGTATGTCTTTTCCCCAATTTTATCAGCGTGAAGTATAAGTGCATAATTTTTAAAAATAAGATTGAGTTTATTTTTTAACAAAGAAACTAGTTAATCTGAACTTCCTGAAAGCCTTATAGTATTTACAGATGAGATAAATTAGAAATGTTTAAGAATATTGAAAATATTGGGGTTCCTGCATGACTCAGTTGGTTAATTCTCTGACTCTTGATTTTGGCTCAGGTCATGATCTCGGGGTTTGTGGGACTGAGCCCCACGACAGACTGTGCATTAGCAGTGCAGAGCCTGCTTGGGATTCTCTCTCTTGCTCTCTCTCTGCCCCTCCCCTGTGCTCTCTCTCAAAATAAATAAATAAACTTAAAAAAATACTGAAAATATAAAATAATGTGGTAATGATATTGAGTTATAATTCCAACAAATGTTTTCATATCAACAATTATATTTTCTAATGTGTTGGATTAAATATAATATTCAAAATTCTTAGGTAACAAAACTTTGGACTAATACAAAATTTAGATAATATTATTTGGAAAGTTGGTAATTTATTTTTTTTAAATATGCCAATGCATGAGTTAAAAAAATTTTTTTTCATGTTTATTTATTTTGAGAGAGAGAATGCATGCAGGAGATGAGCAGAGAGAGAGAGAGAGAGAGAGAGAGAGAGAGAGAAAGGGAGACAGAGAGAGAGAGAGAGAGAGAGAGAGAGAAAGGGAGACAGAGAGAGAGAGAGAGAGAGAGAGAGAGAGAGAGAGAGGAGAGAATCCCAAGTAGCCTCCATGCTATCAGCCCAGAGCCCAACATGGGGCTTGATCCCATGACTCCGAGATCATGACTTGAACCTAAATCAAGAGTGGGACACTTAACTGGCTGAGCCACCCAGGTGCCCCTGGTAATTTCTAAATAAGATAAAATATTGAAACATTTCCTACCAAATATACCAACATATACTTTTGCATTTTATTTTTATATGAGATAGAGTGGGTATAACTTTGTGTTAATGTGAATGCGCTCAATTTTAGCACTTTATAATGGTGTAAAAGGAATATGTCTGATGATAGGAGGTCATATTATGTGTGCTCATGAGGTTTGCTGTAGTAACAAAATATTTATTTATGACAAGGCATTCCACATTACTTAACCTCCTCCCTCCCTGCCCCCACTATCACCTTTCTATAAAGGAACAAGATGGAGTATTAGGATCAGATTGACATTCCTGCCTTACATAATTCTAACACCAGAAAAATATGTATGGCACAATGGTTGTCAGACATTAAACAAGAGAACAGTAATTCCTGAAAGAGAGAAAACAAGTGAAGTAAACACATTGATTGGTTCAGCTTCTTACCTGAAAGTTTTCAGGCTATAGCATAAGGAGGATCTGTCTACTTGGGGTATCAATGAGTTGAAGAGACATTGCTGGGCCTACAGGAAAACCAAAGCAACTAGAGTTTTCAGGACAAGAGTCTTGAAGAAAAGAGAATGAGAATGTCACAGAGAGAGGTCTGTGGATCTATAGTGGGTCCCTCCTTTCCTTGGGTGCTGCTCAGCACATGTGTATAAGGAGACTACCCAAGGTTGGGGAAGAAACCACTTGAAAGGAGTAGGCAGAACAAACAAGAGAGTTCCCACAGGGCCTGGAGAAGTTGTCATTTTCACCACCCTGAGTGGAAGACCTTATAATACATTGGACATTGGGTATAATACTCAGAAGAGTATTGTCTCAGTAGTGGGACAAAATCACCCTTCACTGAAGACTGAACTGATCCCACCAAATAAAATTTAAAAGCAAACCTAGAAATATAAAACTGGTTCCAATGGACTTAACTGTGTCCCAGAACAAAGCATAGGAATATTGAAACAAAAACAGAATAAGAGGGCCACTTGGGTGGCTCAGTCAGTTAAGCATCCTACTTCGGTTCAGGTCATGATCTCACAGTTTATGAGTTTGAGCCCTACATTGGGCTTTCTCCTGTAGGCACAAAGCCCACTTTGAATCCTCTCTCCCTCTTTCTCTCTGCCCCTCCCCCCACTAGTGTGCTTGTGTGCACACACTCTCTTTCTCTCAAAACTAAATAAACATTAAAGAAGAAGAAGAAGAAGAAGAAGAAGAAGAAGAAGAAAAAGAAGAAGAAGAATAGCTCTCACCCAATATGATAAAACTCACAATATATAGTATCCAGTAAATATTTATCAGGCATGCAAATAAATAAGAAAATATGACACAGGCACCTGGGTGGCTCAGTCAGTTAAGCGTCCAACTGATTTCGGCTCAGGTCATGATCTCATGGTTTGTGAGATGGAGCCCTGCGTAGGGCCTTGTGCCGATGGTGTGAAGCCTGCTTGGGATTCTCTGTCTCCACCCCTCCCCTACTCACATTCTCTTTCTCTCCCTCCCTCTCTCTCTCTCTCTCTCAAAATGAACAAATAAACTTAAAAAAAAAAAAAGAAAATATGACCCATAATGAGGGGAATTAGCAACTATTAGAAATGGATCCAGAAGTGACAGTTTAGAATTCATAGGTGAGTATACTAAAACAGTTATTACAAAGTATATTTGTATTTTAGATTATATCTCATATGCTTGTGAAGGTAGAGGAAAACAGGCGTGTTAAGATATGGAAGTTATAAAAAAGACCCAAATAGAGGCACCGAGGTGGCTCAGTTGGCTCAGCATCTGACTCTTGATTTCAGCTCAGGTCATGATCTTGTGGTTCATGAGTTTGAGCCCCACATGGGGCTCTGTGCTGACAGTGTAGAGCCTGTTTGGGATTCTCCTTCTCTCCCTCTCTCTCTGTCCCTCTCCTGCCCATGCTCTCTCTTTGTCTCTCAAAATAAATAAATAAACTTTAAAAAGTAAAAATAAAAAAAATAAAATTATAAGACAAATAATAAAATTATAAGAAAGAAAAATATAATGTCTGAGATGAAATACAGGCTAGATTAACAGCAGATTTGACACTACAAAAAAATACTACACATAAGATATAAAAACTATTGAAAATGACACAAACAAGAAAAGATTGGAAAATTAATGGAGTATCAGTCAGCTGGGGGACAACTTCAAGTGACCTATATTATATAAAATTTGACTTTCTGAAGAATTTAAGAGAGAAAGAATAGAAAAAATTTGAAAAAAAAATTTCCAGATTTGATGAAAATTGTAAACCTATAGATCCAAGAAGCTCAAACAACTCCAAGCAAAAGAAACATGAGGAAAACTACATCAAGGCATATCAAAATCAAATTGTTTAAAATTAGTGATAAACACAATGTTATAGGCAGCAAGACAAAAAGACATTACATATAGAAGGTCAAATATAAGAATGACAGGAGATTCTCAATGAAAACAATGCAGGCAAGAAGACAATAGGGTAATGTCTATAAAATGTTAAAAGAAAAAAAAAACCTGTCAATCAGAATTCTATATCCAGTGACAATATCTTTAAAAACATAGGCAAAATAAAGACTTTTTCAGACATACAAACCTAAAAGAATTCGTTACCAGCAGACCTGCCCTATAAGAAATGTTAAAAGAAATTCTTTAGGCAGAATTAAAGTAATGCTTGGTGGAAAGCTGAATTTACACAGGTAAAGGAATATCACCAGAAATGGTGAATAAATTAGTAATAATTTTTTCTTAATTTAAAAATCATATTAAAAGATAACTGATTGTTTAAAGCCAAAATAACAACATATACAGAAATAGAATGTATGTCAATGATAGCACAAAGGCCAGGAGATTAAAAATGGAAGACTACTTTTGTAAGATTTTTATACCATACATGAAATAGTATAGTACAACTTAAAGATAGACTGTGATTAAAGATGTATACTAAAAATCCTAAAGCAATCAATAAAAAAAATATGGGGTTCCTGGGTGTCTCAGTCAGTTAAACATCCAACTTTGGCTCAGTTTGTGATCTCACAGTTCATGGGTTCGAGCCCAGCATTAGGTTCTGTGCTGACAGCTTAGCCTGGAGCCTGGAGCCTGCTTCAGATTCTGTGTCTCCTTCTCTCTCTGCCCTCCCCCACTCACACTTTGTCTCACTCTGTTTCTCAAAAATAATAAATAAATGTAAAAAAAAAAAAAGAAAAGCCACCACTAATAAGCAAATATAGGTATCACTAATAAGTAATTATAGGTATCACTAATAAACAATTATAGGATATAAAATGGAATCATGATAAATATTCATTTAATCCCCCCCCTCCCCCAAAAGCAGCAAAATAAGAGAAAAAGAACTAAGAACAGATGGGACAAATAGAAAATAAATAGCAAGATAGTAGATTTAAACACAACTGTATTCATAATCATAATACATAAATGAGCTCATCAACTCACTTAAAGAGCAAATATTATCAGATTGGAGAAAAAAAGAGACCTAAATGATAGACCAAGGCATAATATTCTAGATATGGAAAAATATGAAGACAAAGGAGAATCCCCAGGCAGGACTAGACTGTACGTTAAACTTTATTTAACAAATATTTACTGAGGGCTTACTATATATGTCAAAAGGCTAAAAAGGTGGGTAAAGTTGAAGAACATATACTATGTGTACCTGAGAAAACTGGAAGGATAGGGGGCTTTGTTTGGAGGATAATGTTTTCATAAAAATTTTAGAGGTATAGTAGTTCTGGGAGATGAGAAAGTCTAGTTCAATTGTGTCAAACATCAGTATGCATATCAGTCGGTTCAGGTGCTTGTTCAAATGCAAATGTTTCAGTCTTACCCCTACCCACCCTCCCAGCAGTTTTGATTCAGTAAATCTGGGATGGAGCCTTGGGTGAGCATCTTCAAAAGGAGTTAAGGGTATAACTGTGTACATGAATGGCTTACTTAGAGTAAAAATAAAGATTTTCTAGATACTTGGGTGTTAGTTCTCATTTGAAGATGGAAGAAAATGACGATTTTAAAAGGAGATGAAAGTTGTGTACCGTATAAGGAAGTCTTCAGGCGTTTTGAAATGGAAGGTCTGCGCAGGCTGTAAATGATATATGTGTTAAGAAGTCATATAAGAGAGTGTCTTGAGCCTAATTTGATGTGTTTTAAACAAGATCTTTGGAACTTCCATAAAATGGTTTGGTTAAAGTAGAGAGTATTTGGGCAGTAGTGATTTAGTGAAGGTGCTTTATGGTATAGATAAACATCCTACAGAATAATAAAAACAAAACAAAACAAACATATTAGTTGGGAGAAATTGAAGGCCATAATAATAACTAATGTTTACTGAGTATTTACTATGTGCTAGGCACATTACTTTACATGTAATAGCTCTAATTACTTTACATGTAATAGCTCTTTTGGTCTTCATGAAAACTGCAGGCTTTTTAATTCTCATTTTATAGGTAAGGAAAATAAGGTCAAGATAGATTAATATGTCCAGATGTCACACAGATAATAGTTAAGAGGCTACTGTCCAACCAGGAGATGATGAAGTTTGAAGTAAGGCATTCTAATGAGTGTTAAGAACAAAAGACAAATTTGAGGAATAGTAAAGAGAAAAGTTTATGGAAATTATAAATGATGAAATTGGTGGAGAGTGAAGGAAAGATAGGATTTGAAGTTGACTGGCAATTGTTCTGGCTACTAGTTAAAGTATAGTGTTACTAAGAAACATAGGAAATGCAAGGGGACCCTACCAAGCATACAACGTATGGTAGGGGTGTGTGTGTGTGTGTGTGTGTGTGTGTGTGTGTGTGTGTGCATTTGCTGAGAAAAGGATTTGAGAGTAAATATAAGTTAATTATACATAAGATAAGAATTTCCTACTGAGTTGGAGATGCCTTTGGGTCAAACACATGGGAAAACACATGGGAAAGATGAGTAAAGAATTCTTGAAGCAAGTGGCACTGGACTGTAGATGTAATTGAAGCCAAAGAATACTTTCAGTGGTAGTAGTAAAATACCTGACCAATAGCAGCAAGGCAATAAAGACATTTAATTATCTCTTAAGACAAATATTTTGAAGGTGGGCAATTCCAGGGTTGGCAAGGTGGCTCAACAGCCCAGGCTCTCTCTCTGTTTTGCCATCTTCAATATATTGGTTTTTGATCTTGGGCGTGTCACTCATGGTTGCAGCATGGCTATTGGCAGCTCCCTGAAACATACATTTATAAACAACCTTTAAAATGAAGAAAGGAGGGGCGCCTGGGTGGCTCAGTCGGTTGGGCGTCCGACTTCAGCTCAAGTCATGCTCTCACGGTTCGTGGGTTCGAGCCCCGCATCGGGCTCTGTGCTGACAGCTCAGAGCCTGGAGCCTGCTTCAGATTCTGTGTCTCCCTCTCTCTCTGACCCTCCCCCGTTTGTGCTCTGTCTCTCTCTGTCTCAAAAATAAATAAACATTAAAACAAAATTAAATGAAGAAGGGAATGGCACCGGCAAGGTCTCCTTGCCTGACTTTTTTGTTGTTTTTCTAATTAGAAGGTATGACCCTTCTTAGAAGCACTTAGATACCTCCCCTTAGGTCTCAGTGATTAGAACTTGATTCCTTGGTCCTCCCTGGCTCAAGAGAGTATGAGAAAATAGGTATACTGAAAAGTAAAATGAGGAGCACCTGGGTGGCTCAGTCAGTTGAGCATCTAACTCTTGATTTTGGCTCAGGTCATGATCACATAGTTTGTGAAATAGAGCCCTGAGTCCAAGTCTGCACTGGCAGAACAGAGCATGCTTGGGATTTTCTCTCTCCCTCTCTCTCTGTCCCTCCCCTGCTTATGTTCAATCTCTCAAAATAAATAAGTAAACTTAAAAAATAATAAAAGTCAAATAAGATTGTCATTACTGCCTTGGATTAATAATCATTCATCCCCCAGGACTAAGCATATTTTGTGCCTCTGTCCGAGGGGGTGGGGGGTGGGGGGCGAGAATCAGGGTTTTGTTCAAAGAAGAAAAGGAGGAAAATGGTCTTTTGGTAGTTTTGGATGAAGAGTAGATGAACTCACCCATAGAGAGCATTTAAAATTTTTTTTATATTTATTTATTTTGAAAGGGAGAGAGAGAGAGGGAGAGAAACTGCCAGTGGGGGAGGGGCAGAAAGAGAAGGAGAGAGAAAGAATCTCAAGCAGGCTCCACGCTGGCAGTGCATAGCCTGACATGGGACTCAAACTCACAAAACCATGAGATCATGACCTAAACTAAAACCAAGAATCGGACACTTAAACATCTGAACCGCTCAGGCGCCCCCCACGGACAGCATTTTCAATGAATGAGAAAAAATGTTGAGAACAGACGATGAAAACCCAAGGGTGATCAATACGTAAAGAGTTATTAAGAGGTAGAAGAGGATATGATGGGATTGAAGAGGAATAGTCTGAAAATGTCCACTCTCAGTTGAGAACCACAGGTCTATAGGGCCAGTCTTCAGGGAAGACTGTAAGAAGACAATACTAGGTGAAATGGATCTTGAAGATTGGATATCATTTGGGCAAGCAAGCTGGAGGGAAAGAAGTTCCAAGTAGTGTTATTTAAAAGCAAGGAGGGAAGATTTCAGATGTGCTTAGGCACACAGCATGTGCTCTAGTCTGGCTCATGTTAAAGCATATGAGTGCAAGTTACATTCTTTTGAGTAGGGGGAAAATCTAATCAGAACTGAGGGCTAGGAAGATTACTGGCCATCTGTGTGTTGGGTGGATTGGGGCAAGAAGAGATTGGAGGCAGGGATAACAGTAATCCAGGGAAAGGCATGATAAATGACTAAAGAAAGTAGGGCAATGAGAATGGGGACAGAGCAGGAAGGTTATAAGAGATCTTGTGGAGATGGAATTGGGAAGGCCTAGTGATAGTTGGATGTGGGAGGCTCATATCTTTCCCTCCTGCTTTAAAAGCTATCCATGATGGCATGAACTGTATTCAACTTTGGAGCCTGGATGACTGGAAGGTTGCTGATGGCATCAGCAGAAAGAAGGAAGACAAGACAAACAGGTTTAAGAGGGAAGATTATGTGCTTGAATTTGGACCAACTGGCTTGAAGTAAAGGTGATGAACCAGATATGGGCCTTTGGAAATAAAGTTCTGGAGATCAGGAAATAGATTAAAATTAGAGGCATAGTTTTGCAAATTATCAGACTAGAGGTAACAGTTGAAATCACCTAGGAACAGAGTATAAAGCAAGGAGATTTAAGGTCAGATTCTGGTGGGACCATTATCTTGTCCACATCTAGAAGGCCTGAGGAAAAAAGAATTGTGATCATAATGGAAAGAAAAGGACCTGTCAGTAAGACTGGAGAAAGTCCAGAATAGCACAGTATCATGGAAGGGAAGGGTTTCAAGGAGAGAGTGGTCAGTTTTAAGAGTCAGGGTGGGAGGTGCCCTGAGAGACTGTAGAGAACTAGCAGGAAGATTTACAACATTCTTTCAAGAATTAGCTTATTTTTAAAAATCTGGAAGAGGGGCACCTGGCTGGTTCAGTTGGTAGAGCATACAACTCTCTATCTTGGGGTTGTAGGTTTGAGCCCCACTTGGGTGTAGAGATTATTTAAAAATAAAAATCTTAAAAAAAAAAAAAAAGAACCTGGAAGAAAGATTCCATAAATTCTCCTCATATTTTTTTAAATTTTTAAAAATTTATGTAAATTCTGTCACACATGGGGCTGGAACTCATAACCTCAAGATAAAGAGTCACATGTTCCACCAACTGAGCCAGCGAGGCACCCCAGATTTTTTTCTTGGCTAATAAGTGATGTTTTTTTAATATTCTTGAATTTCTATTGTTGTACCTTCATTTTATATCCTTCACTTGTTAGTCATGGAAAATGAGTAGCTGGTACTTGTTGTAAAGTGATTAGGATTGAAAGATTCATAGGAGATATGTGGGGCATACACAGGAAGCCTCTAATGCTGGGCACTGTGCATGTATTAACTTGTCTCTCTCTCTTATACTTCCAAATTAACTGCTCCTTTCTTTATATTAGTGATTAGAAAAAAATCAATCTGAGTTTCAGAGAGATTAAATAACCTGTGAAAGTTTGTACATTACAAATCAGTGCAACTGGGGATACAAATTCAGATCTGCATCTAAAGCCGGTGATTTTCCCCAATCTGTGTCATCCCTTTGTTTGATGATCATTTATTAAATAGCTCCTCAGTCTTCTCTTAACTTACTTTGGATATTGCTCTAGGATTAGGCTTGAGTCTGATTTGTTCTTTGAGGGACCTAAATAAAGAATCAAACTAAGAAGAAAGTGTGAAGGAGTTGTAAAAACACTAATCTTTTTCTCCCCCCTTTGGCCAGAAATAGTTTATCCAAAGATTATTGAGGTATTTAATGGCAGCTGGATGTGAAGGCTGCTACTGCTTCCATGTCCAACAAGAACTCTTTGGATAATTACCTTTTCCTTCCTTGGCTATCACCACTCCTGGGCATAAGGAATCATCCAACTTGGTTTTCCCCTACATTTGATGGGGCAGCCAATGCTCTCTGCTAAAGTGAGTCTAATTTTACATGAAGATTAGGTTCTAGAAGATGTACAGTAAGGCTAAAAATGGGTCCAATGGGTGTAAAACGTCCTAGAAAACTTTATATATTTCCCATAAAGTACAGTATAAATGATTTTTGAATATTTAATTTAATCCTCTTAAATTTACTATTTGCAATTTTAATTTGAATATTTAATTTTTTTTGGTGTGTGTGTGTACATATACATAATGGGATATATATATATATATATATATATATATATATATATGAAATATAAAAAGATAAAACTTTGCAGTATTTTTCATTTGAGAAATAGAGGAGTGATTTTGTTCCCCTAAATTGGTAGAGTGGAATTTTAGAGTATACTTCCCTCTACTCTTTATGACAGAAAACATCATTGCTTTCTGCTAACTTTTTCCCAAGTCCCAGGAACAGGGAAAATTTGTGAGTTTCCCTTCCTCTAGATAAGATTTAGTAAGAATCAGAAGAGAAATTCTGCAAGTAGTTGGTATATAATTTTCATAATGATAACAACAATAGACTGTTCAAACAGTGGTGACAAGGGGCGCCTGGGTGGCGCAGTGGGTTAAGCGTCCGACTTCAGCCAGGTCACGATCTCGCGGTCCGTGAGTTCGAGCCCCGCGTCAGGCTCTGGGCTGATGGCTCAGAGCCTGGAGCCTGTTTCCGATTCTGTGTCTCCCTCTCCCTCTCCCTCTGCCCCTCCCCTGTTCATGCTCTGTCTCTCTCTGTCCCAAAAATAAATAAACGTTGAAAAAAAAAATAAAAAAAATAAAAATAAAAAAATAAAAGAGAAACAAACAGTGGTGACAAAAAGGAGTTGAGCTCTCTGGGGCTCTGAAATCAATCTCAAAGCTAGTGTGGGTATGTTAGAACTATTTTGTCTCTTCTTGAAGTATAGTTAAAGTCCCTGCCTACAGGTAAAGATATGGAATACATTAAGTTTGGAGAATTCAGCTGCCTTTAGTATCTTTTTTTTTTTTTAATGTTTATTTTTGAGAGAGAGAGAGAGAGAGAGAGAGAGAGAGAGAGAGAGCACAAGTGGGGGGAGGGCAGAGAGAGAGGGAGACACAGAATCCGAAGCAAGCTCCAGTCCCTGAGCTGTCAGCACAGAGCCCGACCCAGGGCTCTAACCCACAAGATCCAAGATCATGACCTGAGCGGAAGTCTGATGCTCAACCGACTGAGCCACCCAGGCACCCCTCGTATCTTTTAACTGTGACTTTCTTGAAGTGTAGTGCTGTTGGCAGAGTAACAATCTTGGTTGATGATGACCCTCTTCATTTGAAAAAAAACATTTTGGGTATCTAGGAGGGAAGCTTTGGGAGAGTTTACATGTAGCAATGAGGGAGAACTGTGGGACCCTCCTCTCAACGTTGGAGGGAAATGGGAGGGCAGACATAGCCAGATTGCTCTCATACTCTTCTGGATATGTTCATTCCCTAATTCCTCTTTCACTTCTAGCTTCTTTTAAAGCTCTTTATATCACCTTCTCTCTTCCTCTATTGCTAACATCAAAAGAATCCTTAAGTAGTCAGTCATTGGATCTAGAAGTCATTGACAGGCATGCTCTACAATTGACACATTAATTAATTCTGGTCTAATGTCCTATCATGCTCTTTTCCCTTTTCATGCCCTATTTTCTCCTCTTAAATTTACTATTTGCAACTTGATTCTTAAAAGTAGTATGTTTATGGAGATAAAGTTCATATATCATACAATTCATCTATTTAAAGTGTATAATCCACTGGTTTTTAGTGTATTCACAGTTGTGCAATCATTACCACGATCCAATTTTAGAACATTTTAAAATTTATTTTTTAAAATGTTTATTTTTAATTTATTTTTAATATTTATTTATTTCTGAGACAGAGACAGAGCATGAACAGGGGAGGGGCAGAGAGAGAGGGAGACACAGAATCTGAAACAGGCTCCAGGCTCTGAGCTGTCAGCACAGAGCCCAACGCAGGGATCGAACCCACGAACTGTGAGATCATGACCTGAGCCGAAGTCGGACGCTTATCCGACTAAGCCACCCAGGTGCCCCTAAGTGTTTATTTTTGAGAGAAAGACGTAAAGAGAGAGAGAGAGAGAGGGAGAGAGAGAGAGAGAGTTAGTGAGGGAGGGGCAGAGAGAGAGGGAGACAGAATCTAAAGCAGGCTCCATGCTCTGAGCTGTCAGCACAGAGCCCCATGTGGGGTTTGAACTCACGAACCAGTGAGATCATGACCTGAGCTTACGTCAGGTGCCACCTAACCGCCCCTAATTTTAGAACATTTTAATCACCCCAAGAAGATATTCTGTACCCATTTGCCATCACTCCCCATTACCATTGGCAACAACCATCCATTTTCTAGACATTTCAGAAAAATGGAAATCATACAATATATGGTTATTTTTGACTGTCTTATTTCATGTCTTATAATGTTTTCAAGGTTAATTCATGCCCTATGTAAGCATGAATCAGTAATTCATTTATTAACGAACGATATTTCATTGTGTAAATCAGTGCATGAACATTTTGCTACCTGGATTAATGTTTGTTTTCTGTTTCCCACGCTAAAATATGAATTCTATGAGCATGAGAACATTTTTGTTGTTTACTACTTTACGCCTAGTATTTTGCCCAGCATCTGACATGTAATAAGAGATCAATAAATTTGTTGAATGATTGAATCATGCATTCACCTAACCAACATTTGTTAAGCAGCCCCTACACACATTTTTGTTCAACACTGGGATCTGTCGTTACAAATCTCCTAATCTAATGAAGTACTATCTGTGCAAACACATAATTAAAAGAAAATTGAATTTAATAAAGGCTATGGATAAAGCACAGTGCACAGGTTCAAGTTTGCTTGAGAGACTCTGCAAAGACGTCCTAGCAAAGTTTTCATTTGAGATTGACAAAAATAGGACATTGCCAGATTGACGGAGAGAGCACCTCAACCAGAAGGGCCATTAAGCAAAGGCCAGGAGCCGGACCTGAGCCGCTGGGCATGGAAAAGTAGCAGTGCTGTATCTTTTGTGCTGCGGACAGGGTCCCACAGAGGATGAACTGGGCCAGCAGGCAAGGCTCACATCAGAAAGAATTCTATATGCTCCCAGGATTAAGGATTATTCTTCCAGATACGCAAGAAACTGGCAAAAAAAAAATGGTTGTATCTGAGGGTGGGCCGTGGGACTGAAAATAAAGGATGGGAGAAACCGAGGTTGGTAAACTTTTAAAAACCAGACACATGCTCTTTACATTAAAAACATACGTTTAAAATTTTCTGCTTTCGATGACGGGAATCCACCGTAGAATTCTGAACAGGACTTTCGGGAAAGTTACTTCGGGGATGGTGGGAAGTGAGGCGGGCGCGCAGCCAGCTTAGAGGGAGTGACAATCACGATCTATTGATTTCGTCCTTCTCCTTGGCATCCCCACACGCGGATGCACACTCACAGGCACTAACCGAGCGCGGGGTAACATGTGGAAACGTGTCTGCAACACTGGCACCCCCCAGGAGTGAGGGACGAGGGCGGCTGGGGAGGGCGCTGGGTCTGACTCGCGGTGCTGGGAGTGACTCTACCCTCTGGGGGCGGTCTGGGGGAAACACAGCCTCGAGACTCTTCCTGCTGATGCAATCTGCTAGAGAGAGAGCCGGCGAGCTCCGCTGCGGGCGGACCAGTCAGCAATCCCGCCCGCCACGTGTGGCCGCCGCCGCGCCGGCCCGGTGCCCAGCCATTCATTCCCGCAGCCACCGCCGCGCGCCCCGGTCGCCCCCGCCCGCGCAGCCCCGGAGCGCCTGGGACGCCCCGGGCTTGCCCTGCGCGCCGTTCCAGCGCTCTTCACGGCCCGCCGAACCATGAAGGTAACTGCTTACGATTCTGCCTGTGTTTTGCAAAAACGTGGGCATGGATTGAGCCTGCGATCCCGCAGAAGCACAGTTGGCAGAAAGGGGGCGGAAGAAAGACGAGCGTGGTTCGTTTCCACGCAGACGTTTCGAGTACCTTCTTTGTCAGTCGTGGTTGGTCGACTGAAGTCTGATGCTCAGACCTTCCTTTTCTTTTCGAACTTCCTTCCTTTTCTTTTCGAACTTACTCACAGGATGTCCCTCCTCAGGCTTTTTCACAGCCGCATTTGTGAACGGAGGTGGAAGACTGCTCGCCGCTCCCTCCCCTACCTGTTTTGAAGTTTGGGAAGGAAGAGGACGCTTTTTTCAATCGTTAAGATGCATAGGAGGTGGGGGGTTTGGGGCACGAGGTCTTGGGGTGTCTCTGGCTGTAAACAGGGGTTTCCTGGTGGGTGTATGCAATGAAGGAGGGAGGTGCAGAACCGGGGCACGAGGGTGGGAGAAGGGGGGAAAACCGTCTCTTCGCTGTTAAAAAGCTGAAGGCTAGTCTTTGGCTGGTGGAAATTAAAACTTCTATGAGTTACAGATCTTAGAAGCCTAAGGGCATTCTTTTATTAAACTGTGAGAGCGCCTTAATGGTTTTAATTCTTATGCTAATCAAGGGTAATTAGCCTAGCTGCCTATTACTTCTGACGGTTTAGGTGTAGAAAAGAACACTGGTTAAGTGTTTTCCTGGTGTCTTATACGTTGGAAAACTTCCTTGAGGTTAAAAACCGAAGAGCAGCTTTTTTAAAGAGTGTAAAAGATGGGCACATAGCCCTGGCATCTGAATGTCTTGGAAGAGCTGTGCGACCTGAACTTTTAGGAGAAAGAAACCCACCTTTGAGCATTTTGAAGGAGGAAGATTGAAGTTATGGTTCTCAACTGCACTTAGCCACAACCCGCCCCCATCTACAATTCCACTCTCAAGAAATAATATGTAAACGGTGCCTGTTTGGCCAAAAATTTCTACTGAGATTAAATAGGAACTAACTGTTGGGTGTTAAAAGGAGATCAGGCAAATGTGCCACAGTGACAAGATTTAGCAACCTTTTGCTTCCATGGTCAGATACTCTATTTCTGCGGTGCTCATTCCTGTCTCATTTCAACTGAAGAATACACTTTGATCACGTATGGGGTTAGGGAGTAAAAGGTGAAAATTATGAGAATAAACACTCTTGCTTTTCTTTTTTTTTTTTTAACTATTTTTTTAACGTTTATTTATTTTTGAGACAGAGACAGAGCATGAATGGGGTAGGGTCAGAGAGAGAGGGAGACACAGAATCTGAAACAAGCTCCAGGCTCTGAGCTGTCAGCACAGAGCCCGACGCGGGGCTCGAACTCACGGACCGCGAGATCGTGACCTGGCTGAAGTCGGACGCTTAACTGACTGTGCCACCCAGGCGCCCCATAAACACTCTTGCTTTTCTAGCTTTTCCCTGTCCTATGTGGAGTTGTCTTCGATTATGAATTTTTGTAAATTCATGGATATTCTAACATGAGTCCCCAAACTCCTACCTATCCCTTTTACAAGGTAGTTTTAGAACACAGGACACTAGAAGATATCCTCAAGTAGTCTCATATCTGTTTTTCTGATATCTTACTGAGATCAGGAAAGAAAAGATGGCTTTCTAGGCATGAGGTTCCTTCCGGTTTGTTTTTGTTATTTCAAAAACTTTTCACCAAAGTTTTGCTGTCATGATTCTTTTTCTTTTTTTTTTTTTTTAATGTTATTTGCCCATGGCACCAAGATAGGCTCTGTCTTTGGCACATTTTCCAGACGGGGCTCCCTTGCCTGGGAGCTTCTATTTTAAGAGGGACACATGCAGCATGGGCAACCAAATAATGAAACTAGCATATACATTGAATAGGATGTGTCTAAGAATTGTAAGTACATACTATGATTTGCTGAACTAAGGTGGTGATTTAAGGAGCCACATAGCTAAAGGGAAAGAGAGACGAGAGAAGTCATAGTCAGGGATGTGTGGGTAAGTGAAGGAAGTGAGAGGGTAGAGAGGGCTGTTTTGTGTGTGTGCAGGGGGCAGGTCCTGGGGCCTGGCAGGCAGAAGGGTTTACTTTTCAGATTCAGATGTGGCCCCTCAGGCAGAGCTCAGGGATGCGTAACCAGTTAAGCAGGCCTAACAAAAGGGCATTGGTAGCAACTGGTGGTGAGAAAAAAGGGAAAAGGGAGGGGGAAAAAAAAGACAAGAATTTGTTTTGGTTAATATTTCATTTAGTGACTTTCCATCACTTCATTTCATTTTAGAACTACAGGGAGAAAGGAAGGAAAATTAAGAAAATTTTCCATTTGTATGGAGGAATTTCTCTTGCTCAATCAGCTCATTGAACCGGGGAAGGTCTAATTATTTGAAATGGGTTTAAAACCTTATGAAAAAAAGTTGAAAACAGTCATTTGATTATTACAGAGATTTGTGCTGAGACTGAAAACAAGTTATGGTTTCCCTCAGGAGCTGCGTATTTCCCCCATTGTGCTCATGAGTTTAGATTTTATCCCTCCGTTCAAGTCAGGACTTTTAGATCTGTAGGGAAGAAAAAATAACTTTTCCTCTACACCTTCTTAGGTTGTAAAACACAGATTAACAGGAGAAAAACAAAAAAAGTTTAATCCCATGTGTACTTCCTGTATACATGTGAGATATCCAGGAAAAGTGAGTAACTCCACAAAATGGCCCAAGCTACCACCTTAAAATATCAGCCTCAGCTAAAGACCGAGGAAAGATGTTGGGGTGCAGTGAGAGCGGGGGGAACCAGGTTGGGAAATTTTCAGGCAGAGCACAGTAAACAAGAGTAAGATTGCAGATTTAAATCAGTACTTTCTCCATGGGTAGGTTTTTACAGATTTAGTTATCCTTTTCTTCAGAGAAGAGACACCCTGTACAGGGGAGGAGAGACTCCCTGAAAAATGGAGATTTCCCTCATAAATATGAATTTCTTTCAGAAAAGGGCAACTTCCACTCTGTTTTCTGAAATTGTCCTATGTCTGACACCTCTCAAAAATAACTGGTCCAAAATAATTGTTATGCCAGAGGCATATTTTTAGCATGGTATATTCCACTTCCCTTGAGTTCTTTATTTCTAATATCAGGTTGTAAACCAGTGAACAGTTGGATAGTAGTGTTACTAACCTGAGAGGTCTGGGCTTATGAGTAGACTATTTCTGTGCATAAATGAAGACTTGTTTCTAAACTCTGGCCAGCTTGAGTGTTGGGTTGGTTATACCTTTTGGGGTTTCAAATTGTCTGCTTCTTTGAATGGCCTCTTCTCCCTCCGTGGGTGTAGGAAGATGGAAATGAAGAGCTCTCTCTTTTTTCCTTTAGGCTTGGCAACGGCAATTCCTGTAAATAACAGATGCCACCCTGGGGAAACCCAGTGGAATGTTCATCCTTATGCCTAAGGGGATTTTGTTACCATATAATGGAGAGAATCTGGGACCTTCCATGATAGACGTCATTATTTCAGGCATCCTCTGCTTTCTAAATGATCCTAACATTCTTTCTGAGCACTGGAGGAAACTGGCTGGGCAGTCTTTGTGTTGTAACTTTATCCCCTCAACAGCTGTCCAAATGCTCTAAGCATTTAATATAACATATGGTAAACATTCCAACTGATAGGCTTTCCTGAGCCTCTGTAGCCCATTTGGTAATACATGTCATGGCCGTTCAACTAACGCCTCTGAAATTGGATTCTGTATAAATCAACTGGGACACAAATGTGAGGTGCAACTCAGATTTTTAAAATACTTCCAAATTAAGCATTTGGGATGCTCGGATTTATAAATACTACTTTGTCGATATTTGCAATCTTTATAAGATCTAGTCTGAGTCACACCATCAATGGTGAATGCAAAGCCAAAGCAGAATCAAGAACCCCAGCGTTCAAGTGCCAATTGCACCTATGCTTCTAATTAGTTCTCTTAAGTCCACAAGCTGCATAATATTACCTCTGCAAAATGAGCATTTATATTTTAAAAATAACTTAGAAATTAGATCACCTTATTAATGCAGCATAGCCCATCACATGAACATTTTTTTTCTCTTGTCATATTGGCTGTGCCTTTTTTTGTGAGAAAAGCTATTTTACACAACACTTCTTTTGTGTTCGGTGGCTAATGGGAGAAAGAAAATCTTAAAGAGATATTCAAGGTGCAAAAATATAGAAAAAAGTTGAAAAGAGGGGACAGAGAAGACAAGTTAAAAAAAAAAAAAGAGGAAATTATATTACCACAAACAATATTCCAGAGAAGTTGTACTGAAAAACACATGATTCTTTGTAATTGAAAAAGTGTAAAATACTTGTGAAATTCAGCTAGTTCCCTTAACACTTGTCTTAGAGTCCATCTGAAAAGAATTGATTTCTTAGTTCTTTATTGTGATATGTAGATCTAAATATCTGATCGATTGCATTTATAGTCTACCCTAGTCTGAGAAATGTTTTTCCTATTTTAACTGTAAATGGCTATTTGCCTTGGGAAGCCCTAACCAGCCTAGGATGTAATTAGAGCATTCAAATTCTGACTCCTTGTATGTCTAGACAGAAGGGACACCTGTTGGGATGTTCTATGCCAAACATTGCCATAGATATCTCTTACGTGACCAACAAAGGTCTCAACAGAGTTTGGGCATGAGGCCAAGGATGTATTTGCACAGGATGATTGCCCAGCAGTTGTTACCATTCGACCACTACATTAAAGGGCGATTTTGCCTAGTACATTTTACTTCATTTTAGCTCATTCAGATTCAAAGTTATATTGTTTTGATTTTAGTACTAGATGTTCAAGCATCTGAAATCACAATAAATGTTAGTTTGAGCTTCAAAGATAAAAAGTAGAGTTAAAATGGAGCTATAAAGTTTACAGTGGAAGCAGAATGCATTCCTCACGGATTCCATGGTTTTCAGTGCTGTGAATGTTATATATACTTGCAAGGTGAGTGTTGGTGTTTATAGAAGAAATACATTCAAGCTTGAGGAAGGACTTTGTTGCTTAACTAAGATGATGCTTTATATTTCTGAATGCCATATAAATTACATGACATTGAATTGTAACCTCAAAACATTTGTATAAGGAAAGCGTTGCAGCTATTATTAACCCTGTTTTAAGGACCAGGAAAATAAAGATCAGAATACTGGAAGTGTTTAAGGTCACAAATTGCAGAGCATAATGAGAAATTAGAGTCCAATTAGCTATCCATTTTACCAGTCATTCTAGCCTCTTTTGGGTCTGATAACATGTTGTAAATCTTATGGAAAGTATAAACAATCTCTCTAGCAAAATTTACAAACATACTTAGGAATAAAATTGTGTGTCTCAGTTACTTGTTAGTAAAACCAAGATGAGAGACTGATGGGAAATGCTGAAATGATCTAGTTATTTAGAGCGGTAGAGAGCTATTGGCTCTTGCCTCTGCAATCAGCTGAGGTGTGAAAATATATAAAAGATCCACACTGTCCTTTGTTGAAAAGTCCCAAGTAATCACCTGCCTTTAGCTCAAACAGAAAGGCAGTTTCCTTGTTTTTTATCGGGATGTGAGTTATCAGTTTCTTCTTTATGTTTTATCTCATAAAGATCTAAGGTGTTGGGGCGCCTGGGTGGCGCAGTCGGTTAAGCGTCCGACTTCAGCCAGGTCACGATCTCGCGGTCCGTGAGTTCGAGCCCCGCGTCAGGCTCTGGGCTGATGGCTCGGAGCCTGGAGCCTGTTTCCGATTCTGTGTCTCCCTCTCTCTCTGCCCCTCGCCCGTTCATGCTCTGTCTCTCTCTGTCCCAAAAATAAGTAAATGTTGAAAAAAAAAAATTTAAAAGATCTAAGGTGTATGGTGTAGGAGAGGAATAAAAACTTTTCCAGTACCTTCTTAGGTTCTGTTGTTGGGGCTGTGCAAATTAGACTGACAAAAGAGAGATTAACAAGAGAAAAAGAAGTTGATCAGCTCTTGTAGCATACATGCACATGAGAGAAATTCAGTGATGAGTAACTCAAAGGTGTGGTCAGAATTTGGGCTTACATAGCATCTTAACAAAGAACGATAAATTTGTAGAAAAATAACAAAGAAAAAGGCACAGGTTTTAGGTTTTCAAGTGCAACAGACTGGGCAGATAAATACATTAGGGGAAACTAATGGGGTAAGGTTTGTGTAAGTCCGTCTCACTGCTGACTGTCTTAATGCTGTGAAACTTCCTCAGGAGAGGGGATTTCTCAGAAGTGTCTGCTTTTAGTCAGAGAAGGGAATCTCCAGGAAGGCGTCTTTCTCCATCTCATGGATCTCCATTGCCTTTTAGCTCAAAGTAATCCTTATGTCGGGGCACCTGGGTGGCTCAGTTGGTCTGCCTTCGGCTCAGGTCATGGTCTCAGGGTTCATGAGTTCGAGCCCCACATCAGGCTTGCTGCTGTCAGCCTATTAGTCCAAAGCCCACTTTGGATCCTCTGTCCCTTTCTCTCTACCCCTCCCTTGATTGTGCTCTCCCCAAAACAAAAGCAATCCTTATATCAAAGTGACATATTTTGGGGTGGCACATTTTGATCCCTTATACTATTCATAGACTAGACCTTGATTTACAGAATCCGCACGCTAATATCTTTGATCTCAATGTAGTTTTGAAGGGTGTGCATGGCTGTTTTGTGAAGCAGGGTTAATACACAATTTTTTACTAGAGCTTAATAGTTGGGGTGCCTTGTTTTCCCATTTCTTAGCTATAAATTCCCCACCAAAGTGCCTGTGAAAGGGGCAGGCATACAAGGCCATGTCCTACCTGGTGACCACACCCTAGCCACAGATGATTGTAGCAAGGGTGGATATTTGACCCAGTTTCAACCATCGTTTACTTCTTTCTTATTCTCTTGTCTCCCGTGTTCAACGAGATATCGTACCCTGCGGATTCTCTTTTCTCCATATCTATATGCTTTCTCTTTCCCATTGCTAATGTACTGATTTATGCTCTCATTACTTCTTACTTGAATTTTTCTCAGAAGTCTCTCAACTGGTCTCAAGCTTAATTTTCCTAAGGCACTATTTTGATCATATCATTTCTTCACTCAAAATACCTCTATGACTTCCCCATTGTCTACTGAATTTAGCGT
Source organism: Felis catus (assembly GCF_018350175.1). Lineage (NCBI taxonomy): Eukaryota > Metazoa > Chordata > Mammalia > Carnivora > Felidae > Felis > Felis catus. Next base: position 58,292,614 of record NC_058374.1, on the reverse strand, counting down.
AGTGCATAAGGTCTTTTTCTAATCTGTTCTTTCTATAACTTTTCTATCTGTGCACTCCTCCAGTCATAATGGGTAGGTTTGCTCTACCTCAGAATGAGGTCTTATATTTCCACATATTCCCTCCTAACCTCTTTGTCTCCATTTATGCCTCTCCCTGTCTATGCCCCCTGGCACACCCCTCACTATGTGTCTCACTCCCCAGGCACTTTTTGAGAAGAACATTGACTACTTTTAAAGGGAAATGAATATGGGTGGAAAGTGGTGGAAGGAAATAGTAGGGTTACATTTTGAAGTCAGGATATAAGATACTGATCATATCCTATAGTCTCTCTGCGTTCACCTTTCCTCTCCTCTGGCATGAACATCCTACCATCATTGGTGCTTGATAGATTAGTTGAGCTAAATCATCTACCTGTTTTAGGCTTCATAGATCAGATCAATTAATCATGTTTTATACCTCTTCGTGTTGTATACCTTTTCAAACAGCAGTTACATCTTAACATCTGGATTTGTTCGGAGTCAAAGCTTTAGTTGACTCCCAAAAGATAAAGGTTTATAAAGACATAGAGAACAGTAAATATTTACATGTTTTAATGCCTAATTGACAGACTCATTTTATTTATTTATTTTTAAATGTTCATTTTTGAGAGACACAGAGAGAGAGCATAAACGGGGGAGGGGTAGAGAGAGACATAGAGGATCCCAAGACTCTGCGTTGACAGCAGAGAGCCAAACGTGGGGCTCAAAGGCACAAACCATGAGATCATGACCCGAACCAAAGTCCAACACTCAACTGACTGAGCCACCCAGGTGCCTGGCCAAACTCATTTTATATAGCTGTTATTTTCTGATGGACTTTTTTTTTACAGAATGTCAGTGGTGAAACTATGTAGATTGCGAATAGACTGTAAGCAAAAACAATTTAAATGTTTCTGGGAAAATTCATAGCAATATGAACTGAATACCATGAAATTCCTAGCAAATAAACCCAGCAATGCCAGTCTGCTAAATCACTACTGTTTTCATATTTAGGCAGGTTGTAAAGGGAAGCTCCCCTGTCATATCCCGAGGAACTGACTTAGAATATTGAACAAAGTCATGTGTCTGGGAATGCTAACCAATTCCAATACTGTTTAACATGTTTTTTTGTTGTTGTTGCGAACAATGCAGTTTTTAAGCAAACTAATTAATGCATACACTGACAAACAAATCCAACAAAAGAGGCACTTAGAGGCAGTGTTCATTGAATACTGGAATTTTGAAAGAAAAAATCTATTAGGTCATTTTAGGCATTTACTTCTGCCAAAGAAGGATTGTCCTTTCAAGTTTATTTTTCTAGCTTTCAATTCTATTCCACTTAAATATCTCAACAACTAAGACTCTTCAAATCTTCTGTGGGCAGTTCTGCCACGTAGTATAGTCACTGTTTAAAGTTTTCTGATAATTAACTTCTTTTTCCTTTCAGTTGTATACATCAACCATTTTTGCTTGGCTATGCTTATCATTTGCCATGAGTCTATATGCTTTTAAAAAATATATAACATTATGTATGTGTTCATGACTTGGTTACAAACTACAACATTGTTAACTAAACTGGCATTTTCTTTTGCAGTAACATTAGAGCGAATATTCTACTAGTAATGTCAGTAATTCAGTGAATATATAGATAAAGGATGTCAATGAGGTTTGTGCGTCTTTAATAATTTCATGCATGAGTCTTAACATTAACGTCATCCCTGCAGGTAAACCAGGCACCTTCCTTCCTCTTAACCAATGTTCTGAGAACATTATTTACAGTAACCCATGAGTCCGCCACTTGACTTAAAAGGACAACACTTTGAAGCTGGGAATGAGGAGTCATTAGCAGCCATATGAACTTAACTACATAATAGCAGATAGATTTAATGGTCCAACATCATTGTTAAGACTTAGCTTAATTGGAAGTGTCTTGTATTTACTTGTAAATGTGTGAAATGATGTATGAACAAGAGTATTTATTGCAGCATTGTTTGTAAAGACAAAAGATTGAAACACACCCATATATTCATCAGGTGTTAAAAAGAATGAGGTAAAAAAAAATCAGTAGAGGGAAGAATGAGTAAGCTCTTTCTATAGATAAGAGGAAAATCTCCATGAGCCTTTTCACTGTACATGTTTATATAGTGTTTGATTTTTGACACATTAATTTATTATGTTCACAATTGAAATGAAAAAGGAAATGGAAATGCTGTAGAGTGAAATTAACTTGACTCTAAAGCTATTGTCAAGAAAATCTGAAATACTGGGTAGTTTAGCACAATTTGGTTAAGACCCAGGATATATACCTTGACAAAATATCTAAACGGTTGTATTTAATTTTTACTAACTGAACATGATCTATTGAGAAGGCAGGTTAAACACAATGTGGACACCAAACTTTACAGTAATTGTTATATTAAGAGTATACAAACTCTTCTTCAAACCTAAAATGTATATATTACAATAATGACCGGCAAACAATGATTAATTCGGGTTTCATTTAATTAAACACTTATGTAGCTCTTACTAAGGCTATCAGGCTTTGTATTAGGTAATAGGCAAATGGAAATAGTTCAAGCATTATCCTCACTCTTGAGAAATAACCACTCGGGGAGAGAAATGTATAAAAAGCAAATGCAGTAAAGTATAACAGTTGCCACAATAGAAGTCTGCACAAGGTACAGGGGAGCATAACAAAGATTAGTCAGAGAAATCAGAAAAGGCTTTATAGTGGAGGTGAAGGTTGAGCAGAACCATGAAAGAAAGCCAGATGACCAAGGGAGTAAGAGCATCTTAGGCATATACATGTTGTGCTTTTATCCAACCTCAGATTCTGGACCTAGATTCCCTTACCATAGAAGACCATGAAGAAAAGCGTATCTGGCTTTCCTTCCAGAACACTGGTAAACACAGACAGCCCCCAGTATCCAGCAAACTCCAGAGAATGAACTATGGGAATTCACAGCATTGGCAACCTGACAAATGTGTTAAATGGGCCCTATTATACTTTTTTTCATGAAGCCCTCATTCACCTTCACTCTCTCTGTGTTTTCTGTCTTGACTCAACCCTCACTAGAACCTCCCACCCAAATTTGTCCATAATACCCTTTGTGCAACTCAGTATTAGCACATCCCCCTTCACCTTCACTAAATATATATTGATCCTTCTGGCCTTAGGTGAGGTCATTTCCCTACCTTCCTCTGGTGGATGTTGCTCATTTTCTCCACTTTCTCAGAATTGGAAGGGGCTGATCTCCTTCACTATGTCCAGTGCTGTTTCCTGTGAAATCCCTCTGCTAATCATGCCATCAGTCTGTGTATCCTCTCTCCTCCTGTAATGATCATTGAAAGACCTCCTGGTTACTTTGCCCCCATTATCCCCTGAAGATTTTAGCACTTGGCTCCCAATTCTCTCTTCCAACCCAAGTCTTGTTTTCCTGTATTATTTCAAGGTACATGGTTGGCTCATTTCCCTTTTTGGTATCTCAGTCACTTTAATTTTTCATCTCCATTAACTTGCTATATTTCCCAGATGCAACGCACACCTATGGCTATACCCTGGACTTTTGAATGACACTAAATTACAAGTCCTTGGGTTATTTTTGGTCCAAGATATATCTGATATTTGTACAGCTCTCTCCATTTTAACTTCCTTGTGTCCAGTTCAAGTCACTGTCTTCTCTTCACTGAATATACAGTAAAACCTTGGTTGCGACCATACCTCATTCTGGAAACATGCTTATAATCCAAAGTACTTGTATATCAAAGCAAATTTCAAGAACTTTTGGCTCAGTTGTGATCATGTGACACTGGCATCACGTACTACTCCTATTGCAAGACATTGCTCATTTATCAAGTTAAAATGTATTAGAAATATTTGCTCATCTTGCGGAACACTCGCAGAATGAGTTACAATCCAAGGTTTTACTGTGTGTGTATGTTTCTTGCTCACCTCTTGCTCACCTCCACCTCCTACCCCTAATCTGTTCTCCATAGAGCAAAGTAATTACATCATCCATCTGCTTAAAAAAATTCGTGAACCCCTTTCAGTTATGCTTTGAATAAAACCCAAAGTCCCTACCATAGAAGTCCCAGAGGGATCTAGTTCCTCTCACCTTTGCAACCATACCTTGTTACCCCTTAGCCCCCAAACTTTTTCTTCAGGGCTTTTGTACTTGGGAATCCCTCTGCCTGGAAGGGATTGTCTTCCTACTCTTGATCTAGCCAGCGTCTTACCACCCTGCCAGCCTCAGATTGCATGTTGTTACCTCACAAAGACTCTCATGACCCCCTGTGATTCCCAGGCTTTCGGAGCACTAACTGCAATGTGTAATTGTTTATTGGTGTGATTATCATTGTGGTTTTGGGACTGATGTCTGACTCTCCCACTAGATCATACATTTCTTAATGGCAGGCAATATACTGCTTTTTACTACCATGCAACTGTATGTATTCTAATACCTGGCCTGTTATAGATGGTTGATGAGTGTGGTAGGCTCAATAATGGCTCCTCAATGATGTTCATGACCTAATTGCCAGAAACTGTATTATAAAGGAGATTTTGCAGATGTGATTAAGTTACAGATCTTGAGATAGGGAGATCTTCCTTGATTATCTGGGTGGGCCATTGTAATCACAAGGGTCTTTACAAGAGGGAGCAGGATGGTCATGGTCAGAAGAAGATGTGATAATGGAAGCAGAGGGGAGTGTGTATGAGAGAGAGAGAGAGAGAGAATTAGATTTGCACATGCTTCACTGCTTGCTTTGAAGATGGAGGAGGAAGTGGCCATGAACCAAAGACTGTTAAGCGGCTTCTATGACTTCTAGAAGCTGGAAAAGGCAAGTAAGCAAATTCTCATCCTAGCGCCTCCAGAAGGAATGCAGTCGCTGTGAACACATTGCCTTAGGACTTGTGACTTCCAAATCTGTAAGATAATAAATTTCTGTTATTTTAAGCCACAAAATTTGCACTAATTTGTTACAGCAGCATTAGGAAATGAATACCAAAATGATTTTGGTACCTGGAAACAGGGTGCTTCTGTAACAAATACGTAAAAATGTAGAAGAGGCTTCGAATTGAGCATTGGCCAGAGAATGGAAGAACTTTGAGGACCATGATAGACAAAGCAGAGATTGCCTTGAAATGAATGGACTGCTGGTTAGAATATGGAAATCAAAAGTGCTGCTGATGAGGACTTAGAAGGAAGTGAGGAATAGGATACAGAAAATGTATAGAATCTTACAGAATATCTAAAAAGTCACAAACTATTGGTAGAAACATGGATGTTAAAAGCACTACCAATGAGGGCTCAGGAAATATTGAAGAACATGTTCATGGAAACCTGAGGAAAGGTCATCCTTGTTATATGGAAGAAAGCTTTATGGACTTATGTATTATAGTTATGTGGAAAGCAGAACTTGTAGGTGATGAAGTTGGGTATGTAGTTGAGATTTCCAAGCCAAATAAATACTGGTTTCCAAACAAAATACTTACCTCCTTTCCATTTCCCTTAGGATGATTACCTCAGATACTGTAATGCATTTATTGGACAAATGTTCGTAGAGTACCCACTATGTAAATATCAGGCACTGCTAAATATCTTGAGGCCATAAGGATGAAGAGTTGGCAAAGTTGCTGCCCTCCTGGCCATTGCAGGGAAAGGTAATGTAACATGGTAGTTATGAGCACAAACTGGGGCCAGACTGTAGATGTTTTGAGTCCTGGCTTTGCTTATGATCGACCTCTGGCAAGTTATTTGTGCCTAAGTTTTCTTATTTAAAAAAAAAAAAAAAATTGTGGGGGGGGCGCCTGGGTGGCTTGGTTGGTTAAGCGTCCGACTTCGGCTCAGGTCATGATCTCACGGTCCGTGAGTTCAAGCCCCGCGTCGGGCTCTGTGCAGACAGCTCAGAGCCTGGAGCCTGTTTCAGACTCTGTATCTCCCTCTCTCTCTGCTCCTCCCCTGTTCATGCTCTGTCTCTCTCTGTCTCAAAAAAAAAAAAATTAATTAATTAAAAAAAAATTGTGGTAATAATAGTACCTTACCTCATAGAGATGCTGTGAGGATTACATAAAATAACAAGTGTAAAGCATTTGTAACAGCACATGATCCAAAATAAGTCCTATATAAATAGTAAGTAATATCATAATTTACTCTCATATACTGGTACCAAATATTTCAATTAGTGGTGTAATAGGAAGAAAATAAAATGAAATGATGTTATAGTGACAGAGTTGAGGGGAAGCCAGACTCATTCATACTGGCTGGTCAGGGAAATCTTCAGAGAGAAGGTGAACTTGGAGCCACGACCTGAGCACTACATACACAGGAAAACACTATAGGGTGATTTGAAAATGAGTGTCCCAGCAGAGGGATGAACAAATGAGATTTCCTGGGGTTTAGTGAGCCAGGGAGAAAGTTATAGGAATGAAAACTCCTTTAAATGGTGCTGAAGAGTGTACATTTTATTCTAGTGCAGTGAATGCCCCTGGGCAGGGGTAGGGAGAAGGGAATGGAGGGTGGAGGGTTGGGTGAGTGTTGAGCCACAGAAAGAATCACATTTTTAAGAGTCATTGGTGAGTCAAGTAGTGTACTATGGTCACATTTTTTCTTGCACAACATTTGCTTTTCCTGCAGTTATTGCATTATTTTCTTCCATTTATTTACTTTACTATGTATTTATTATGATTCTTCCCACCTGCCCAATAGGGTTCCGAACAAAAATTTGCATAGGTCAAATGTCAGTTCCTCTTTTTCTCAACTCTTTTTCCCACTACCCTCCTTATTCTTACTCCAGTCTGTCCTGGTATCTTTCTAAGACTTCCCCTTAACCTCTTTATCCTCTGTGTTAGGTCTCCAGACTTTTGGATCATATGGCTTCCTCTTTCTTGGTTTACTTCCTTGTCTGTGTGGAGAATTATGCTCCAATAGTTGTCAAATAAAGAGCACAAGAGAGGTCAGTGTTTTGATCCTTGCATGCCTCAAAATGCTTTTGTTCTACTATCACTACATTGGTATTTGATTGTGAATAAGATTCTAGTTTAAAAATGATTTTCCATAAAATTTTAAAATAATTGCCTTATTGTTTACTAGTGTCCTGTGTCACTAATGAGAACACCAAGGGCACTCTTAAATTTTTTTTTAACTTTTTTTTTAAATTTATTTTTGAGACAGAGAGAGACAGAGCATGAACGAGGGAGGGTCATAGAGAGAGGGAGACACAGAATCTGAAACAGGCTCCAGGCTCTGAGCTGTCAGCACAGAGCCTGACGTGGGCTCGAACTCACGGACTGCGAGATCATGACCTGAGCCGAAGTCGGACGCTTAATCGACTGAGCCACCCAGGTACCCCAACACCAAGGGCACTCTTAGTTAAATACACTTTTTTATGTAACCTATTTTTTGTTCTTCCATGAAGTATACAAGATCTCTTTTTATTGCTTGTGTTTAGAAACTCTATGATGGCATGAGTCCTTATCCATCCTAGGAAGTTTTCTGGTCATATGTCTTTGATAGTTTCTTCCCCTCTTCTTTCCCTGTTTTCTTCTTCTTAGACTTATATTAGTTTCATGTTAGACCCCTGTAACTGATCTTCTCATTTTTAAATTTTTTCTCTCCTTGTATCCATTTTTTTGGGTTAGGGGATGATTTTTATCAATGTTTTTCTTCTAACCTTTTTCTTGAAATTCTAAAATTTTAGCCTTCTTATTTCTAAGAGCTTTTAAAATTCTCTATTCCTATTGTTTCATGAATAAAAGAATCTTCCCTGTATTTCTGAGGAAGTTAATTAAAAAAATTTTTTTTAATGTTTATTTAGTTTGGGGAGAGAGAGAGAGAGAGAGAGGCAGACTGCAAGTGAGGGAGGGGCAGAGAGAGAGGGAGACACAGAATCTGAAGTAGGCTCCAGGCACTGAGCTGTCAGCACAGATTGAACCCACAAACTGCGAGATCATGACCTGAGCCAAAGTCGGCCACTTAACAGACTGAGCCACCCAGGAGGCCCTCTGAGGAAGTTAATTAAAACCTATATTTTTGAGAAAATTAATTAAAATATTTTCTTTTGCTCTCTTCATCACCCCTCCCCAACACCCATTTTTATGTTTGTTTTTTTTTTGGTGGAGGAATTTACCTTTCTTTCTTTCTTTCTTTAAAATTTTTTTTAACACTTATTTATTTTTGAGACAGAGAGAGAGACACACAGCATGAACGGGGGAGGGGCAGAGAGAGAGGGAGACACAGAATCGGAAGTAGGCTCCAGGCCCTGAGCCATCAGCCCAGAACCTGACGTGGGGCTCGAACTTGCGGACCGCGAGATCGTGACCTGAGCTGAAGTCGGACGCTTAACCGACTGAGCCACCCAGGCGCCCCGGAATTTACCTTTGATGTTAGTAGGCTTTCTTGAAATATCTGGTGACTTGTAGCAATCTATCTAGGCATTAAGAAGCCTATAGAGAAGTTCTGCCAGGCTCCTTCTCTGGGTGTTTCGGTTAGATGACCACATGGAAGTGACTAGGCTGTTTCACTGGAGCACTCCCAGATAATCTTAACTCTAGGTATGTTCTCAGGATATTATGTAGTTTTTGCAAGAAGAATCATCCAATTTGCAAAGGACTTCCTGCCAGTGTTCTACAGGCCCACCAGGGGTAGGGGACTACGAATTTCATCATTAAGTGGGTTTTCACTTAATCCCCTAAAAACAGTGTTTAGATTCCCTCAGACCTGGATCTTTTGTGCTCATTTCTTCCATTTCCTGCTGGAATCTGGAAGGGGTAGTTACACTGTGGTGCTAGGTGGGTGTAGAGACACAGAGGTAGGTGTGTGTGAACCTTCTATGGGTGAGACAGGATGTCAAATGAGATGGTGGCCTCCACTGAGGCTCTAGTGCTAAGCACAGAGGGAAAAGTACCTCCATGTTCCAAACAGACATGTTTGGTGTACCCAAAGAACTTTCTGAACAACAGCAAAACCAATTATGCAGCAAAACCAATTTCTTAACTTACCTCTAATTTATATTTAAGAGAAGGCTAGAGATTGAGCAGGCAAGGCAGAAGAGGCAAATTTGGGGAGAAAAAATTATTGGCCAAGCAAGGTGTGTTTGCCATTTCCCCTTCTTTATTTACCCCAGAGGAGGGAGGGGGTGATATTCTCATCTCTCCAACAGAATACTTACCAAACACTCTGTGAGGAGATTTGTGGGTTCCTTTGCCTTAAGGGTCTGGAGTGGAGCCTAGAGGCTCTTGAGAGCACTTGATGTGCGTTCCCTGGCCTATTGGTGTGGTATATACTGAGATTTGACTCCTGGAACAGTCAAGGCTGGCTGATACTGCCTGTGGTGGGAGAGTCAAGAAAGGGTGTTTGTCAACACCATGAGCTATGTGGACTTTGAGGAAAGGTGCCATATTGGAATCACCTAGATGGAACCCTGTCCAAGAAGGCTGCTTGCTGGGGCAAGGAGAGCCCAGCTATTGGAGGCTCTGTAGGGCATAATGCCAGAGCCAGAGCTGAAGGAGCATCATTAGTGAGGCAGAGCATGCATCCTTGCAGTAGGGAGCTGCAGGGCAGAGGCCTTCTTTGGTGGTGGGGATAAGGGAAGAAGGGTATGTGAAGAATCCATAAATGCTCTGTGATGCACACACACACACACACACACATATATATATATATATATATATATATATATATACGCGCACGCACACACACACACACACCACATCTTTATCCATAATTTGGCTATTGTCGATAGTCCTGCTATAAATATTAGGGTGTTTTGAAGAGTTCAGGCCAGTTGTTTTGTAGGGTGTCCCACATTCTAGATTTTGCTAGTTACTGCTTTATTAGATTGAGATTGAACCTCCTGGTAAGAGGTAAGAATACCACCAAGGTAAGATTGTATACTCCTCATTGCCTCACATCAGGAGACACACAGTGTTTGTTGGTACCTCCATTAGTCATGTTAAATTTGGTCATTTGGTGAAAGTGATGCCCAGCATCTCTCTCCCTTGTAAAGGGGCATTCCCCTCCTCCCCTTTTAATTAATACGTAATTAGTGCATGATACTTTGAGACTGTGTAAATACCCCAGTCTGCAACAACTTTTCATTTGATGACCTTAGTATCCTGTAACTGGTCTAATTCTATCATTCTCAGCATCAATCAGCTGACATTCTGATATAAAGAAGAGGTTTCCCTTTCTCTCCCTTCTCTCTCATTATAATTTGTTATTGTTATTTTCTTACAAGTTATTAAGAATTACTCACAATATTTTCAATAAATTGATGACAATTTGTGGTCTCCTCCATCTAGAAAAGAGGAAATGAGAAAGTAAGTTACCAATACACTTGCTTGAAATTGTCTAGTGCTCGAATCATGCCATCATACAGACTAAAAAGCTACCCGTGCAAAATCAACTTGGATTTTGTTTGTTTTGTAATAAGATCTGACAGCAGCTGAGTAAAAATTAAACAAATTGATCAGGATCGTCACTGATTACAGAAAAAGATGGGGACTACCCACACTACTTTCTACTGTAATATTCATTAAGTGCCCCCATGTAGTCTGAAGGCCTGGGTTCTAGTGTCAGCTCTGCCTCATTCTGGGCCTTTTATTCTGGTCAAGGCAGCCTTCCTGATACCCATGTTATGTTTCTAAAGTGAACATAAGAAATATACTTGAATCCTTCATGTCTCCTTCCCTCAAAGACAGCTCCTCTCTTCTGCATCTCCATGGTTAATCAAGGCCTCTCAGTCCATTCCCATGCAGAAGAGAGTTAACGAAGCAGGCCTGAGAATGCCAGTCTTGGAGATGTCTGTTTGCAGGGTTGGCCCTTGGCTGTTGTCTAGGAACTTGGATTTTGAGAGCATTCCCACAATTCCCCGATAAGGGTTCACTGTGCCTAAACTATTTGTACAAACAATGTGGTTTTTACGAACATCTGCTTTCCTTCCGGGAGTGTGAAATTTTGGTATGTGCTAGGTAGAAGGTGCTTACATGACCAGCCCCCAGTAAAGACCTTGAGCACCGAGTCTCAAATGTGTTTCCCTGGGAGACAGCACTTCACATGTGTTTGTGGTAGAGCCCCTCCCTAAGGAATGCAGTGAAAACCTCAAGACAAGGGAAGGCAACCTGGCTATGTGCGTGTGCACAACATTCGTCATGACTCCGTAACATAGAGCGCCTCTTCAGATTGTATGTTACTGTAGACTGGAGACAAAGGAGCCAAAACTGTACAAAAGGCCACCAACCCCTGTTGCACTCAGGGCTCAGCCTTTTGGGGTCTTTGTCCACTGAGCCCGTGCTGGCACGAATAAAGCTGCTTCATGGAAAGAAAAGCCTCAGTGTCCCCACCCTCTTTGTGTGAGTCGCTGCTGCCTGTTGTCTCAACTTGTTGCTGGAGGAATGAGGAGTGTTCTGTGTGATTCCCCTGGAAGAGGACTCTTGGACAGTTGTGCCTGGCTTCCTCTGAACTTTGTCCCACGTGCCTTTACCCTTTGCTGATTTTTGCCCGGTGTCCTTTTTTATCCTGTAATAATTCATAGCCGTGAGCACTGGATCCTGTGAGTCATCTTAGCAAATCATCAAACCTCTTCCAATTTTCGCATCTGTAAAATAGGGTTTATAATAATAATAATAATAATATCTACCTTATAGTGTTGTGAGGATAAAATGTGTGTGGAACTAAGGGCCTGATGAAGGGTGCATCTGATAGAGGGTGGTTGTTATTATGGAGTATGTTCACTGTTCCCATAGAGCACATCTTGTGTTCATGTGTGTATGCTCATATCTTTTCGTCAGGTAGCACTGTTATATCTATTCAAGTAAATTAACTCTCAAATCTTTGATGACTCATCTGATGGGAACACCAGGTTCACATGCCAGTTTATAAGGGTTCCTGGTTCTTTCACTCAAACATACATGTGTGTTCACCACCTAACAACTATCATAAAATAATTTGGGACTTGTTTTGTCGTCTGAATGTGTCCTCCCCAAAATCACATGTTGAATCTTAACCCCCCAAGGGAATGGCATTAGGAGGTGGGGCCTCTGGGAGGTGACTAATCCTTCAGGACTGGGATTACTGCTGTATCAAAGAGGCTCTAGACCGATCCCTTGCCCCTTCGTCATGTGAGGACAATGAGGAGTCTGTAACTCAAAAGAGGGCCCTACCCAGCCATGCTGGCACTGCGATTCTGGATTTCCAGATTCTAGAACTGTGAGAAGGAAATTTCTGTCATTTATAAGCTTTCCAGTCTGCGGTATTCTGTTATAGTAGTCCGAATGGACTAAGACAGTTTTCCCTTTTTTCTTCTTCTCTTTTATTCATGCTTTCCTTTGTCGTGTGCCTGGTAATCTGTAAACGCAAACCATATATTCTAATGGCAGAAAGTTACAGAAGTGGGGAGGGGGCATGGAGTGGATTTAGAGAGGAACTTTGAAGTTTCTCAAGTTGTGACTAGTGGGAACTATTAAAAGAAAATGTTCCAAGGATACATCATAAATCCACGTCCTCTAAAAACTTCTTACAAAGTCGGCTGCCTTGAGATGGAGGGAATGCTGCTGAATGTCTCATTAAATAATACAAAGGTCTCCAAGGTATTTGGTATCTCTTAGGATCAAGAAAGCAAAGCACTGAGGATGCCTCCTGACTGGTATGTAACATGCCTCAACACCACAAGCACCACACTATCAAAGCTGACTTTCAGGAAGAGTACAAATCAGGCTCATTAAAGGCAGAATCCCAGAGGATATTGACTTTTGGCTCTGTGGCTCCAGATTTAGAGCAGTCTCACATTCAGAGTCCTGTATCCTGGAGAACTGTCCATTCGTGCTATTTACATATGTAAAACATGATGGGGCGAGACTGGAGGCTTTGGATCCAAATCGGCTGTCCCTCCCTGGTCTGCCATCTGGGCAGTGCACTTTCTGCAGACTGCAGAATTGCTACCGCTCCCTGTCTGCTCCTGTTTTCTGTTCAGGCCCCAGGAAGCTGGAATAACTCCCCAGAGGGCATCCATCTTCCAGTTCCTCTTGCTCCAACCCATTCTATACATTCTTGGGAGACTGATATCACCTGTAGCCTTTTTTTAAATTTATTTATTTTGAGAGAGAGCGTGTGTGCATGTGTGTGTGCCCGAGTGTGGGAAAGGCAGAAAGAGAGGGAGAGAATCCCAAGCATGCTCCTCACTATCGGCACAGAGCCCTATGTGGGGCTGGAACTCACAAGCCATGAGATCATGACCTGAGCAGATAGCAAGAGTCAGATGCTTAATCGACTAAGCCACCAGGTGCCCTACCTGTAACTTCTTGAATCAAGTGCCTTAAAAATGTTCCCCATTGCCCATAGAATAAACTAGTGGCATACATATTCCTTAATAATCCTTGCCCTGCCTCCCCAAATCATTTCTCGTTAGTCTTCTTTATCTTATACTTCCCCCAACTTCCTGTGACTAAACCTTACTTACTTTTTACTGCTATCTGCTTTAAAGAGTTGTATGGTGATGATGAATTGCAATTTAGATCTGTTATAGGATATTTTATTTGATCTGACATAATTTATGACCAATAGGCTATTTTTCTGATGATTTGAAGTAGCTGGAATCACCACGGCAGAAAACACCACGTAAACATAAAACACACAGGTATGCTAACACTTCTAAAACTGTCTTGTTTTATGGCAGAAGATAGACTGGTTGAGAGAAATGCAGTTCTTTACTGTTGAGCCTATTTTTACCCAATAGATGATTGCATTATTTTAAAGTCATAAGATCTGCTTTTATTTTGTAAATGAATCCCATTCAAATGCCCAAAGCGAATTGCTATTTAAAAGCTGTTTGTAGGGGCTCCTGGGTGGCTCAGTGAGTTAGGCCGTCCCACTTCACCTCAGGTCTTGATCTCCTGAGTTTGAGTCCCTGGTCAGTCTCTGTGCTGACAGCTCAGAGCCTGGAGCCTGCTTCAGATTCTGTGTCTCCCTCTCTCTGCTCAGTCCCCATTTGGACTCTGTTTCTTTCTCTCTCTCAAAAATAAAGAAAACATTAAGAAAAAATAAAAGCCATCTGTGGCAAAACTTTAGCATATCAGAGACCCTATGATACATCTGTTTTGTAAATTGAGACTGTCATCTATTGGGCTTACTTACAGTGGGAAAAAATGTTTGCCACCATCATTGGTGAGAAAGACCTTCCATACCATTTTTTTTTTTAAAGTAGAGAAATAAGTTAACCAGACTTTTTGAGGAAGCAAGTTTTAACTCACTTGAGGACTGCACCAAATCCAAACAGTAAAGGATCTCCAGCAGAAAATTGCTCCAGTAATCTGAGGAAAGGCTAAAAAACATTGTGGACCTCCTAGTACAACGGTAGAAGTTCTGGCCACGTGGAGTGGTCTAAGGCCATGTGTTCCTTAGATGCTTAGGGAGCATCTAAGGCCAAACCACTTTTTCTCAGCCAGGCAGCAGGGTTCTAAGGAAGCCACGCAGCAAGGTTCGGTTTTAGAGAAGTGAAGTATCTGTGGATCCTTTCTTCACTCTAAAATGATAAATAATTCCAGTTTCACAGATGCCAAAATTTCTCTAAAAACCTTCAGATTCAATGTGAATCTTCACTGTAATAATTATAACCAGCATAAATTGAGAATTCACTGGTGCCAGCGTGGGCTTTTGTGAATGTCTCATTTGGTCCTCATGAAAACTCTGTTACTTAAAGCATTTCACAAATGGGGAAAGTGAGATACAGAGAGATGCGATAACTAGATTAAGCTTGCAAAACTATGAAGTCTGGCAATGTCACTCTACAGTCTATGTGCTTCACTGCTATATTTATTATAGGGTCTCTTTAGAACCTTGATAACCTTATATTAAAACGAAGAAATGACTGTGACATATTCTGTTCAATGGTTTACAAAATGCTCTCACTTACGTATTTCATTTTTACCTCTATAGGGAAGGTAGCTGAACTTCAGAGATATTAATGTGAGGTTTAGAGATATTAGCTGATATGTCAAGGTCACATATGAACTAGACAATGAGCTAGAGCTTGAAACAAAATCTTGTAATGGACTCAGAACTCATGTCTTAATAAGATTCAGAAAAAAGTTCTAAAGGGAGTATCCAGAAATTAGAGGACATAAGCAAAATACCTTGTAAGTGATGAAGGCAGTTTTAGTGCGTAAGCTTCAATATATCGATGACACAGAGCTTGAACAAGTGAGCACATTGAAAATCTATTTTTGATTCTTTTATGCCTGACACAATACAGTTTATACAGGTGTCTGTTTTCTTGCTCTCTTGCTCTCCCTCTTTCCCCTTTGTGTGTGTGTGTGTGTGATTGAGAGAGAGAGAGAGAGAGAGAAACATATCAGCTCGTCTATCAATTTTTTTCTTACCGTAATAAGTTTAGCCAACATCCATCATATTAATTTTTACCTTAAACAAAAACATGGTGGATTTATACATTCCAAAAATTTATTCAGAAAATATTTTTTGAGGTTCGTACGTTAGCCTGGATGTATACTAAGGCCCAGAAATCCAAAAGAAAATGAAGTCACTGCCCGACAGGCAGAGACTGCTGTACAAACAAGCAAGGCAGTAATCAAGTGTCATAACTGCTCTAGTAAACGTAAGGCTAACCCCGTGTCTCCAGCCTGCAGAACTTATACCCCTAGGGATGCAAGATGACTTTCTGCAGCGGTACACGGGACACACGAGTGTTAGGAAGTCAACCAAATTCAAGGCTCCTAACCTTTCTGTAAGTCTTTCCTAAGCCCTGCCAAGGAGGAAGCATCTTGCCAGTTCTCTTTGCCACCTCCCGTTACAAAACGGCCCTTCTCCTGCTCTACAAAAGAAAGGCTTCTCTTTCATTCACTCCAAATTGTCCAGCAAGCCACCAGAGCATAAAGAAATGGATGGCTGGGATTATCACGTCAGCAAAACCTTCTCTAATCAAGTCACCATAAATCCACTGCCAGGCTTCAGGTCTGTGTCACTGCTGTTTCTCCCCACTGGGGGTGAAGGATGGCATCAGAAACCGGAAGTTTGGTGTGTGTTGCCATAGTCCACATTCAGACTATGTTAAAGATGGAAGCAGCAGGAGCAATGACAAATTTTGTTTAAAGATCTTGCCTCTTCCATCCCCTAATTCTGGTCTGTGAATCATCAGGGCGGGAGAGAAACACTGAAGAGGGGTGGGTCCTTGTTTCATCCGGGTGAGGGACACATGGAATGCTTCCCTGCCTTATCTCTCCATATTAAAATCAGAGTATTTGAAGTTTATAAGAAGACCAGGAATGACAAACACGAGGCATGCCCCTTCTCACCAGGAGAAAGCTTGGTAGACTCACTCTTCCCATCTGTGTCTCTGTTGTGTACTTGGCATCTTCTCAAAGAGAGGGGTTCAGGGGCGGCTGGGTGGCTCGGTTGAGCGTCCGACTTCGGCTCAGGTCATGATCTCACAGTTCGTGAGTTCGAGCCCCGCGTCGGGCTCTGTGCTGACAGCTCAGAGCCTGAGCCTGCTTCACATTCTGTGTCTCCTTCTCTCTCTGCCCCTTCCCTGCTCATGCTGTGTCTCTCTCTGTCTCAAAAATAAATAAACATTAAAAAAAAAAAAAAGAGGGGTTCAGTGTCCTGTTTACTTCTGATAGGGAATGACATATCTTAGAGCAAGAGGGACATATCCAGAGTAAGTAGGATTTTATATTTTCTTGAGCATGTATTACACTCACAGGAAAGGCATTTTCATTAACATTTTCCAAGAGGCTACTCTATTCCAAAATACCACATTTTCCTTTATGTTTATCTTTTGCTCAGTGTTAAGCACCAACCACTTCTCATGTTTTTCCTATTTATCACATAATTAAAACTAGTTTATCTTAGTGGTAATATATTGTGGATTTTACTGTAAATAATGCACTTAACAATCACGAATAAAACTTAACACATCCGGGTTGTGGCCCAGTGCCTTTTCTTTTTGCGGTTAATTTCCTCCAAGTAGATTAACCTGGAATCTTACCAATTTATCTTAGCAACTCCTTAGGTACTAGTGTAAAACAAAATGTTCTCTCATCCAATCAGGATATAATACTCTGGATTAAAACAAAAACAAAAACAAGGCTCATTTAATTAGGATTAATTTCTCTCTCCCAGAAGTTGATATATGCTTCTATTTTGGTAAAAAGCAAAATTAGAAACTTACTCGTTTCCAGACATGAAATGAAATTTCTAGTCTAGATTCTGTCTGGAATCTTGTCTGTTTCTCTGTCCTGTCGCTTCTCTGTAGAGTACTGCTGGGTGACCTAGAGGTTGGGCGTGCTGAGAGTTTCTTCTGTGGACCAAGGGAAATGGGAAGTGCAAATGAGGGGGAGGGAAAGGTCAGGAAGTGAGAGATTAAAGAAAGAATCCTGACAGGCAGGTCCACAATGTGCAGAACCCCGGCACACAGACTGAACTCAGGAATCTGCCCTTGGAGCCCCATGGTTTCCAAGCTGAGTGTGTGCCCCAGAGACCCCTGGGGTGTCCGAAGCATTGATTGTGTGTGTGTGTTCTTTAATATGCAGAAAAAATTACTCGTATTTAACTTGCAGGGGTCGACATGGGCACCCTCTGCTCAGTCTGTGCACCAGATGATCGTGCTGTCACAAACTTTCCTTGGGGAGAGGGAGTGCGGCCACTGCCCCAAGGGGCCACCTGCATTTGCCCTCTTTCAGCAGGTTGTGAGTGTGGCAATTTATGCGAGCCTGGTTAAGGAGATTTACAGATTACGCCAGCCAGTGTTAATTGATAATCCTTGCAAAAGGGACAACGGCCTTAAAAGATTTCTGCAAACAAAACAAACACAAACAAAAAATTTAAAATCATAGAATCAGAATAAAGAAAATATTGGTAATATAAACACAAGGATATAACAAAAATAAGACAACTAATATTTTGTCAACGCTTATTACAAGCTCTCCATTATCCATATTCCAAGATAAAAATATCAATGATTTAATCAGAACTGACAAGCGGTGGGCCACAACCCCACCGTTGATGACACCTTCTTGGTATCATCAAGAAGACTTTACAAGGCATTTATGTCTACTATCATTAATGA
The DNA here is from genome assembly GCF_018350175.1 of Felis catus. NCBI lineage: Eukaryota > Metazoa > Chordata > Mammalia > Carnivora > Felidae > Felis > Felis catus. The sequence goes on along the minus strand of NC_058374.1, from coordinate 58,274,521 downwards.
TTACTTGGGTCTTGTGTATATTGGGGCCTTTAGTCAAGGATGGTATAAGAAAACAACCATAATTCATCAGATATTTTCAAAAAATATGAATTTTTAATGATTATCTCATCTTTTTTTTTTTAACGTTTATTTTTGAGAGAAAGAGATAGAACGTGACGGGGAGAGAGGGACCGAGAGAGAGGGAGACACAGAATCAGAAGCAGGCTCCAGGCTCAGAGCTGTCAGCACAGGGCCCAACTCAGGGCTTGAACTCACAGACTGTGAGATCATGACCTGAGCTGAAGTCAGACGCTTAACTGACTGAACTACCCAGGTGCCCTGATTATCTCATCTGTTTTACTCCTATTTGTGTGTATGAGTTATTATATATCAGGTTATTTTCATGATAACTAAACAAACATGTTAGGCTTGCATGCTGCTTTGGTTAAACATATATATTTCTATATAACCAACCCACCCAAAACTTTGTGGCTTAAAACAGCAAGGTACTATTGTCTCTCATGGTCTGTTGGTTGTCTGGACTCAGCAGGGTAGTTGTTTTTTTTTAATTTTTTTTTGTAATGTTTATTTATTTTTGAGAGATACAGAGACAGAATGGGAGTGGGTTAGGGGCAGAGAGAGAGGGAGACACAGAATCTGAAGCAGGCTCCAGGCTCTGAGCTGTCAGCACAGAGCCCGATGCGGGTCTCAAACTCACAAACCGCAAGATCATGACCTGAGCCGAAGTCGGACACTTAACCAACTGAGCCACCCAGGTGCCCCTCAGCAGGGTAGTTTTAACGTGGGGTTTCTCCTGTGGTTTCAGTCAGTCTTCTGGGAGCTGTATGGTGTGGATGTACAAGATAGACACTCACAGTTGATGCTGGATGTCGTCAGGGAGTTCATCTGGGTTGTTGACAAGTGAGCCTGCACATGGCCTCTCCATGGGCTTTGGGCTTTCTACAGCATGGTGTCTGGGTTCCAAATGGGGGAGACCCCATGCCTTCCAAGAGGAAGGAAGCAGGAGCTTCTGGGCCTGTTAAAGTATGCCCCTAAAATTGGAACAGTGTTACTTCTACATTTGTGCCATATTCTATTGGTCAAAATAGTCACAGGGCCTACCCAGATTCAAAAGCGCGGGGAAAATAAATCACCTCGTGATGGGGTTGGAACAGAAGAGCATATTATGGCCATCATTGAAAACTACAGTCGGCCAGCCACATATGCTAAAACTTTTCCTTATGGGGCGCATAGTCAAAAAATTTGAATCCACTGGAAGGACTCAGAATGGTAGGTAAGATCACATACCTTGTCACAGTGACTTGACCTATAGCCTCGATCTTGGGGAATTTAGCTAACATCTCTGACAATGGAGAAGATAGGATCTGTGGGGTGCAGTGGGGCTACTTTCGAGTATTAGATAAGAAGATGTGCACCAAAGTACCCACAGTATCATAACTGGCTGGATCGGTAGCAGATATGCTTATGGTTTTGAGTTGGGGAGGGGCTGGTGTAGACACTTTATAGAGCAAGCACTCTGATGACAGCTTGGGGATGTATCAGATAGAGGAGAAGGTGGAAGATCAAGGATGGGGCCAAGGAGACCAACAGGGGGACCGTCACCAGGTAAGGAGCATTGAGGAAGGAGAGACGCAGTTGGAGAAACATGCATACACAAGTCCTAGTGTGAATTGGTGACATACTGAATGGGGTGAGAAAGGAAAGGGAACATCTAGAGGTATGCTTTTGTGATTGATCTTTTGTACATGGTAAGCAAATTTTGCTAAGAATCCGTCCCCATAAAATCATCAAGTCCTAATGGAGCATTGTGTGAAAGTCCTTTTATTCTGTAAATCAATTCATTTTATTGGTAAAAATATTATTGCTCAAGATAGAAAACATGACATTAAAGGTGCTATGATCATTTAATTTGAAATAAAGTTAGTTAACTGTTACGAGTTGAATTGAGTCCCCCCAAAAAGATATGTTGAAATCCTGAACTCCAATACCTGTGAATGTGATCTTATTTGAAGATGGGGGACTTTGCAGATGTAATCAAGTTAGAATGAGGTGAAACTGAATTAAGAGGGGCCTTAGTCCAATATGAATTGTGTCTTTAGGAGGAAAATAGAGACACCTGTAATCACCCCCTTCAGAGACTCTGCTGTAGCTGTAAGCCAAGGGACACCTGGAGTTACCAGCAGCTGGAAGAGAGGCAAAGGATTTTCCACTGCAGGGTTTTTTTGTTTTGTTTTGTTTTGTTTTGTTTTGTTTTGTTTTGTTTTGTTTTGTTTTGTTTAATATATGAAATTTATTGTCAAATTGGTTTGTTTGTTTTGTTTTTAATGTTTGTTTTTTTATTTATTTTTGAGAGTGTGAGAGCACAAGCAGAGAGACAGAGACATAATCTGAAGCAGGCTCCAGGCTCTGAGCTGTCAGCACAGAGCCCAATGCGGGGCTTGAACTCACAAACTGTGAGTCATGACCTGAGCCAAACAACTGAGCTGCCCAGGCGTCCCTCCACTGCAGGTTTAGCATGTGTCGCCCATACCTAGCCTCTAGAACTGCAAGACAGTTTCTGTGGTTTTAAGCCAGCCAGTTTATGATACTTTGTTACAACAGCCCTAGGAAACAGATATAGTAACTATATATGTACTACAAAGAATTATTCATTTTATTTGATTAAGGGGTTTGGCATTGAATAAACCCAACTAATTCTTTTGTCAAGATTTCTTTCTGGTTCACTGAACCAGTTCTCTGGTTTCCAGAGACCGGAGATGGGGCTTTCTCAGGGCGCCTCATCTGTCTGTGCCTTCCCAAAGGCAAGCAGAAAGCATGTAAATAATATGTATGCAGTTTGTTTTATGAGCCAAACAGCCTTATTTTTAAACTGTTTATTATTAAAAAAAGAGAAACACTTGAAAAGCTAACTAGATATTTTTAAGGTTTTCGCCCATATAATATTGTTCTGATCATTAATATAGATAATCCAAGGGCAACTACTTACAAGTGAAGAACAATCATTTTTTTAAAGTTAAAAAATAGAAACGTAACAATAGCTAACATTTATTGAGCAAGATGCTAAATACTGCTGAGTCCTTTGTACATATCTTCATGCTGAATCTCATCACTGCCTTAATTTTTACTCTGATTTTATTTTATTTTTTAATGTTTATTTTATTTTTGAGAGAAAGAGAGAACATGGGAGAGGGACAGAGAGAGAATCCCAAGCAGTCCCTGCACTGTCAGAGCAGAGCCTGAGGTGGGGCTTGAACCCTGAATCGTGAGATCATGACCTGAGCCAAAATTAAGAGTCAGGTGCTCAACTGACTGCCAGGTGCCGCCCCTACTCTGATTTTAAAGGTGAAACTCAAAACAGGCTAGTAATTTGCCAAAGGTCATAGAGCTAATAAGTGATAGAGCCAGGATACCAACCTTCCGCTATGAGCAAACATATGACAATGCCCAAACCTGCACTGAGACCAGAGCCACATGGCGTATTAAGATATAAATAAAAATTAGGCAAAATTAAAAATTCAGTTCCTTAGGTACACTAACCACATTTGGATGCTCAGTAGTCTCATGTGGCCTGGTGCAGGTACAGGACATTTCCATCCTTGTAGAAAGTTCTATTGGAAAGCACTGGTCCAATCCCTTAATAGAATACATTGAAAACCCCTGTTATGACTGGTTAAGGGAAGAGAAGGAACAGGAAAGAGGAAAAGGAAAGAGAAAGATTTAGGGTGAGGGACAGCCTTTTGGTGAAGAAAGAAACCTACATCTAGGGGAAGAGTGGGTTTCTGAGGACATTTTTAGTCTGTTATCTTGTGAACTTTAGCAGTGAAAATTCCGAAGCATGTTAAATATATACTTTTTAAAAATCAGAGAGTTACAATTTAATGGATAGTTAAATCTCAACCTTGTGCCTGGCATTGGGTGAGGGGGAACAAACAGGCACAATTTACCATCACAGAAATTAGAGCAGCATGAATCAAATAATTCCAATAAAGTATGGCAGTTATTTTGAAACGGAAAGAATTCTATGAAAAAAAAAATAGCAGAGGGGCCTATGGCAGCCTTGATAGGGTTCAGAGGTGTCTCCCTGAGGACGGAGTGCCCCATAAACTGATAAAGGGGGATGAGAGAGCCAGCCAATGACAGGGGCGTGTTTCAGGCAGACGGCCAGCTGTGAGAAGGCCCCATGCCCAAAAGAAGGACTGAAATAGTTAAATGTGTGGCTGGAGAGAGGGAGAGTAGGGAACGGACAGCCAGAGAGTCAGGAGCAGGGGTCATAATTTGGGATGGGTGGAAGAGCTGGCTAAAATACCTTGCCACAGGGGCACCAGGTGGCTCAGTCAGTTGAGCCTCTGATTTCAGTTCAGGTCATGATCTCGCGGTTCTTTCTTTTTTTTTTTTTAATTTTTTTTTTTTTTAACATTTATTTATTTTTGAGACAGAGAGAGACAGAGCATGAACAGGGGAGGGGCAGAGAGAGAGGGAGACACAGAATCTGAAACAGGCTCCAGGCTCTGAGCCGTCAGCACAGAGCCCGACGCGGGGCTCGAACTCACAGACCGTGAGATCATGACCTGAGCCGAAGTCGGCCGCTTAACCGACTGAGCCACGCAGGCGCCCCATCGCGGTTCTTGAGTTTGATCCCCAGATCGGGTTTGCTGCTGTCGGCCCAGAGCCCACTTCGGATCCTCTCTCCCCCTCTCTCTCTTCCCCTCCCTCATTCACACACACTCTCTCTCTCTCTCTTAAAAATAAATTAAATAAATAAATAAATAAATAAATAAATAAATAAATATTTTGTCACCAGGATGATGTAAAGTTTGAGGATTTTATTGGCCAAGAAGAGATACGTTCAGATTTGCATTTTGAGACGATTTCTCTGGTTGCCATGCTAAGAATGGCTTAAGGGGAAGCAAGGCTGAAGATATAGAGGCTACTTGGAAGCTATTTGGTACCAGGATGGCAATAATATGGCTGGAGAAATGGCGACTGTCAGGATATTTGGAGGTAGAATGTATAGACGTTGCTGATCACTTGGCTGTGCTTGAAGGATGACCCTGATGTTTCTCGGTAGGGCAGCTGCATGGAGTAGGGGTCAGTAGCCTACAGCCTGCAGGCCAAATCCGCTGTGTCCTGTTTTTGAAAATACAGTTTTACGGGAACCCAGCCTTGACTGTTCTTTTACATATTATCTGTGGCTGCTTTTGCCATACATTGACAGATCGGAGTAATTTTTTTTTCAAATTTTTTTTAATGTTTATTTTTGAGAGAGAGAGAGAGAGACAGACAGAGCATGAACGGGGGAGGGTCAGAGAGAGAGAGGGAGACACAGAATCTGAAGCAGGCTCCAGGCTCTGAACCATCAGCACAGAGCCTGACGTGGGGCTCGAACTCGTCAACCGCGAGATCATGACCTGTGCCGAAGTCGGAGGCTCAACCGACTGAGCCACCCAGGCGCCCTGAGATTGGAGTAATTTAGCAAAGACCACATGGTCCTCAAAACATAAAATATTTACTATCTGGCCCTTTCAGAGAATGTTTGCCAAAGGAGATAAATGATCATTACCTTCATTTATTGAGGAATTAGCACTTACCAGACAAGGTTCTAAGTAGTTTACATATGGTACATGTTACGATGGTCCATCCCATTTGGCAGACATGAAGTGTTGCCGTTGTCCCATTTTACAGAGGCACAGATGTGACATTCTCATTCACTCCCGTAGCTTCAGTGACCACCTGCATGCCACTGACTCCTCAGGTGTCTACTTCGAAACCAGACCTCTCGTTTGAGCCTCTGTTAGACAGGCATATGTCTACCAGCCAGTCTCAGAGACCAAAAACTCAGCATGCCCCAAACCAGACTCCTGCTGGTTCATCTTTCAGTGTTCCATTTTTCTTAGCGAATATCACCAACAAGAAGAGCAAGCCAGAAACCAGGGAGCCCTTCTTGTCACCTGTCTCTCCCCATTCTTTCTCTTGTCCACTCTGTATGGAGATTGCAGAAATCTGGCAGCTTCTCTCCAGCTGTATCACCTACCACCTGCCAGATCCAACTTATTAATAGGTCAGCACTTATGTGGGTTCTATAATAGCTTTCTCATAAATCCATTTCTTCAGCCACACCCTCCTCCAGTCTCCAAACTGCAGCCACAGTGCACTTCAGTCCTGTCAACCTCCACCCCTGTTCCCTATCTAATCCTACCCTTTGGATGGTTTTTCTTGTTCTTAGGATTCCATGAGTTCTTTCGTTGTGTTTTTGTGTTGTTTCATTGTTTTTGAGTTACTGTCCAGATAACAGGAGTGCAAAATAATTCTTGTCAATGCACATGCAAATAAGTTCTGAAGGTCAGGATTCAATTAATGTATCTCCCCTATTGTGGAAGAAGCTGGTTTTATGTCCATTTGCAAATTCATGTCACTATTCCTGACCCGGAAGTGTGTCTGTTCTTTCAACAAGTTTTAACATCTGCCTGGTAACTTCATTATAGTTACATAGACTGTAATATAAATTCATTTTATATGTATATGGCAGTCATACTTTTGCCTTTATCAGGGAAATTATCCTTTAACTCTCTTAAAAGGCACTGCGTGGTTGGCTGTCTGCCAGCCCTCCCAGTCTCACCCTCGACCAAGTTCCCTGCTTGTCTCCACTCCAGCCCTGTCTCTCTTGTCTTTTGTAAGTGCCACATTTCTTCCCTTCTCAGAGATGTTTTTCCCTGGAACTCACTTTCATCTCAGATGTTTTTCATTCTCTCTTATAGTAAATACTTTTATCCCCTAGGTCTCTAGTTAAGGGTCCCTTGCTGGAAAGCCCTTCCAGACATTTCTGGTAAAACACAGGTAGCACTTGTTACTTTTGCTTTTTTACATTTGTAGGATTAGTTGCTGCTTTTTAGCACAAGTACCATTTTTCTATGTGGCTAAAGGCAATGCATGATAATGCGATGGAAGTCTGCTCACAATACATCCCCAGCACCTAGCCCAGTTCCTTCACGAATGTTACATACACAATAATAAGTATTTTAGACAGATTTTTGGTGTAAGTACTCACTGCTCAGGAGAGAGGTGGACTGAAAAAATACATATTTGGGAGCCATCAGCATATAGGTTCAGCTACAAAAATGCACAGGAAGCAAACCATTGGGTTAAATGAAATGAAGGCTGTTAGGAGCCTTGTTCAGGTGGAATAATAGGACAGGAGTCAAACTGTAGCCACTTGAAGTGGGAGGAGATAGAAGCAGTTAATACAGTTTGCCCTTGCACAAATGTTGGCTCTGACGAGCCAAAAGGTATAGGTAGCACTGTGATAATTGTTCAGTAACTTCATTCTTGCAGTATATGTTCTCTTGATGGAAAAGGGAGGGTTTGGGGGCACCTGGGAGGCTCAGTCCATTAAGTGTCTGACTTCAGCTCAGGTCATGATCTCACGTTCATGATTTTGAGCCCCATGTCGGGCTCTGTGCCTACAGCTCAGAGCCTGGAGTCTGCTTCAGATTCTGTGTCTACCTCGCTCTCTGCCCCTCCCCCACTCATGCCCTCTCTGTCTCAAAAATAAATAAATTTTTAAAAAAAGGGTTTACAAGTAACACTTAAAATAGCCAGAAAATTGGAGCTGTGTAATATTTATCTTTAAAACAATAACAGACTTTTAATGCATGTCTGGTGTAGTCATTTATTTTTTTTTTAATTTTTTTTTTAAACATTTATTTATATTTGAGGCAGAGACAGAGCATGAACGGGGGAAGGGCCAGAGAGAGAGGGACACACAGAATCTGAAACAGACTCCAGGCTCTGAGCTGTCAGCACAGAGCCTGATGTGGGGCTTCAACTCACGGAGTGCGAGATCATGACCTGAGTGGAAGTCGGACGCTCAACTGACTGAGCCACCCAGGTGCCCCTGGTGTAGACATTTAAACCAAGATTTTTTTTTCTTAAAGTTCATTTATTTATTTATTTAGAGAGAGAGCACACAAGTGAGCATGAGCAGAACAGGAGCAGAGAGAGAGAGAGAGAGAGAGAGAGAGAGAGAGAGAGAACCCCAAGCAGGTCCCACACTGTCATGCAGAGCCGGATGTGGGGCTTGAACTCATCAGCCATGAGATCATGACCTAAGCTGAAGTTGGATGCTTAACCGACTAGCGACCCAGGTGCCCCTAAACCAAGCTTTTGAATGCAAACTGTTAATAGTTCTTCACCTAAGGGTTTCTTATTTTTAGGCATGGGGACAAGGTTGGAAAATGGCAGCCCTAGAGTTTACTTAGTCTATACTTTTTTTTAATTTTTACTTTAAAATTCGATTTTAAATTTCTTCAGGGACTCTGGTTTCCAGCCACATGTGACCTGCCTGGGCTGGAACTTGTCGCTCCACCCAAACCTCAGGAGCTGTTCTATGCCTTTTCTGAAGGGAAGGGAGAAGTGAATGCTGTTTTCTGAGTTGAAAAGATTAGAGCTATATTGTCTTTAGGACTCTATGAAATAAATTCTAAAACCAGACCAGATTTAACTGCTCTTACCCAGAATAAACCGTTCTCCCCTCTTTCCAAGAACAAATGAGCCACTTCCTATTAATTTAAAAGCCCAGAAAGGCTCATAACTGAAGCTGACGTCGCCCTGGGAGAACACGTAGAGAAGGCAGTAGCTTCCTTTTTCCTTTCAAAGGTTGCTTTATCAGCTTCCTTAAATATTGCTTCCACGGGTTTACAGCAGCGACCGGTCAGCTCGATTGGGGGCTCTTTATTTTGCCTACAACACTGAATGGCTGGGCGGATGCAATAGCGTCGAGGTCTTCCGGCAGAAAGAGCTCTTAGAGGGCATGAGCCTGGTAACCCTGCAGCATCCCACAACAAATCCCACTTGAGGAGGTGGTGCAAAGAAGTCTAAACCCCAGATTCACGTTCTCGCTCATCAGTTTGCACGTGGGGATCGGTGGCAGAAGAGAGCCAGTGCGCAACTGCCAATCCCGGACTGCAGACTCGGGGGCAGAAGCTTTTAGCCTTTCTGTCCACGGAAACTCTTCCCCTAATGTAAATTAATTTCCCCAAGTTTGCCTTCGCCCTGGCCGAGGGGCGTGTCCGGGCCGGTAACCCTGGGGTGGCTCGGTAAATGCTCCTGAAGTGCCTGCCTTTGGAAAGGCGCTCGCTCGTGGCGCGCACGCTCGTGCCCCAGCCCGAGACCAAGTGGTGGAAACTAGGGCTTTGGTTTTACCCACCGAAAAGCGAGAGGGACCAGACGGTTGGAGGCTCCACCCCCGGGGATGCTGGAGGGGCTGCGTTGTTCCCTGCGCCTGGCCCTGGCGCTGGGCCCCAGGCGGCGGCAGCCCGCGCCGCGCAGTCGGTGCGCTGGAGCTTGGTCACGCCGCCGGCTTTCGCGTCCAGCCGCGCGCTGCGTGCGGCCGCAGCTCTCCGCAGCCCCGCGCCCCCGGGGACTCCCCATGGCCAGCCCAACCCGCGCCGCTGCGGCCTTCGCCCGCCAGGTACCCGAACCCAGACGTTTGCGGAAGGGGGGCGGATTGCACCGGCGTCTCCGAAGCCTGCCGGCCTGGTCGGGCGCATCGCTGTCGTTTCCTGCACTATCCTGCTTCGCCGCACACCGCCGTTCCGTCTCCACCCAGGCCTTTCCTCTCTCCCCAATCCTAACCGAAATCTAGAGCCCCAGCCAGCGAACTCCGCCTTGGAGAGGCCCCCGCCGGCCAGGTCTAATGCCCAGCCGCTGACGTGCTCCGGAGCGCGGCGTGGACAGCCACCGGGGATGTGAGGGTCGCCATGGAAGCTGCTTTGGGGGAGGAGGGGGAAGCGGAATTTCTGGGCTGCCAGAACTGACAACCACATCCTGCGTTCCTTTGCCACCCCAAAATATTTTGACCGCAGCCTTCTGCCTTCTTGGATTCCACCCCCCCCCACCTTTTTTTCCCCCCTCCATCTCTTATGTAGCTATTTAGCAGATGGGGGGGGGGTGTTTGTTTTGTTTTTAAGGTCTGCACCTTTCCCCAACTCGTCCCTCAACCATTGTGCCCTTAAGTATCTTTTGAATTACCCCCTAATTTCCTGAGGTTATGTCCTTAACCTGTGAGGTTTGGTGTCCGTGCGCCCGCATTGCAGGACCCTGCCCGTGGAGAAAATGGTTCATTCTCGTCCTCATCCCTTTTCCAGCCTTGCTATTGTGCGCCAGTGATTGACAAGACCACGAGGCTGAGCTCGCCCAGGAGATTTTTCTATAAATGGCTTAAAACCCTGGTCTAGACTATTCGCTCCGATGTAAGGGGGACAATCACCTTCTTGTTCTTTGCTGGTGAACCCTGGCTCTGTAGGGCGAACCTGGAATTTAACCAGTCTGCCCTAAGCTAGCGGTGGAGGACGAAAACAGCTGCGTCCTCCTGAAAGGTTGAAAGTGAAGGGCAGCGCTCCCAGGACGCTCTCCTTTGGGGCTGGTGCCCGGGTGCTTGATCTTCCTCCTGTTTGCTTGGGTACCTGAGCGGAGCACGCGGTGTGATGGTGAGTGATACTGATTACCCCAGGCCACAGTTTACCCACCTGGTTTTACTTAATGAATTTAATTCTTCTTTAAGGACTGCAGTAACGGATGCTCCCCAGAATGTACCGGAGCAGCGGGATCAAAAGAGACGGTGGGGACTTTCAAGGTAAGGTTATTTGCTCAAGGTTAAGTGCTACAACAATTAACTGAATCTATTTCTTGTTGAGATTTGGGGCAATTTCACGGTGTGGATTTTACAGTAGTTTAGATATGCTGCCATGCATTTTAGATTCCACTGGGGGGGGTCATTTGGGGAGCAGTAATATCTTCATGTCTAAAATTACCTAGCAGTTAATTACTTATTTCATGAATCATAACTTTTTCTTGAAAAACAACTAATTTGTAAATATTCATCTAGATAGAGGTTTATCTGATTGTCTAAGTATAACCTTTCACTATGCTTGTGGAAAAAGTTACACTTGTCATTTTTCTCTTTAAACCAACACCTAACATTTTACAGTAAATGTGTTGTATTTCCCTACCTACTCTCTGAATTATGGGGTTTGTATATTAAATAATCTCATAACTTCCCAGGCAAATAGTGAGGAGCAAATGAGGAACAGTCTTGTAAAAGCACTTTGAAAATCATAAAAATACAAATATAAGGTATATTATTATTTTCTTTATAAATTATCATCTCCACCGCACCCCACCAACCATGGAGGTTTTTGCTTCCTCTCTTTATGTCTCCTGCCTATTTGTCACTCACTGTCAATTGTCATCCATAGCACAGAGTGTCCTCATGATCTCACATCCTGGCAGGGTTCAGAGAGGGAGTGGAAACTTGACTCATCAATTTAATACACACCCAGCTCTTACTGTGTGCTAAGCATTGGAAATCTGAAGATAAATTCAAGATAAGGTCTCTGCTGTCAGGATTTAAAAAAAAAAAAAATAGAATATCGTAATTTCTTTACAAAAATAAGCTTGTGAATTTTTTGTGTCCATAATACTCCTGGTCCTTTAAAGATCATATCCTCTGTAACCTTATAGCTGATCTAATCTACTCTGCTAACCTATTAAGACTAAGTTCTAATACATTTGGAGACTTAAATATATTGAGATATGGGGTCCTAGGAAAAATGAGATAAAACAGACTCCTATTTGATAATCTCTCAGCGTCCTTTTATATAGTAGGTAAATTCCTCAAAGGGTATATAGATGAATGTGATTTTTTTTCTCAACATTTTTTTATATTTTTATACATAGAGAATTTTTGCTAAGTTAAAATTAATTCATAATGTAAATAACCTATTTGCTGAATTTACATTTCTATATATTATGTTTTAGTTAAGGGGGAGGTGTGCTGACATTCTACATTTGTATTTATATATTAATAAAACATGGGTTGTTAATGGTGGTTGTATTCACAGTGCATATGTGATGAGGCAAATGAAAAATGAAATTGATAATTTTGGGAGAAAAATGGTGGGTTTTATAAGACCATTTTTGCTTTTGACAAAAAGCAAAAATATTTTTCTATCTCTTTTTTATTTACTCCATTTGTATTTTTAAATTGCCTTTTGGATTTCTCATAGGGAGTTTTCATATTGTACCTCCTCCCCTCATTTTGATGCAGTCATTTTATTTATTTTTTATTTTTTTAATATGAAATTTATTGTCAAATTGGTTTCAATACAACACTCAGTGCTCATCCCAACAGGTGCCCTCCTCAATGCCCATCACCCATCCTCCCCGCTCTCCCACCCCCCATCAACCCTCAGTTTGTTCTCAGTTTTAAAGTGAGGATCCAGTTTCCCAACAAAGCCCAGAAATAAGATGCCTTATTACAGAATCTTTCTATGGACTCCAGAGTCATCTTTGTTTCAAAGAAATCCGCTGTTTCTTCCACTTTCCCCTGCTTTATTCATCTCCACAGAATGTGACACTCGAAATCTGTAATTCTGCTCTTCGTACCTTTCTATTAGGTTTTAAAAGAGGGTCTCTAAAAGATCATGAACATAGCACCTAAAGCTTTCGAAGTAGAGTAAGAAAAGTGCACTTATTGTAGAACAAAGTTGTACAATTTCTGATACACTTGTAAGGCTGAGATAGCTCTTAAACATTACGTGTTGTGTCCAATGCAGAGAACAGCTCCAATACTGAGCAATGAAGGAGAGATGTTGCTAGAATGCTGGCTAATACAGCCCTCAGGTGCAACCAGGTTTCATTTGCCTCTTACGGGCTTCCCCATTTCAGAGCAAATACTTACCCAAGCGTGGCTTTGAGTTAGGAACTCATTGTTTTTTTAATATGCTTTGTTTTTGTCAATATTTGCCATTTCACAGTCCAGTCCTTGTGGCCTTGCCTTTCAAATTCTTCCTCAGGCATAATATGGCCTGAAGTCATCAGAGAACATGGAGCATTGGAAAGGGACAGATTAATTATGCAGGAGAGAGTATCACTTAACAAATATTGTTCTTTTTTATCCATCTTTAGAAAGTAAATGTAAAGTTTCTAAAGAACACTGACAAAAACTGTTTGCAAAATTTCTTTTATGCCAAAATTTTTTTCACTGCCTTAGACTTGATTTCATATCTACTCAAAACCAGTCACAAACCTTCAGCTAATATTGTTTACTTTAGAATTTCATTCAGTGTCCAATTAGGATATTTAATATTCTTAGGTAATTTCTCTTGGAGCTCAGGTTAAAAGCTGTTAGTTTTAGTTTCCAGAATTGCAGAAAATTTTTTAAAGGAAGGAAAATAGACTTCTTGATGAAATTCTGAAAGCACTAAGTTGTGCATTACTTTGAAAAACTGTATGTTGGGCAATCCTTCTTTACAAATTAGAAAGTTAGAGGGTTGCTGTTCATATCATTAATAAATCACATCTTATAGGGGCGCTTGGGTGGCTCAGTCGGTTAAGTGCCCGACTTCGGCTCAGGTCATGATCTCATGGTTCATGGGCTCGAGCGTTGCGTCGGGCTCTGTGCTGACAGCTCAGAGCCTGGAGCCCCCTTCAGATTCTGTCTCCCTCTCTCTATATACCTCCTCCGCTCACACTCTGTTTCTCTCTCTCTCTCAAAAATAAATATTTTTTAAAAATCGCATCTTATAAAAGGATGTAGCGGCCTATGAAAATAAGACTTATAATTTAATCATTTGTATTCAGTTACCAGAAACTTAATTAGTAGTATCAAGTTATAATTACAGGAGCACTAAGTCGAGCATAAAACCACCTATTCTATATCTTTGCCATTAACTAGCTTGATCTCACAGGGCCAGTGGATCACTATGGGTGGTCCTAGAGATATTTTAAGGAGAGTTCAGAAAAGTAAAAATTATATACTATGCTATACTCATTCTTTTTTTTTTTTTTTTTTTTTTTTTTAAGAGAGAGATAGAGCATGAGCAGGGGAGGGACAGAGAGAGGAGACACCAAATTGGAAGTGGGCTCCAGGCTCCACGTTGTCAGCACAGAGCCTGATGCGGGGCTCAAACTCACAAACTGTGAGATCGTGACCTGAGCCAAAGTCCGAGGTTTAACCACTGAGCCACCCAGGAGCCCCTAGGTTATGATAATTCTTAAAGTTGGTTCTTTAAGGATCTGTAGTAACAAAAAAGGTCTTTTAGTAAGATTTTTATAAAATCTACAGCAGTCTGTCGTGTTGAAATACACTAAACCATGAAGATCAATCCATGTTTAGTGAAATTTAGAACAGAATTATTAGTACATATTTGATGTGTATAGTAGTTACTGTGCTAAATGAGAGTCCAACATAATCGAAAGCAATGACTGCCTTTTCCAAATGTTCAAATTGGCTAAAAGATTTTATAGAGCCAAACCAAACATTTTGGGAGCTGGGATGTCTATCTGTGTAGAGGGATTGTGTGAGCAACTGCTAGGCAGTTTGAAAAGCTGAGGATACCCCCAGACTGCTGGGCCAGATGGGGTGCTACAGTTTCCATACTTCCTGCTGGAGTAAAAGAGAAGAGAGTTTGGATAAACTGGCCGCACCACATGTCCAGTGTTACAGATGGAGGAAATGATGGGAAGAAAAAGAGGTAAAGGTGGGAGGACATCTGTAGCCAGGTTTTAGTCCTTCCTGTTAAACTATGGCATATAAACAAGAATGCTTAAGGGCTGGTCAGTTTTCAGGCACTGAGGAGACCCCAAATACAGCCCCCCTGTGTTCCTTGTTAACAGATTGTGTTTGCAGTTCTCCGACCAGCCCTGCTAGGTTCCCTTGCAACTTGATAGATCAGTGTGATACATTTCTGACCAGTAAGGCATATGGAAATTCCTGGAGAAATGTTGCTTTTGTGATCAAAAGGAATACACTTGTCTCCTCTTATCCTTTTCCTCCCCTATCTTTGGACCTTCATGAGATCATTAAAGCTGAAGCTACAGCTATAAGCAGCTCTTCTTTGACCCTGAGGAGAAGGCTAAGAAAATCACAGGGCCTTGAGATGATGGGGTTCTGTCGGACTTGGCTCTTTCAGACTTAACGTGAGAAAACCAACTCCTGTTTGTGTTTTACTTACTTGCAGCTGAATGCATTCCTAAGTGATAAGTAAAAGGTTAATGCAGGACATTAGTGAGAGGTAGAACTGAAAAAAGAAGTTAGTGCCATACTTGGGATACTTAATTTTGCAGCTAAAATATTTGGCCTTAAATCTATAGCCATTTAGGTATTCAGTGCACATTGAAAATTATGATCAAGCATGTGATTATGTTCAGAGAGATTATAAGGAAGAGATACAGAATATTTGCTACTGAGGGGGTAATAGAAATTGAGGAATCAGACTTCTTAAAGAGATTCTTGAAATTACAAGCGTCTCTATTACTGATAGGGGGAACCAAGGGTTGGGAGAATGTTGTGAGAATGATAAATTACCTCGAAAGGAATGAAGATGTAAAGAAAATACAGGAAAAAATACACAATGAATTTGTTAATGGAGGTCCTGTCTGGGAAGTGGGAATGTGGTGGCCAGGGTACTAGTTGAGAATTTGACACTTTTCATTTTTCTTCCCTTTACAGTAGAAATTTAAAGTAGTAAACATGCATTACTCTTACTAAATGAATTAAGGATTAAGAAGTAAAGAAGTAGAACATAATATATCAGAAATAGGGACCAACTTTTGGAGGAAATAGGTGTTCCATTTTAGATACGTTCAGTGTGAGATAACCAAGGTCCTAGGATTACAAAATAATGGACAGATTTTGATAAGAATTCACAAATGAGACTTGAATCTCTGAAGTGGTTCTCAGCCCTTCCAGCCTTAGCAGCCAGTGTTGGGAACCCTCTTCAGGTTGCTGAAATCTGTGTGTGTGTGTGTGTGTGTGTGTGTGTGTGTGTGTGTATACACACACATGTATATACACACTCACACATACATACATATGTTCATACATGTATATATACACTTATATATGCATACATGTATACATAGATATTTATACATATGTATAAATGTATATACATATATATAAGTATATATGTATAATATTTATTTTTGAATAAGAGAGCGAGAGAGAATTCCAAGCAGGCTTTGTACTGTTGGCACAGAGCCTGACTTGGGGCTAGAACTTATGAACCGTGAGATCATGACCTGAGCTGAAATCAAAAGTCGGACGCTCAGCCAACTGAGCCACCTAAGTGCCCCCAGATTGCTGAAATCTTCAAGGGAGACAGTGTGGTATGGTTCTGAGCCCAGAGTGCACAGTTAGAATCACTTGGGTAAGTTCAAACAAAGAACGCTTCCCCTGCTCTATCCCAAAGATTCTGTTTCAGTTCTGGAATGGAGTGTGGGTTAGTGTTTTTAAAAAGCTCCGTAGTTGAATTCAATGTGTATCTGGGGTTGAGGATCCCTGATGCAGAGGAGGAAATGTAGAGGCTCAAAGAAAAAACTCAGTGTTACCCGGATTATTGTGTTTTACCACTGCCAAACTATCTTTCTCCCCCTTCCTGTTTTGCTCCTTCATACTTTTGGAACAAGCAATAAAAGCATGGAAGCCATGTGTCTAGTATTATCCCTGCTGGCTACTCCAGATTGCCCAGAATAAAGAGGTAAACTGGGGTTACTTTAATTGCTAGCAGCCTCTATGGTGAAGATTCTTGGGGATATAAGGAAGATGGCGTACAGTCTTACCTGCACAGAGCCAGAACCCATGCAGAATTGGAATGTTAGTCAGTGTACCATGGAGTAACTAGTTCTCTCGGCTCACCCCTTCCCCCACTCCAGCAGCCACAGTGCTTCCATGACGTCTTCTGCCACTCCATTTCCCCTACATTTCCTGAATTCCTGCCACACTGAGTCTTTCCTGTTCCTTGAATATGCCAAGTCTGGTTCCTACCACAGAATCTTGGTCCTTGCTTCCTCTTACTCAAATATTTTGCCTCTGGATATCTACATGGCCTACTTCCTTCTTCATTCAAGTCTTTGCTTAAAGGATACCTCATCAGGAAGGTCATGCTCAACGCTGCTACCAAAAATAAGCATTTTCTTCTCCCACTCTGTCCTTTTAAGCAGCTTTCATTTTCTTCATAGCACTAATCACCTCCTGACCTCTCTTCACTTATTTCTTTATACTGTTTTTCCTGCTCTAAGACAACAGGATTTTACTTGTTTTATTCCCTGAGATTCCTTTGGGCCTGTAGCAATACAGGTACACAGTAGCTCAACAGATATTAGGCTGAATGAATGCATAATACTTGCTCACAGTGGCTACTGCCTGTCCGTGGCTGGCTGTGAGCTTGCCTTAGAAGGAGGGGCTGGGCCACAGGCATCTTTGCATCTGTTGTGCTTGCTTATTTATTTTTGAGAGAGAGAGCAACACAAGCCTGGGAGAGACAGAGAGTGAGGGGGACAGAGGATCCGAAGCGGGCTCTGTGCTGACAGCAGAGAGCCTGACGTGGGGCTCGAACTCACAAGCTGTGAGATCATGACCTGAGCAGAGTTGGCTGCTCAACCACCTGAGCCACCCAGGTGCCCCTCTCTTGTGCTTATTTAGTGCAGTGCCTGAACCATGTGCTGATTCAGTCAGTGTTCACTGAGTGAATAAAAAAGGCAAAATACTAAGAATAATAAAGCATATAAGGAAGAAAGAGAAACCATGGGAAAGAGAAATAAAACAACCCTACAGTTGTTTGATATGAGGCCATAGTCTTGTTTTTAAATATTATGTAGATTGTTATTGATATAAAGTATATATTCCATTGCTTATATTGATTTCATGGCAGGTGGGGTTGTTTGTTGGAGAGCTTAGAAATCCTGTAAGGTGTAAGGATCATGTGTAGTTGATATCTTATTGATTAGCTCATTAGAATTGTTTAGCTAATGATAGAAATAACTTGGAATGTGATCTTTATTTTACTTCTGAAGAACCATGCAAAGCACTGGTTCTGTCACTTGGGGTGGGGGAAGCTAAGGTTTGCTGTCTTTACAATGTTGAAGATGTACCCTGAACTCAGCAAGTAGGAAAATCTCTCTCCTACTCACACTCCCATCTCCATTTGTACCTATTTTCCTCTTTCTGTTTTGGGTCTTACTACCCTCTCCTGTTATTAAGAAATTTTTATATGTAGTTTAAATTTTTTTTTTGTTTACATTTTTATTTATTTTTGAGAGACAGAGACAGAGCACAAGTGGGGGAGGGGCAGAGAGAGAATGAGACACAGATCTGAAGCAAGCTCCAGGCTCTGAGCTGTCAGCACAGAGCCCGGTACGGGGCTCGAACTCACAAACTGTGAGATCATAACCTGAGCCGAAGTCGAACGCTTAACTGACTGAGCCACCCAGGCGCCCTTATATGTAGTTTTAATAGGTGAAAATTTGCATTGTTTGTGTTACTGTATTGATATGGTTAAAGATTTTTCTTAGTCTAGGACTAAGAAAAGCCACTAAAAAAAAAAGCTAACTTAAGCAAAGTCATATGTGCTTCATTGTTCAAGAACACTGTGACACCGTTCATGTAATGAAAAGTTTGTGAGAATTTTACTCACTTTAAATCCTAACCATCTTCTGTGAATAAGTCTGACATTCATCAGGGAGTACATCTGAAGTCAGCCGGATGTTATTTTCAGTTATTTGAGAAAATTTGTACTGTATTGAGTGTGAAGCACTGAGTTAGGGCTGGAGATTTAACTGGGGTATCTACTCAGAGTTCTTGTCTAAACAGTCTAGAGGGACTGACAAACTTTTTTTTCCCCCCAAAGTTTTATTTACTTATTTTGGGAGAGAGAGGGAGAGGGAGAGAGAATCCCAATCAGTCTTTGAACTGTCAGCACAGAGCCTAATGAGGGACTCAATCTCAGGAACTGTGAGATCATGACCTGAGTCCAAATCAAGAGTTGGGTGCTCAACTGACTGAGCCACTCAGGTGCCCCACTGGCAAACTTTTTTAATAGGTCAGATAATAAATATTTAGGTTTGAGGACCATAAGGTGTCTGTCACTGTTAGTGGACTATGCCATCATTGAAGGTAAAAGGACAGTGTGATTGTGTTCCAATAAAACTTTATTTACAAAGAGGCCAGAAGGCTGAATTTAGCCTGTAGGTGAAATTTGTCCAACATTCTACCTGGTCTAGAGGATAAAGGGAGAGAAATGGGATTCAAGGATACAAACAATTTAGCTCGATTGTATCTCTTTAAAGAAATTCTTTTTTTTTTTTTTTTTTTTTTTTGCACTTAGTAAAGGATTTTAAGTTAATTTACTTGTTTGGATTAAATGGTGGTAGAAGAAAGTCCATCACCACCACCCCCCAATTTGGCATTTTGTTGGCATCTTCCAAAGTAGCATTCATCACAAGACTAACCTGAAAATTACAATAATGTGTTGTCTTTAGTGCCTTAGGCTTCAGTGTAATGTGAGCTTTGTGGTTATTTTAGAATAACATTCAGCCTGAATGTTATTCTAAAAATAAAACTGATTATCATTCATAGTCTATCAAATGACTAAGACATGTGTAAGACAGTGAATTAATCAGAAGCAACTAGATCATTTTATTTTTTTTTTAACATTTATTCATTATTTTGAGAGACAGCACAGTCAGGGGAGGGGCAGAGAGAGGGGGAGACACAGAATCCGAAGCAGGCTCCAGGCTCCAAGCTGTCAGCACAGAGCCTGATGCGGGGCTTGAACTCATGAAATGCGAGATCATGACCTGAGCCGAAGTCGGACGCTCAACCGACTGAGCCACCCAGGCGCCCACAACTGGATCATTTTAAATATAAGAATAAGAGGGGCACCTCAGTCGGAAGAGCATATGACTCTTGATCTTGGGGTTGTGAGTTCGAGCCCCATGTTGGGTGTAGAGATTACTTAAAAGAATAAATAAATTAAAACTTAAAAAAAAAATTTAAAAATATAAGGATAAGAGCTGATGATCTAAAGGGAAGTTCTATACTTGATTTTGGGAGCAGTGTATATACATTTGTGTATCAAGCGAGTTTGACCTTCTTTAGGAAGTCAAATCTGTCCCTCGTTTAATATTGTCTTTTAATTGGTCAAAAAACTCCTTCCCCTGTGGTTTTTGTCAGCAGTCTTCAGCCCTTGCGAAGTTAGTGATGGGACTGCGATTCGGGCACGGATGTATTTGGCCATTTGTAATGGGCAAGCTGGCTATGTGCAGATTTAGTAAAATGCTGCTGTGTGAACTTGTTACCTATTACTCCTAATTTATCCTTCTTTCAATAAGAGGTCCTTTGTTCACTGTTTCAGCACAGAATAGAGGATTTATATCTTGGTGTTCATTCTCTACATCTCTGTTTTCAAAGAGGAAAACATTTGCTTCCCTCTGCTCATTTCTTCTATAATGCACCCAGGGGGTTTTGAAGGCTTATGCCAAGAATTCTTGGAGGGAGTTGGAGTACAACCATGGCCAAGAGGTTCAGTTCTTAATGACTTTAATTTTAGTTTAACAAATCGTCATGAGTGTTGCTGTGTTTGTCGTAGAAGACACCCCTTACCTCTTTCCCGAATGCTCAGTATGGTGAGAGTGAAGAAGGGACGTGTTCTCGACTTTTTCCATCATTTTACACCATCTGCTCTTTTGTCCTCATTTCTAAATATCATTGAATTTGGTTCTGATACTTATTAGGCAGTGTATTGTGCAGAGATTTCAAACAACAAGCCAAATTCTGAATGCAGGCATGATTTATTTGGCTCACATAGTATTGTTAAATTTCTGAGTTAGTTGCCAGCACTTAAATGTCAAATGATTTCACTTTTTAGTGGCCAGTGACTTAAATTTCATTTGTCTTTTGATTTTCTGTATCATCATGCCAGTGGATGTTCAATAACTTTTCTTTAATGGTGCTGGTTTTTCTTCCCTAGGCTAAAGATCTAATAATCACACCAGCCACCGTTTTAAAGGAAAAACCAGACCCAGCGACTCTGGTTTTTGGAAGTATTTTCACGGATCACATGTTGACTGTGGAGTGGTCCTCAGAGTTTGGATGGGATAAACCACATATCAAGCCGCTTCAGAACCTATCATTGCATCCTGGCTCATCAGCTTTCCACTATGCAGTGGAAGTAAGTACATGGGAATCAATGAGGATGACTTATTAGATCTTCACTGTGAGTACACGGTAGCTCTTCCTGCTCAAATAGCTTGTGGGCAGTATAGGCTTTATCATATTTACTCAAGGAAGTCATAAATGTCTTTAAAGCTTTCCCAATAGGCAGTTAAATTGAAGGTAAGTCTTAAGGACCAATTTTTCAGATAATTTGGAATTTTCCATAATGTCAATGAAGAAATTATTTACAGCAAATACAAGGAAAGTAGGTAAGAGAATTAGCAATAAAAAATCTGGTACTGTTACTATTTTACTAAGTCATTTCTAAGATCTTCTAATGACTGAGAAGGTGTTATTGAGTACAATATAATGGTTACATTTTAATGCTAACTGCATGTTTTTATGACCGGCATTAATGTGTAGTTATATGTGTTAAGAGACATGTAATTAAATGTCATTCTTCAGGCATGAGTAGAATAATTGTAAGCATAAAATATTAAATATTTGGAGAATGCTTTCTCTGGTCCTTGTTAGGATACACTTTTAGATTCACAATAGACTCCTCATTCCCTTGACCCTCATTTTGTTTTACTCATTTTTACTGTGTTGGACATCTTTCCCAGAATATTAGAATCCTGGAAATAAGCAGTGGCCTACCTATTAAAGGACTAAAAGATGGTAGTAGTAGATATTTATAACAATAATGATAAAATTAGTTTTGTTTATTAAATTCCAGTAATGTGCTCTGAACCTTATATGGGTCATCTCATTTAATAGTGAGAAAACGTAGTTAAATAATCAGGTCAGTCATCTGGCTCCGATTCAGTCTCTGTTGTTCCATAGGGAACTCTTTGACTTGGGAAGCTTATTTAAAATCACTTTGTGCTTCCAATTTCTTTACCTATAAAATTGAAGTAGTGATAATACCTACTTCATAGTGCTATTATAAGGTTAAGGTAAGGTAATTTGTTTAAGCATACACACTCATGCCTGGTGCAGAAGGAGAGCCCAGTCCTTACCTACTATTTTTAACCCTTTAATCAGCATTATCATCTATTGTAGAAGCAGGTTCAGAAAAGTTAAGTTTCTTGGCCAAGGTTACACAATATTAAGGGAAAAGACAGGGTACAAATGCTGACTTCTGCTTTCTGCGATATCACTCCTAAATGCATACACTAAAATTATGAAGAGGCCTGTCCAATTAACTTATTCAAAATTATAAATTTGAACAATTTGAAAACCTGTTCAATGCCCAGTGTATCCACTAGATGTTGAACTTGAGGGTCTTCAGTTTCCATTCCCATCTCTGTGTCTGAACTGTATTAGCTTGGATGAATTCTTTGATTATTTGAACACTCCAAGCCTCCATTTCTTCAACTATAAAATAAATAAGAATGGTAGCTGCCCTTCCCTGTGTCATAGGGCATCTAAATAGATTTCCAACAAGTTTTCAAATGCCAGTGGCTATCAGAATATTTTTTAGCTTTCAAAAATCACAGTAATCCCTTCTCATGTACTTCCCATAGGCCACTGGTTCTCCAAGTGTGGTCCCTAGAGCAACAGCATTAATGTGGCCTGGGAGTTTGGTAGAAATCAGAAACTCTGAGGGTGGACATGTACTGTGTTTGACACCACTGCCCTCAGATTTGCCATATTCCTTTCAAATTTTTAAGCATTTCCTTTATTTGCTCTTTATTATGACCTCTGTCATGTATGTATGGGTCTGCTTCTGGATCTCATTTTTCATTGCACTGTCTTATCTATTCTATTCTGTTCTTTTGTTTGTCTGTCTGCATAAATGCCACACTGTCTTGATGTCTGCCTGGGAAAAGTCCTTCTATTTTGCCTTTCAAGAGTGTCTTGGATGTTCTTGGCTCTTTGCTTTTCCATATAACTTTTTTTTTAAATTAATTAATTTATTTTTGAGAGGCAGAGAGAGAGACCAAGAGTGAATGGGGGAGGGGCAGAGAGAGAGGGAGACACAGAATCCAAAGCAGGCTCCAGGCTCTGAGCTGCCAGCACAGAGCCCGATGCGGGGCCCGAACTCACGGACCGTGAGATTATGACCTGAGCTGAAGTCAGATGCTCAACCGACTGAGCCACCCAGGCGCCCCTTCCATATAACTTTTAAATTTAGTTTATCAAGTCAATCAACTTTTATAGCTTAGTTTGTTAAAAAGAAAATAAAACTCCCTGACATGATGTTCATTTGGGTTACACTGGATATATAAATTGATTTGGGAGAATCAACATCTTTATAATATTCAGTCTTTGGATCCGTGAGTGTGAGATTGCTTTCTGCATTTAGTTAGGTCTCTAGTGACTTGATAAAGTTTTATATTGTCTTTATGGGTCTTTGCTTCTTTTGGGCACGCCCCCCCCCCCCCATAGTCCTCTCTTAACTCTATCATAAATAGTGTTTTTATTTTCTAACTGCTGCTGTTACATAAGAATATAATTTTGTATTTGGTTACCTCATCTAAGGAAATACATTTCAAAAGAATATGTTGTTTTGTGCTGATTTTCTACATATTTATTCTTACCTCTGTTTCATGATCTATGAGAGTATTTATTTATTTATTTATTTATGAGAGAGCACAAGTGGGGGAGGGGCAGAGAGAGAATGAGACACAGAATCCGAAGCAGGCTCTAGGCTCTGAGCTGTCAGCACAGAGCCCGGCACGGGGCTTGAACCCACAGACCATGAGATCATGACCTGAGCCAAAGTCGGACGCTTAACCGACTGAGCCACCCAAGCACTCCTTTTTTCTATTCAGTCTAATGCTTTTTATTTATTTTTGCCTTATTGTAGTTGCATATAGTTGCATAGTATTGAATTAAAGTAGTTACAGCGGGCAATTTGTGATGTCCCCACTCTGAAAAGAAAAGCTTTGGGTTTTATCAATATGATGTTTGGTTCAAGTTCATTGTAGATTTTTTTTTTTAATTTTTTTAGTTCATTTATTTATTTTGAGAGAGAGTGTGGGAGGGTCAGAGAGAGACAGAGAGAATCCCAAGCAGGCTCTGCACCATCAGCACAGAGCCTGATGTGGGGCTTGAACTCACAAACTGTAAGATCATGACCTGAGCTGAAACCAAGTCAGACACTTAACCGACTGAGCCACCCAGGCGCCCCACATTGTAGATATTCTTTATCACTTAACAAAGTTTCCTTCTTAGTTACTTGGGAGGCTTTTTTTAAAGAGTCTCAAATGAGGGGTGCATGGGTGGTTCAGTAGGTTAAGCATCCCACTTTGGCTCAGGTCATGATCTCATGGTTCTGTGGATTTGAGTCTTGTGTCGGGCTCTGCGCTGACAGCTCAGAGCCTAGAGCCTGCTTTGGATTTGGTGTCTCCCTCTCTCTGCCCCTCCCCTGCTCATGCTCTGTCTCTCTCTCAAAAATAAATAAATGTTAAAAAGAAAATTAAAAAATAAAAGCCTCAAATGAATGTTTAATTTTGTCAGATACATTTACTATATCTAATGAGATGATTATATAGTTTTTTTTTTTCTACCTAAGCTATTAATATAATGAATCTCATGTTTTCTTATGTTACATCAACTTCTTTTCCTGGGATAAATCCAACTTTTTCATGCTATGTTATCCTTTTGTATATTTTACATCTGTTACTTTTAATGAGATTATCATATAATCTTTATATATATTTGAACCTATATCAGGTGCAAACAATTTTAATTTTTAAGTTTATTTTGAGATAGAAAGTGCAAGCAGGAGAGGGGCAGAGAGAGAGAGAGAGAGAGAGAGAGAGAGAGAAAATCTCAAGCAGGCTCTGCACCCTCAGTGCAGAGCCCGATGTGGAGCTCGAACGCCCGAACCGTGAGATCGTGACCTGAGCTGAAATCCAGAGTCGGATACTTAACCAACTGAGCCACCCAGGCACCTCAGGTGCATATAATTTTTAAATTGTAAGGTAAATGGAATCCTGTGACATTACCTTTGAATTAAAGTTTATTTTGTTTTGCATTTACTAATATAACCTCACCAGCTTTACTTTAAAAAAAATTTTTTTTACATTTATTTATTTTTAATAGAGAGAGACAGAGCACAAGTTGGAGAGGGGCAGAGAGAGGAGACATGGAATCCGAAGCAGGCTCCAGGCTCTGAGCTGTCAGCACAGAGCCTGACGCAGGGCTCGAACTCACAAACTGTGGGATCATGACCTGAGCCGAAGTCGGACACTTAACTGACTTGAGCCATCAGGTGCCCTAGACCACCAGCTTTACTTTATTTATTTAATTAAAAAAAATTTTTTTTTATGTTTTTTATTTATTTTTGAGACAGAGAGAGACAGAGTATGAGCAGGAGAGGGGCAGAGAGAGAGGGAGACACAGAATGGAAGCAGGCTCCAGGCTCTGAGCTGTCAGCACAGAGCCCGACCCGGGGCTCGAACTCACAAACCAAGAGATCAAGACCTGAGCCAATGTCGGATACTTAACTGACTGAGCCACCCAGGCGCCTCTACCAACTTTAGCCAGAATTTGTATGACATAATTATTTTTATGTCTTTTTGTCTCATGTGTGTTTCAGATGTTATCAGCTGAGTCCAATCTGACAACTTTATCTTTTAACTGAAGCTTTAGTCCTCTTACATTTAATAAGTTACTCACATATTTGTACCTAAATCTCATTTAGTGCTTTTACATTGTGCCGCATGATGTAGACTTCTTTTCTCATGTAAGCTCTAAGGCTATAAGCTTCTAAAGGCCCAACTATCATTCAGTTCGAATTTTCTAATTTCCATAATTTTTCTTCCTTGACTCATACTTTAGTAAACGAGTTTCTTCTTTTCAAAATGTTGACATTTTGCGGCTGTATTTCTGCTACTGATTTCTGATGTAAGGTTGGGAAATATGTGAAAAGAACATGCATTCTGCAGGTGGTGTGTGCAGGGCTCTGTGTATCCACTAGGCTAGTTTATTTTTCCTGTTCTTCAAATCTTCCATATCTTTACCGAATTTCAGCCTGTTTGTTCTGTCAGAGAACCAGTGTTAAAATTTCCCACTAAAATTATTGATTTTTCTCTTTTCTGTGTGTATCAGTATATACCTACTCTTTAAATTATTATTAAGTATAATTTATTGTCAAATTGGTTTCCATACAACACCCAGTGCTCATCCTAACAGGTGCCCTCCTCAATGCCCGTCACCCACTTTCCCCTCTCCCCCACCCCCATCAACCCTCAGTTCTCAGTATTAAGAGTCTCTTATGGTTAGTATGCACCTACTTCAAAGGTTTTTAACATCCCTGCCCAGTGGTTTGTCTGGGGCGCCATTTTGAGAAAGGTGCCATGGCCCTAACACAGGATGGTCTTGAGCTGCTTGGGTTCTATGATTTGGGAGACTAAACCAACCCTGGTCACATCTAGATTTTTTACTATCCAGAGTTTGAATGAGCCCGATTAAATGAAAGGATGCATGGGTGTTTAGGGCAGCAGGGTACCATGGGTTCTTTGCCTCCATTTTCATTGTCTGGGTAGTTTGCCATGTTTTGTGATTGGAGATGTTTTCTTCCCACCTACATTGAGGTGTTATTTAGTAATATGGCTCCTAGGTAAGGGATATCTTTGACTTCCTACCAGATTTTTGGTACTCAAAGAGTTCTTTTTCTTTTCTTTCTTCTTTTTTTTTTTTTTTTCCTTAAAGAAGTTCTTTTTAGCCCAGCTACTCTAACCAGCCTGTCAACTGCTGGCTTTTTCTAGATTTAGAGATCTTTGGTCTAAGTCAACAACTTTACATGATGAAGAAGATGAGCGCCAATGGAAAAGTCAGTCTTTTAAACACAGATTATTTTCATTAATGATTCCCTAAGATTTATTTCTCTTTTATCTTTAGTTATTCGAAGGATTGAAGGCATTTCGAGGAGTAGATAATAAAATTCGACTCTTTCGGCCAAACCTCAACATGGATAGAATGTACCGATCTGCTGTGAGGGCCACTTTGCCGGTATGTGAGTGGATTTAGGAGTTTCTTGTATGTTTCTTTCTTTTAATGTAATGGGTCATTGTGAATTTACCACGGAACAAATCATTTCTGAATGTAGCTGACCCTTGGGCAATGCAGGGGTCAGGGGAACTGACCCCCCCACATGGTTGAAAATCTGTTTGTAACTTTGACTCCCCAAAAACTTGACCAAGAGCCTACTGTTGACTGGAAACCTTACCAAAACATAAACACTTGATTAATACATATTTTTTATGTTGTGTGTATTATATACTTAATTCTTGTAATAAAGTTAGCTAGAGAAAAGGAAATGTTACTAAGAAAATCATAAGGAAGAGAAAATACATTTACAGTACTGAATTATATTTATTAAAAAAAAAAATCAATCTACATGCAAGTGCACCCGTGCGATTTAAACCCATGTTGTTCAAGAGTCAACTGTACTTAGATTGATATACAGTACAAACATGTGAACACTGAAGTTACTTCTGATCTACTTTGTAATCAGTGAGGTAAAAATTAGCAATTCCAGAGTCTATTTTTTGTGAGTGTCTGTGGGGGATTAATATGTATGTAGGAGATAATAGGATAAGGAAGAAAAATGTACCTCAAACTAAAATAAATAAAATTTGAAGACCTTATGAAATTATAATATATGAAATGGAAAATATGGTGTGCCACACAGATATTTTGGGAGTATCTTGCCTAATTGCTTTGGGCAATAGCAAGTTTGCAGTGACTTATTTTGATATTTTACCCCAAGCTTTATTATTTTTTTAAATGATATCAAAATGGTTTGTCATAGCCATTGGTTCCTGTCTAGAACATTGTTTGTTAAAGAGCAGAATTCATTATACAGTGGGTTGGATTTAGATTATAAGGCTCATATCAAGGTAGGAGGTGTCTTAGATTACTTCCCTTGCCTGAGACGTGACCAGGCTGCCTTTCTGAGCTGAAGAAGCTGTTTTCTTCTTTTACATATTCTGTGTATCTAACTAGCCCAAGCCAATACTCCCAAGCTGCACTTTTGAAGAAGCCCAAGTAACCACTCCTTTTTAGCCAGGTTCTTCCCTTTCCTTCCTACTTTTGTAACCCATGCTTCACCTACCTCCTTCAGAGGCCATAATAGTACCAGAAGGGAAATTATGGTGAATTCTTTAAACTTGTTTAATTCTTGTGCCATTACAAACTACCAGGAAATACTTTAAAGTGGGGACAGGAGGAAAGGGATGTAACATTTCTTGGACCTCAGCTCTACCACAAACTGTGTTTGATGGTTTTACATTCTTTGCCTGTTGAATCATAACAGTAAGCCATTCCCAAGAAGGTGTAAGTTGTACATTTTAGTAGCACCTTTGTACTAGAAGAAAATTCGAGCCCTAAGAGGTTAAATGACTTGCCTTAAGTCACAGAGTAAAGGGACATGGCAAGAAGCTGGGTGCAAATCCATTTAATTCCTGGTCAAGTTCTCTTTCCACTAAATCTTATCGCTAGACAACAGTACCAGAGATGCCTACAGGTGATGCAGGGTGATGATATGTCCTATATGATGGACAATCCTGATTTCTATAATATTGTGCTGTGATTCCTGGTTCTAAGTTCCCATTTAAATAGCCAATTCTTGATGTCATGGGTTTTGTTCGCATGCCTGTTTCTGACTCATTTCAGTCTTGGATAACCCATCACATACATCTCTGACAGTATGTTTCTCTGCCCTGTTGAGTGAGTAGAAATTACTTATTTTACATACTGTCACCTATCTAGTACATGAAAACCTTTTTCTCCTTAGAAATAAACTGCCCTTTGCCCATTTTCCTGTTGGGTCATCTGTGTCTTTCTTACTGATTTTCAGAATATCTTAACATATTCAAGTCATGATCCTTGGTTGGTTATGTGTTATGAATAACTTTACCCAATTTGTTGCTTCTTACATCTTCTAAAGAACAGAAATCATTAAGTTTTAAATAGCCAAATTATACCCATTTTTTTCCTTTATGATTTGTGCTTTATGTCTCTGATTTAGGAATTCTTGTCTACCTTTAGGAGACACAGGTATTTTAAAATTTTTACTCCATAAAAGTCTTAATGTCTTGTCGTATTTAAGTATATAATCCAACTCTAGTTGATATTAGCTACAGTAAGAGGTAGGGATCCAACATTTTATCTCCTCCATATGGATAATCCATCATGCCATCACAATTTTGGTGGAAAAAAAAACACAGAACAAAAATTCTTGTCTGGTTTTATTATTACTGCTTTTTTTTTTTTTTTTTTTTTTAACAGTCTAAAGCTTTCGTGAGGATCATTTCTTATTGCTCCAGTGGAAGAAAATCCCATTATTCATTATGCTTTACATTCCTTCAGGTATTTGACAAGGAAGAGCTTTTAGAGTGCATTCAACAGCTTGTGAAACTGGATCAAGAATGGGTCCCCTATTCAACAACTGCTAGTCTCTATATTCGTCCTACATTCATTGGAACTGAGGTACAAACCAACTCCTGTTTTGGGGTACTTTGGTAGACAAGTTATCATTGTTTATTCTTGTGTGAAACTTCTAGCATATAGTTTGAAAGGGCCGCCAGCCACATCATAAATGACTCCTTTCTCCTGATTATCAAGATTAGGTGTTGGCAAACATTTCTTTAAAGGACCGGATGGTAAATATATGAGGCTTTGTGGGCCATTTGGTTTCTGTCACAACTACTTGATTCCACCATTGTGACACAGAAGCAGCAGCCACAGTTACCAACATAGATGAGCAATGAGCAGGGCTGTTTGCCTTCCTTTAATCAAGATTAACCAAATACTGATTTCCTCAATATTCTTCTGAGTTTCCTCAGAGGCATTCCTCAGTGTCATGTCTCGTCTTGGCAGTAGTTTTCCAAGGTCGAAGTGGTAATGGTTTTGAAATTTGGAGAAGGAAGAGCTGCTGCTTCTTATTTTCATTTTCCTGAAGTCTTGAGATTACTGAGGATTGGGAGTGGAAGGCCCTCTTCCCTCACAGGAAATGTTGAAAATAAAGTTCACAATGGGAGGGTTAGAACTTGAGAGTAGTAGCTTTAAACAGCATGGCTGTAAGATCTGCTGGTGAGCCACACTCTACTGGCTGAGGCCCTTGCAAAAGGACATGCCTGGAAAGGCTAAGGCTGTTTGTGTGGGTTGAGTATGTTCTATAAAGACCCTCTCACTTGTCTCCTTCCTCTTAGAGTGAGTGATACGAAGGGATAATTGATGGGTGGGGGAGATTGAGTGTGGGTAGCATATGGAGATCTTTAGGAATAGAGAGGAAACATAACGCTTTTACTATAGTCTAGCCATTCTGTTCTCTACTAAGTAATTGTAAGCTTACCAAGTTCTCTACTATGCCATCTGGATGCAAGAAGTAGGGAAATAGAAGGCCATAGAATAAATACCTAAATGGTCTTTTGACACCCTCTTGATGCCTTTGAAAGACTATTAAGAATCTATGGGGCGCCTGGGTGGCGCAGTCGGTTAAGCGTCCAACTTCAGCCAGGTCACGATCTCGCGGTCCGCGAGTTCGAGCCCCGCGTCAGGCTCTGGGCTGATGGCTCAGAGCCTGGAGCCTGTTTCCGATTCTGTGTCTCCCTCTCTCTCTGCCCCTCCCCCATTCATGCTCTGTCTCTCTCTGTCCCAAAAATAAATAAAAACGCTGAAAAAAAAAATTTAAAAGAATCTAGATAATGAACTTCATGAACTGTAGTCTCCCTAGAAAACTTGAAAGAATTGGGACAATTTAAAAAATGATCTGCTCCTTATGTCTCTGGTATTTTAATATTAATGAACTTTTAATCTATTTTATATTTTTGTTTATATAATTTTATTTTTTTAGTTTTTTATATTATTTAACTTTAGGATAGGAAGAAGCAATTTTTAATGTTTGTTGAAACATTTTTACTAATCTGGAAGCACTCTCTTCCCGTTATCCTGAAGTAGTTTCCCACTGTAAGATCTAATTCTTCTATTCCGAGTTTGTTGAGAATTTTTGTCACGAATGGATGTTGGGTTTTGTTGAATGATTTTTCTATATGTCTTGACATGATTGTGATCTTGTTCTTCATTCTATAATTATAGTGTATTCATTTTTTGGTTTTAAAACAACCTTCCATTCCTGGACTAAATCCTACTTGGTTATGGTGAATAATTAGTATTATATCTTGTATTCAGTTTGCAAGTATTTTGTTAAGAATGTATGTCAATGCTCCTAAAAGGTATTGGTCTGTAGTTTTCTAGCGTAATTAGTTCTGTGATTTAGCAAATTGTTTAGAGTCCCGGAATCCTATAATCTAGAGTTAGACCAGCTTTTAAATCTGATTTTATAGTCTAGCCTGTTGTCACAATAATCCCCTCTATTGGCAGTCTTCAACTTTTTGTATTTGAATTGCCCAAGTATTTTTTAAAATATATGTATTGACTCCCATCCCCAGAGATTTTCATTGAGCAAATCAGAATGGTAATTCTGATGCCTGCCCATATTTAAGAATCTTGGTGACAAAAGCCATGCCAAGTAGTTCTCTTCCACTCTGCCAGCTTACATATTTGATCACGCCTTGGGCCTCAGAGTCAAGAATTTTTAAAAATCTGCTTTATAAGCAATAGGGTAAGAATTGAAGGAAATAATTGATATCATTTGATGTGTCAACATTATTTATATTTGGTTGGTATATTTATATCAACTAGAATTTTTCTAATGGTGTAGGCAGAAAAAAGATCACCTATAATTCAGAAATGAGCATAATACAAATAATAAAGCATGGATTTAGGCATTTGTACTCTACACAGATGTTATATAATCTAGTCTGGTAATTATCATGCACTGTCTTTTCATGGTGGTTGCATTAATAAGTGAAGTATTGGCTGGAGTATTGGCTTAGTCTCAATGACTTCTGGTTCACTGGGATTACTTCATCAGAGATGACTAACTTTTGCTGCCCTTTTTACGTTACTTGGTTTTGTGAGGGTTCTGTCTTGTCACTGGCTTCACAGAATAATTGTGGGCTCAACCTCCATATCAGTTATCTGATGTTTTGGTCTTATCTACTGCTGGCTGAAATCCATTTTTTTTTCATGTTCTTTTCATGAGTAGATTAACTGATTAAGGCAGTCTTCGATCAAAGAGGTATTTTGATTTCTTTGAATGAGCAAATATATGTTGGGGTCATTTATTAAGTGATATCACCCCCTAGTCGATCTCTATTCCCAGGTATGATATTCCCTTATGTGTATAGAATATTCAGTGTTGAACAACAAATTTATTTGTATTGAGCTCCAGCCCAGATCCAAATAATCTAAATCTGTGGAGCCAGGATCAGAGACTGTGCATTTAAATAAACTCTCCAGGGATTTCTTAACTACTTTCAAGAGTATCACCATCTCAAACCTTGTGAAAGAATTAAGCATATGTCTGGCAGTCTTGAATGCTTTATTTGCTCCAGGGATTGTAAACTGGCACCAGGTAGAAATATTTATATCTTTGAAAGCTCAGTGTCATCCCAAGGGCAGGGTGTTGTTATCACTTTCAGGGGCCATGATATAACATTCAAATATTAATCATTCCTTCTCATGCCTAGTACAATTTGGTAGCTGCCATGTACTGAGACAGTGACTCTAATACCAACTTCTGAATTTCATTATATTTGCAATATGATGCTTCTTTACATGTTTTATAATTAACTGACCCTTCATTTTTACCAATTTTCATAGGTAATACCTATGTATGAATGTATTTGTACAATTCGTCATATGTCTTCTGGCCTTTGATAATAATTGGATCCATTATTAAAATCCTTTTAGGTTTAGGATTGTAATAAACAGGAAAGTATTTTATTGGAACATTTATAATCAGCTAGTAATAATGTAACCAGTGAGTAGAGATTGCCAATAAAAAAATGCCAGGCTGCCAGTGGGTAGAAATTAAAAAAAATTTTTTTTCTATAAGGTTCATATTATTAAACAAAATACTAAACTGAATACATAAACCTTTTGTAACAGGCTTAAATTAGAGAGTAAAATCATTCATGTTACCAAAAGATTTTGCAGGGGTGCCTGGGTAGCTCAGGCGGTTGAGTGTCCAATTCTCAATCTCAGCTCAGGTCTTGATCTCGGGGTCGTGAGTTGAAGCCCATCATTGGGCTCCATGCTGCACCTGAAGCCTACTGTATTTATTTATTTCTTAAGTGTTTGTTTGTTTATATATTTATTTACAGAGGGAGAATGTGACCAGGGGAGGGGCAGAGAGAGAATCCCACGCAGGTTCCACACTGTCAGCACTGAGCCCAGTGCAGGGCTCGATCTCACCAACCATGAGATCATGACCTCAGCAGAAATCAAGTCAGACACTCAACCAACTGAACCACCTAGGTGTCCCCTGAAGCCTACTTAAAAAAAAAAAATTTCAGCATCCCTTTAATATCTTTTGAAGTATTTATAGGTAATTAAAGAGAAGCTAAAAGCTGTAGAATGCTTCAGACCACAGCTGATTATGTGTCAATTAGAATTTAAGATAAAATCTGAAATCGTAATATTTAAATAAAGAACATTTACATGAACAGTTTCTAAATTTTCACTTTACCAGACAAGAAGCAAAAATTATATGACTGTCAGGTTCAGTACCGGATACCGAACATTACATCTAAAAAAGCTGAGTTTCGCTGATTTTAACATGTTTTATCAAACTTCACTCTCTTTGGTAACTCCAGGCAGGTGCAGCTATATGAACGTACAAACAGACACAGGCTTTATTTTGTCAGTGATTCTAAGTGTACAGGTGATTTGACCATAGTCTATAGCAAAATACGCACAGCCACGAACTCTGGAATCCTCTTGTATGGTCATGGCTCTCAGCCTTTCACTTTCCAGTTTCTCTCAGTGCCATCTCATCTCACTGGAGGCAGCACTGCATAATAGCAGGGCTGAGAAGCAGTGTCACAGGAAGGGTCGGGTCTGATGGTTAAGAGTCAGCTCACCCAGCCCCTTTGACCAGGTCCCAGGCTGACTGCCACAGATGTGTAAGCTACCAGCAGATTGGACTTTTTTTCAGCTGTACTCCAAGATCGACTGACCTTCGCTCATGTGGAGGTTGATGAGTTCCTCATATTCAGTTAACTCCTACTTCTGCATTCAGAGTGCCCCTAAATAAATTTCTGCGCTTGAGCTCAACTAGAGAGGCAGTCTGCTTTTGGTCAATTCCAGCCTCAGATGCACAGAATACAATCTGAACAGTGCAGAGCATTTTCAGTCACTTCACATAAAACACTCTCCCCATTCACAACTTCTGGAAATCTGTCAGTATGACATTCTCATTAGAGCTCACATTTACAAAACTCCTGCTGCCAAATGGTCCACTCCTTGATTTCTGGTTCACTGCATAGGGAGCTTAAGGACATAAATTTCGTAGACATGTCTTTCTTTTCCTTTTATCACCTTGTAAAATCTTTATATCACCCATATAATGTAACCTATAATCATAACAGTTCCCATGAAAAGAATTCCCTTTATTCACTGCCTTTATTTATGCTTATACATCTTCTATCTTCCCATCTTTTCTCTTCATTCTGTAGCCTCTATAGATGAAAGAATCTGAACAGATTTGACAACTAGTTACAGCAGCAATTAGTGATCGTTAACTTGGGTTTTGTCTACACTTTAATTTTTGTAATGTTTATTTTTGAGAGAAGGAGAGAGCGAGTGAGCAAGCGGGGGATAGGCAGAGAGAGACAGAGTCACAGAATCTGATGCAGGCTCCAGGCTCTGAGCTGTCAGCACAGAGCATGACACAGGGGTTCGAACTCATGGACCATGAGATCATGACCTGAGCCAAAGTTGGTCGCTCAACTGACTGAGCCACCCAGGCGTCCCAACAATTTAATTTTTTTTTAATGTTTATTTATTTTTGAGAGCAAGAATTCCAAGCAGGCTCTGTGCTGTCAGCACAGAGCTGGACACAGGGTTCGATCTCCTGAACCATGAGATTGGACCTGAGCCGAAACCAAGAGTTCAACATGTTCAACCGACTGAGCCACCCAGGTGCTCCTCGTCCACACTTTTAATGTGCTCTTTTGCAATCCTATTTGAGATATTTATTCACTACACTGGTTACAAACAGTATTAAATTCTCATTTGCATAACTTAACATGTTTCACATTAATGGCCCCGTCTAAGTATCTTCAAATTTTGAGTTGGTTTTCAGAAATCCAGCTTATTTGCATTGATTGCAGCTTGTGATGATCAGCTTGTTCTCATCAGTCTAGTCATACCAGTGGACAGCCCCTTCCACTGCATCATTATCACAGGGGATGCTTCTTGTGGTCATCTTCATTTCTACCCTTGGAGTGTGGTGCAGCCAGTTAATAATTCTACCTCTCAGTTCAGGGCACCTTCCCATCATGGGCGCTGAGGTCTTTCTCTTGGTTTCTTGATTCCCTTCCATCTTCATTCCCCAGTCTCATCTCATCTCCTTCTCCCCCACTGGAAATCATTATCATGTATTGAATGAATATTCTTTTGGTTTGTATGTGTTTTTAAGTATTTCTCATTACTTTGTATGCCTGGCATTTTCGTTTATATAAATGGTTTTGTTCTACAGATCTCATTGTGTTTCTTAACGTTTTCCCAAGGCACATTGTTTTTCATTTCTGTCCAGGTTACTGTGTGTATATCCAGTCCATCACTTCTTTCATTCTTTTGTTCTTTTGTTCTTTCAACAATTTTTTTGATGATTAATTTTTATTTCTGAGGAATATAGTGTGCATGTGAGTTGGCGAGGGGCAGAGAGGGAGACACAGAATCCGAAGCAGGCTCCAGGCTCTGAGCTGTCAGCACAGAGCCCGACACGGGGCTTGAACCCACAGACCGTGAGATCATGACCTGAGCCAACGTCGGACGCTTAACTGACTGAGCCACCCAGGTGCCCCTCCAGTCCATCACTTCTAACTGCTGCAGCGTTGTTCCTGCCAGACACCTGCCACACCTGTCCCAGTTGTCTTACTAGGATTCCATTTCCCTCTTGCCTTATATGGTCCTGCACTGAGCAGTTTGAAAATGTACACCCAAGGGAATTCTTTAAAGAGTGTTTCCCGACCAGATGCCCTTGGCCCATCTTACTTTCCAATCTAGGAAGGTTCTGCTTTTCAAGAAAGTCCTGGTTTTCTTTGATGAAATGCAGTCACTTGGTCTGACACTGTCACCGTCCCCTGGCATTATGAGGCTCTCCTAAGTGTCAGCCATAGTGCTTGCTGCCTCCATTGTGCTGAAACAACCCTGTGTGTAGGAGCTTCTGGTGGCATTTTAGAGATAAGGAAACCGAGGCTCAAAGACGTGAAATAAGAACCCCTGTGCTCTTAGCCTCTCTGTCGTGGGGTTGGGTCTAGGGATACAGTGTTGAGCAAAAGCCACAGTTTTGCTCTCAAGGAACTCGGTGTCTAGGGTAGGAGTCCCATTTTCATAATAAAACCCATGAAATGAATGTGTACTGATAGGTAGAGGTCAGTGCTGTGAAGAAATGTGGTGTAGCTCAATCACAGTAGTTAGTGTGGAAATAACAGACGGGGCTACTCAGATCTTTCCCATATTGTTCTGTTATCAGTCCACCTTTGTGTCTATTTCCTTCCCTTCTCTGAGCTAACTGCTTTTTTGCTCCCAATTATATTTGACATAATCACCCCAGGTTTTATGATATGTTATATATTATGCATTACATAACACATAATCACACAATGCACACCTGTGTTATGTAACACACATATACACATATTCAGTTATAATACTTCCAAATTTAGGAATATCAGTTTTCACATGCCAACTTGCCAATCTATTTCTGGGATTTTATTTTTTTTTAAAGGAATTTTTAAAAATAATTTTTAAATTTTTAAAAATGTTTATTTTAGAGAGAGAGAGAGAGAGAGAGAGAGAGAGCGAGCAGGGGAGGGCAGAGAGAGAGGGAGACACAGAATCTGAAGCAGGCTCCAGGCTCTGAGCTGTGAGTGCAAAGCCCGATGAGGGGCTCAAACTCACAAACCATGAGATCATGATCTGAACTGAAATAGGACGCTCAACTGACTGAGACATCCAGGCGTCACCCCCCAATTTTTTTTTTAATTCCGGTATAACTATCAGATATAGAACATAATGATCCAATACTTGCATATATTGCAAATTGATCACCACAATAAGTCTAGTTAACTTCCATCACCATACATAATTACAAAATATTTTTTCTTATGATGAGAACTTGAAAGATTTACTCTTTTAGGAACTTTCAAATGTTTGCGATACGGTATTATTAACTGTAGTCGCCATGCTGTAAGTTACCTCCCCAGGACTTACTTATTATGTATCTGGAAGTTTGTATGTTTTGATCCCCTTCACCCATTTCTTCTACCCCCTGCCTCTGGCAACCACCAATCTGTTCTCTGTATCTATGAGCTCGTTTTGTGTGTGTTTTCATTTTTGTTTTAGGTTCCAAGCATAAGTGAGATCATCCAGTATTTGTCTGACTTATTTCACTTAGCATGATGTCCTCAGGTTCCATCCATGTTGTTGCAAGGCCGGATTCCTTCTTTTTTTCATGGCTGGGTAATATTCCGTTGTATATGTATACCACATCTTCTTTATCTATTCATCCATCAGTGGATACTTAGGTTGTTTTTGTGTCTTGGCTGTTATAAATAATGTGCAGTAAGCACAGAGGTACATATATCTTTTTGAGTTCATGTTTTCTTTTTTTTTTTTTTTTTTTTTTTTTTTTTTTTTTTTGGATAAGTACTCAGAAGTGGAATCAGTGGATCATATGGTATTTCAATTTTTAATGTTTCTGGGAATCTCCATACTGTTTCCATGGTGACTGTACCACTTTACATTCCCTCCAACAGTGCACAAGGGTATTTTTCTGGGATTTTAAAGGTGAGATTGGGGGAGGGAAAAACATCTGGTAACAAACTCAGTACGAAAGGTAAACAAAGATAAAGAAGCTTCCTTCTCACTATCATTCTGATCCAGAGTTCCACAGTTTTCCTCCTTCCACAATTCCTGTTGTCAGCTTTTCTTAGATTCTTCTAGTGGTACATATTCATACCTCTGCCTGCATACATGTGTTTGTCATTGAAACATACATTGTGTGTTTCTTTTTACAAAACTAGAAGTAATTTTTTTTTGCTTTATATTTTTTACTTTAAATAACAGAATAAATAAGTGTAACACAAATTCAGAATGGTTTCTTTTGCTTCCTTCTACATTGAGCAGGGTCTAGAAAGACAAGAAACTGCTTTAGCTGTATACAAATTAACTGTGAGTTTAATTGCATACCTTGGTTATGGTCACTTGGCACACATTGTTTAAAAAAAAAGATTTAAATTACTCCAACTTCACTTTATTTTAGAGGGAGTGATAGAAGGAATTGAAATAGACTCAAAAGCTAGAATTAACACTCTTAAAATGTCTTCCTATAGTCTGTAAACATTTATATTTACATTTTTCCCCTGGGTTTTGTTTTGTTAAAAAAAATAGAGGAGAAAATAGAAAATATTTTAATACTCCACAATTCTCACTCCCAAGTGGTCAGAAATGAGGAAGAATACAATATTTATTAAGACTAACCTTATGCTACACAATGTGCCTCATAATTTTATAGATATTATGATACTTACACCTCACAAGAGCCCTATGGATTAACTATTACTATCTCCATTTGGTAGAAGATGGAATAGAGACACAGAAAGGGAGATGTCTTGCTAAATAACTTATAAATGATAGAACAGAACAGAAATTAGAACACCAAAATGATTACCTTCCAAATTTATCACCTCCTGCTTCTCTCTTCCCATAGATATGGTGAGAGCAAAAAACTTCAAATTGCTAAGATTGCAAGGATTTTCAAAATCTTCAAAAATTTTCAAAATTTTTTGATCACAAACCTATATTTGCACTTTGGTTGCATTTTAGAAGACTTAAAACACTCATAAATGGAGAGAGATGAAAGATGTTAAAGAATATTAATCCAATTCAAAATGCATTTGTTGAGCCTTAGCTTTGTGTAAGGTATCTTCTCAAAATTCCTCTTGGGGGAACAGAAAAAAAAATAGGAAAATATTCCATCTACCTCACCCCTAGCCTGCTACAGAGAGCTTTAAGTGTTTAATCTGCTTTCATACAATGCTATTAATCATAACATACTTTTGATAATCCAAAACTAGAGGTAATTCTTTGTGCAAGTTTTGCCAAAGCTCAAAGATTTTTACACACATTCTCACACACACATAGAGTTTAAAGAGAATTAGAATGAAAATCTGTGCACATAATGCCCAGTGAAGATTAGAACATGACAGTACAACTGGGCTCAGAACATGACTAGTACAGTTGAAACCCTGTGTGTACCCTTCTCTGTTGATTCCCCTTCCCTCCCCAGAGTCAAGTAACCATGTGGCGTGTACTTAATTCTTTATTCTCTCCTCTTTTTTACCTCCTGCCCCCAGATATGTGGTTGTTTTACTATAGATGGACATCTGGGTTATTTCTAACTTTTGACTATTATAAATAAAGCTGCTGTGCACATCCTTGTACACATCTTAGGGTGAACATATGTACCACTTTCCTTTGGTATTTACCTAAGAGTTAGATGTGGTTTTGCTTTACTAGATAGTGCCAAATGGTGTTCCAAAATGCTTATACCAGTTTATTCTCCCACCAGCAATGTATGAAAATTCTATTTGCTTCTTATCCTTGCTAACACTGGTAGTGTCTTGTTAATTTTACCCATTCTGATATCTGCAGTCTTATCTCCTTGTGGTTTTAATTTTTATTTCTCTGAGATAGATTACATTGAGTACCTTTTTATATATTTATTGGCTATTAGAAATCCTTTTTGGAAGTATCTTTGCAAGTCTTTCGCCATTAAAAAAATTGATTTGACTTTTTAATTTTTTTAGAGTCTTTATATGTTCTAGATATAAATTCTTTGTCAGAGGTACATTTGTTTCATAAGTAAGTTTCCATTCTGTGACACGATTCTTTGTCAGATAAATGTGTTACAAATAGTGTTCCAGTCTGTGTCTTGCTTTTGTGTCTGTGTTTTGCTTTTTCACACTCTTACTGGTATTATTTATTTATTTATTTATTTATTTATTTATTTATTTATTTTTAAGTTTATTTATTTTGAGGCAGGAGGCAGTGTGAGAGGGGCAGAGAGAGAGGGAGAAAGAATCCCAAGCAGGCTCAGCACTGATTACACGGAGCTCATTCCCATGAACTGTGAGATCATGACCTGAGCCAAAACCAAGAGTCAGACACTCAACTGACTGAACCACCCAGGCACCCCACTTACTGGTATCTTTTAGAAAACAGAAGTACTTATTTTTAATGTAATTAAATTATTTTTTCAGTATGTTTTGTGGCTTTTATGTGTTTTAAAGAAATTCTTCCTTACTCCAAGGTCATATTTGTGCTTTTCCATTTAAATGAAATCCATTTGGAAGTGAACTTTTTGTGAAGGACTCCATTTTATTTTTCTCCATATGGATGCCAAGTTATTCCATTACTATTTATTGAGTGGTCTGTCTTTTCTTGCCTGATTTACAATGCCAGCTGTTGATATGTTAAGTTTCCCATAGATGAAGTCTGTGTTTGGCTCCTCAGCTGTACCTTCTCTCTTTCTCTCTCTCCCTCTTCCCTTATTTGTTTCTCTCTCATTTCTACATAAATGGCAGCCATACTATGAACACTCTGGTTTGTATTCTTGTTTTTGTATTCACTAGTTGTCTTAGAGATTCTTCCACATTAGTACATATGGATCTACCTCTATTTTATCCACTTTCTTAGCTGCAAGGCATTCCATCCTACATATATATTACTTAATTGTATACAGGACGCCATAAATTATATGTCACCCCATTATTTTATGCACTGAAATGGAAAACATTGCTAAACTATGATGCAGTACCTTCCTGACATTCCTGACTGAGTCATGAATTAGTCATACCAGCCTTTTATTCATTTTTTAAATGTGTGTTTTCAGAGAACATCTGCAATTCTTCCAGCCATCAGTTGTGCTGCTTGGCTTATGATAGGCATTTTTTATTTTTGCATATATCTTAATAACAAAAGCTAACACAGATTTATCTTCATATGGATGTCTTCCTACTGCGGGTCCCATGAGAAGACTGGTTGTTGCTTTGTAGGAAAATATTGAATTGAAGGTGTTTGATATTAATACAGATATTTGTTTCACTAATATCGAATACATGCTCTGCGTGTATTTGCACCTTTCTCTGCGATAATTTTTCTTTCAGGGCCAAGTCATAACTTTTTAAAGACATTTTAAATGACAATTAACACGTATGACATCACCAGTGCCCATAAGCCATTGGAAGTACCATCAGTATGAACAGCTAATTCCAAGTCTGGTAATGCCGGCTTTACCATGAGTGTACTGAGCCAAAAGCAATTGTAAAATGCCAAGCCTGGATTTCAGACATGTTAGTGTGAGGAAAAATGAACATCTTAGGATCTATGGAATATGGCAGAATAATTTATGCAGCTAGTGTCCTGTTGATCAGGACAAACATAAGAACTATTATTAGTAAATTGAATAAAATGAGATAGTTAAATTTGGGAATCTTAAGAGTGCAGGCTTTCTTCAAGGAATTTATGCTGTAGACATATCCCCTAGTTCACATGAAGGCATATCTTCAAAGATATTTATTGTAGCTCACAAAATTTTCTGACAGATTGGATGTGAATATGAGAGGAGAAAGGTCAAATTTTCCTTTTGGTCAGAGCAACTGGGTAGTGACCGTTGGTTGGGATGGGAAAGAGTGAGGGAAAAGGTTTTTCATGCATATTTGTTGGAGGTGATGATGGGTAGAATCTAGAGTTCAGTTTTGGACATGGTAACTTAAGCTCAAGTTACCAAGTGGTAGGTAGATCTACAAGTCTGAAATTCAGGGGAGTGTTTGGAATTTAAGTCATAAATTCTAGTGTTTAACATAAAACACCTTTAAAGGCAAGGGTTGGAATGAAGTTATTAAGAGAAGAAATGTAGACACTGATGAAAAGAAGGTGAGGACTAAGTCCTGGGCAAGCCACAGCATTTAGAAGAAAGGGAGATAAAAAGGAATCAGCTAAGAAGTCTGAGAAGTAGCAGCCTGCTAGGTAGAAAGAAAAACAAGAGGGCTTGGTGAACTGGAAGGCAAGTGAAGGACATGGAAGCAGTGATCAGTTCTGGCAAATCCTGCCCACAGGACCAGAGAAGTGAGGTCCAAGGACTGACTCTTGGATTTGGCAACACGAAGGTCCTTGCTGAAATGGATGTCCTGGAGGGGGACATGCGGTAAAGGGAATGTGTTTGTTTTAGATGGGAGATACAATGGCATATTTCTAAGCTGATGGAATTATCCAGAGAAAAGGGAAAATTGATTGTTAAAATATTCAAAAGATTTCCCAAGCTCTATCTTTGTCATGGTTCTACTTCTGAGGGTGACAGTACTGACAGGCAGTAATATGTGACCATATAAAGGTGACAGAAGTAGAGTACATCCGTTTCTCTGCTCCACTGTGTCACAGAATGCCCCACAAGACTTGTACATACTCCCCTTCATAACCTCCTCTCCCCTTGTTCTCTCTCGAATCCATGACATTCAGCCTTTCAGCCCCCCGAACCCCCACTGAAATATGCTTGTCAAGATCACCAAGGACCTCCATTTGCCATATCCAATAGTCCATTCTTGGGGCTCCCTTCAGTGTAACATCCTTTCCCGTGCACCAGCCCACTCAGGATCCTCTTTCTCATTTGGTCAGCTGGGTTGGGACTTGCCTATTTGGGGAGCATCTCAGGGTAGTTGTCAACTCCCTGTGTTGGTCTAAACTGTCTCTCTATTCCGGGCCCATTGTGTGCTTGGCCCAGACAATAGAACCAAATTGGATGGAATCACAAAGTCAAAGTCTGAGCGCTTGAGGCTAGGTCAGTGAGGAGACCTTGGTTTTGAGGCCATTCTTGGTACAAGGAAAATGTATGTGTAACATTTTCCTGTCCTCTGGAGAAGGGGCCAGCAAACTTTCCCTGTGAAGCCAGATAGCTTCTTGTCTCTATCTTTGTAGCACAAAAACTTCAGTAGGCAACACATAAATGCATGAATGCATGTATTCCAATAAAATTTTTTAGAAAACAGGAAGCAGCCTGAAGTTTGACAACCCTCTCCCCCCCACCCCCGCACCCCCCATCAAGTCATTTCACAAAGGGAAATGAAGCGTGGTTTTTCTAAAGAGTGACTCATTCTGGCTCCTCCTGGGTACTTCTCTATTGAATTTTCTGGACCATTTGTTTAATAATCCATGCTGAAATTTCTCTTTAGGATTGATTTTGAATATAACCAAGCTGTATTCCCCAAGATATGGGTATAATGATCCTTTTTCCTAAGTGTTCATCCACCACAATTCCAACATTGAGCATTGAATGTAGTTCCATGGTCCCATCTACAGTCATCTTAATGTCACCTTCATGCCCTGCATGTTGGTACATATTGAATTTATTTACCAGTTATAAATGATTATTTATAAAAGCAATAACAATCGCTACTTGTTGGATGCTTGAACAAGATGAGGTTATGGTGCTTTCCACAGGTTATCTAATTCTTACACCAACCCTGTGAGCAGGAACTATCATTGCGTTTAACTTTAGACATGACAGGTAGGTGTTCTTTTGGTTGTTTTCTCCTTATCTTTAGGTTTTTTTTTTAAACTGTGTGTTTTTAAAGTTTAAGTTTTTTTTTTTTTTTAATGTTTATTTTTGAGAGAGAGAGAGACAGAGCACAAGCAGGGGAGGGGCAGAGAGAGAGGGAGACACAGAATCCAAAGCAGGTTCCAGGCTCTGAGCTGTCAGCACAGAGCCCGACGCGGGGCTCGAACTCACAGACCATGAGATCATGACCTGAGCTGAAGTCCAACGCTCAACTGACTGAGCCGCCCAGGCACCCCAAAGTTGAAGATCATTCTTATTTAAAAACTAAAAAAAGAATGAAGTGCTAACCTTCTTTTTGTCAAGTGTTCAATATATACTGTCTTTCTATTTGACCAGGACTGATATCCTCTACCCATTTTAGAGCAAGCCTCAGAAAAATTCTGGACTTTAGCTTCTTCCCATGGTATTTTTGAATGTCTACATATAAATTCTGTTAGTTTAGAGGCCAGCACTAAAGGAAATCAGGGGGCAAAGGAACATTTTCTCTGTGATGTCAGCGCAACATACAAGGATTAGCATTAGATATTTTTTTTAATCAAAATAATTCAAATATGGCAAATAAGTCCCCTAGGTTGTTTTCACAACCCCTTTCTATAAACAACATCTTATTAAGATGGAGAGTCGTTGAACAAAAATGTAGTGAACCTGGTATAACAATGTACAATGCTCTGTGTAGGGGACAAAGATGGTCTTCATGGGGTGTACAGATTTGTAAGAGGTAGGGAATTAAAGAAGCATTTGTAAGAAGGTGTGAT
This sequence comes from Felis catus, assembly GCF_018350175.1. Lineage (NCBI taxonomy): Eukaryota > Metazoa > Chordata > Mammalia > Carnivora > Felidae > Felis > Felis catus. The sequence goes on along the minus strand of NC_058374.1, from coordinate 58,230,069 downwards.
GGACATTTTATCTAAATGTACAGAAGTACACGGTGCTGTAATAGCATGTAACACAAGCACCTAGCCTTGTGAAGAGGGCTCATTTTCTGAAATCACAGTAAAAATTGAGATTGAAGGATTTATATTACTTCAGAAAGAGAGGGCATGTCTTAGTCTGCTGTGGCCGCCATATCAGAATCCCACAGACTAGGCATCTCAAATACCAGAATTTATTTCCTCACAGTTTTGGAGGCTGGAAGTTCAAGATCAAAGTGCCAGCAGGGTTGGTTTCTGGTAAGGTCTCCCCATAGATGTCCACTTCACTGTGTCCTCCCAGAGCCTTCTGTGTGTGCGGAGGGAGTGGAGAGCTCATGCTCTAATGTCTCTTCGTCTCATAAGGGCACTAGTTCTGTTGGATTAGGTCCTAATCTTTTGACCTCATTTGACCTTAATTACCTCCTTAAAAACTTTAACTCAAAAAGTAGTCACATTGAGGGTTAGGGCTTCCAACATATAAGTGTTGGGGGCAGACACATTTCAGTCCATAACAGGGGAGCAGAGAGCATTCTGGGTAGGTGGAATAGTTCAGGAAACCATGTGGAGGCAGAAAAGTGAGGAACTGAAAGGGGCCAGTGTGGTTTGAGCATGGGGTGCCTAGAGTGTGAGGGCCCTGCTGAAGGCTGAGGTGAAAGGAAGTGAGGCCCCGGTTGGAACCCTCTCTAGGGTAAGAAATCTTGGGTCCTTCACTTATTGTTTTAAGTTTCAACACTACAAAAAGAGCTCTGGACTAAGAGCAGAAGATCTAGAGCTTAATAACTGACCTTGGGCAAATCATTTGTTTGGAGCCTATGTAAAAATCAGGAATTATAACCCTTAACTTTTAGGACTGTTTGATCATATAAGGTAAAACCTGTAAAATGTCTTAGAAACCGAAAACTGTGTAATTACTGAGGTTTTTTTTTTTTTTTTAATCTTTCACTAGACCAACTAGTTTTTCCTGCCAAAAGGTCATGAATTTGTGACTCACGTGCTCAAAGCTTTGCATGAACCAGTGGCCCTCTCCGTATCTCTTATAGAGCCCCTCAATCCACTATTCTTTACCATTTTCCCCTCTAAAATAAATTAGGATCCTTTGGGGATTAAAAAAGTCATGCCACTCTGTTTGAAAAATGTCCCTGTTATTCCCAATTATCTTATTTCTTCTGTCCCGTATTTGTCTTGCTTAACCAGAATTTTTCAGGGTGCCTGGGTGGCTCAGTCAGTTAAGCATCCAACTTCAGCTCAGGTCATGATCTCACACTTCGTGGGTTTGAGCCCTGCAGGCTCTGTGCTCACAGCTCAGAGCCTGGAGCCTGCTTCAGATTCTATGTCTGCCTCTCCCTACCCCTATCCCACCCATGATCTATCTCTCAAAAATAAATGAATGTTAAAACAACAACAACAACGATTTTTCTGAAGTTTCCACACTGCTACTGTGCTTCTCTGCCTTCCACGCCACAAGGACTAATAGTACCTTTCTCAGCTCTCAAAGCACTTCCTGCCATCGTTCACATAACCTCTGAAATCCTGTCTTTTTATGCACTAATTTTCTGACTGACTCAGAAGTGGTAATTTTCACTGGAACATGTCACTTTATTTTCCATCACACCCAAGTGTCTTGTTATTTTGTGCAAAATTTACATGCATTGAATACCTTTATGTGTTTATCTGTGAGGTACAATATAAAGTAAGATGAGTATTTTTGGTATACATCAGAATGTCAACCTAAGTCAGTGTGGTCCCTTGAGAAGTTACATACTTTACCTCTATGAGATTTTATATTCTCCATTTCCCCTGGCCTTTTTTTTTTTTTTAAGCCATCTTCAATTCCTAATATATTGAAATAATCCAGGAAACTAGCAAAAAGAATTTAAAAAACCCAACAATGTTCATAAGGAAATGAAACTTAATGAAACTGATTTACATTACTTATCAGATGTGGTCTTTCATAACTTCTCTTTATTTGTGTGGTTTTTGCTTTATTTGAATAGAAGACTGACCTTGTCATCATAGAAGTGTGTTTACTGCCATTTAATTAATATTATAAAAGAACTGACTCTTAATTGCAGCAGTAGCACAGAATTTAAATTGCTTTCCAGGATAGAAGGGAGAATTCAGAGAAAACAAATAAAGGTTCCTGAGGGTAGAAGCAAACCCAGTCCCAAAGCTCCCTTCCTGATGCAGTTAACTTTTATTTATTTTCACTCTTGAAGCAGTGTGACCATTTGCAGTAAAGTCGCAGAGTTCTTTTCATGAGAAGGCGATCAATATAAGTAATCATTTAAGGATGAAGGTGACTAAGCTGTGCTCAACACTAGTACTTGAAGTACTTGTAAAAAACATGAATTGACTTTGCTTAAATTTCAGAAAATAAAATGTTAGTACACATAACCACATTTTCTCAACATTGGAAAATTCTAGTCTATAATTTACCTGCTTGCTAAGAATAAAAGTGTTCCTTAAAGGTTTATTGATTTTTTTTTTTCCAGAAATAGATTTAACGCGTAGGATTATTCCATTTCCATCTGTGCTCTCTATACCACCACCTAGTGGAATAAATGCAAGTTTACCCATCATTTCAAGTCAGGGGAAGGAAATGAGGAAGATGAAAATTAACTCACACCAGTATTTTCGTGATGATGAGTTATTGCTTTTAGTATAACGCAGGTTGCGAAAAATACATGAGTTTAGAGTGAAAAAAGCCCAGACATTTATGTGTTCTCTAATAAAATGCTTATCTGTTTGCCCACAAATAAGCCATTTCATTCAGAAACGTAGAAGATAGATAAATGACTGAAGATGTGTCCTGCAGATTGTATTTCTAAGTTCTGTTGGGGAGCTTCTCTTCATTACTCAATACGAGGGTTCATAAAATTTAAAAAAATATATATATTAATCTTCACAGTTCCTCTGAGATGAAAATATCATTGCATTTCCTTAACTGATAGGTAAATAAAAGTGTGGAGATAAGATAGTTTTTATCAAAGCTGAGAAGAAAGGCAGGTTTGTATTATTATTCTGAAGTTTTCTGTCCCAAACATTGAAATAAAAAAGGCAAATGAAGTTTCAAGGCTCTTCACTCTTTATTGGTAGGTGAGTCCTCTTCAGCCCCAACTAAGAACAAATTCAGACAGGTAAAACACCAAAACCTGTTGTTGCTTGCTGACTCTGGTCATCCAAGCCTTTCTTGGTCTCATGTTCACATGGAGTGCAAATGGAATCATGTTTCCGTTTTCTGAGGGTTGCATGCCTTTTAGATGGCATCAGTGTGCACATATAGAGACACATTTCTTTAATGTCTGTGAATATTTTACCTACCTGATTCTTTTAAATTTTTTTTTTTAACGTTTTATTTATTTCTGAGACAGAGAGAGACAGAGCATGAGCAGGGGAGGGGCAGAGAGAGAGGGAGACACAGAATCCGAAGCAGGCTCCAGGCTCTGAGCTGTCAGCACAGAGCCCGATGCGGGGCTCGAACTCACAGACCACGAGATCATGACCTGAGCCAAAGTTGAATGCTCAACCAACTGAGCCACCCAGGCGCCCCTTTACCTACCTGATTTTTGATGACCTGGCCATCAGTAGTGAGTGAGGGGCCTTGGGCCAGTAGGTAATAGAAGGGAGATGTAATGAAATTCAGAAGAAAATAACCCCAAATCCACTTTTAGCTAGTTCATCAAAACAAAAGCCACAAAATCAGCTGGAATTGAGTCTCTTCTTATTCTGTCCATGACAGACTCTTACCACCGTCTAGTCAGACCAGACTCTAGTGAAGACTGGACACAAGTGTTTTATATCCCAAGACTGTAATAATCCTGGACTTGTTTTCTTATTTCCAGTGGTCTTGAATTGCATAGAATAGCCCAGTAGCCTTCTTTTTTTTTTTTTTGCCTTTATAATACATAGCCCTTAAGGCTTTCAGTCTTTCAGTTTTCCTCCTTAGTAAACAACTGACAGTAATTACTGATGAAAACTGTTTTATGCTGGAGATATTTATATGGTTTTGCATTGCTGGCTTATGATTTTCCAGTGTTTGTGGGAAAGACCATTTTCTATCTTTGTCATTCACGTTATAAATTCCTGAATCCTTCATTCTCTGGCTTTTAGGGGGATATTTATCTCCTCTGGTATCTTTGTCTCTAAGGAGGCTACACTCTTGCTGTCTGCTTCCTGTGACAGTTGTGGAAATGGCACACTCACCTGTGCCCGCCACCTGCTGGAGGCCCTGGCATGTCCTGAAGTAGCAGTAGTCAGTGAACATAGAAGGGGAAACTAAAAAAGCAAATATTACATTTCTTCTCCACAGACTAAAGTCATGTCTGGGTTCTTCCCTTTTTCATTTCCCAATCAGTGCAACATTGCAAGGTGTTATATAGCTAGTTGTCAAAAAGGTACCTCTCCTCTTAAAACCCTACTCACGCACAAAAAAAAAAAAAAAAAAAAGTTGACAAATTGGCTTTTTTCCCGAAAATCCTGACTCAGAAGGCAAAGCAACATGAAACTTCAGCACTCCATTCTTTGTGTTTTCTTCTTAAAAGACCATCTGGCTTTGTGTAACTCAACTTTAGAAGGAACAGCGCCTGTGCCTAGACAGCCCCTCTGGGAGGTAGTTACAGATCTATTCTAGACTTTACGACTGTTGTCTACATTTAAATTAACAGTCATGTGTACTTTTATTTTATTTTAGCCTTCCCTTGGAGTCAAGAAGCCTACCAAAGCCCTGCTCTTTGTAATCTTGAGCCCAGTGGGACCTTATTTTTCAAGTGGAACCTTTAAGCCTGTGTCCCTGTGGGCCAATCCGAAGTATGTCAGAGCCTGGAAAGGTGGGACTGGGGACTGCAAAATGGGAGGGTAAGTAAATCTGTGTCTCTATCTAAAGGAAAGAGCCCTTCACTACCACTGAGTTATTTTCATCCCACATCAATCCAAGTACATATATTAATATTCAAGTTGAAATGCTCTTTTTTGCTTTGTGTTTACTCTCCAGTATTGAATTGCGCTAGTTTAAAGGATAAACCTGTGACCCTTTGTAAGGGAGAACCAAAGGCAAGAACTGGAAGAAGGGACTAGAGCAGGAACAGCATGCATGCTCTGAATGAACTGTCCCTGGAGGCTGTGTCTCTGGCTGCAGGCGGACAGGTGGCCTTAAAGAGCATCTGGTGCTGGGGCAGAGGCTCTCAGTTGGCTCCAAGGAGTCCTGTCTGGGGAAGGTGCCCGCTTCACTCAAGTGCTGTCTTCATTGCCACAGATTGTAGCCCTACCTGCTGCCAGCTGGCCGAGGGACAGCCCTGCTTTGGCTCTGTCAGGCCGGTCTCATTGGCCATATGTAGCTGGCTGGAAATAAAAGAGCATTTAAAAAGTGTTAGACAATTTCAGGGGTGGACTTGGCCGTGACATGACAATGCCCCTCTGGGTGAACAAGAATAGCCGGATTAACCAGTGTGGGCTCTTCCTTTGTGTGCGTCAAGTGCTGATGTGTATCACAGACACAGGCAGCAGCAGTCCTGGGAGGCGACTCGGTGGCAACTTCTGGGCTGTGGGAAAACATGTAGATTCTGGCAGCCCTGGGAGCGTTCAGTGACATGCTGCTGGGATGTGAGAGAGGTGTTGACAGCTGGCTTTGAACCCTCTATAGTCTTTCTGTATTTTTATTTTTAAGAGAGAGCATGAGCGGGGCAGAGCACAGGGAGAGAGAGAATCCTAAGCAAGCTCCACACCCAGGCAGAGTCCGACTCAGGGCTTGATCCCATGAACCTGGGGTCATAAACTGAGCGAAAATCAAGTTGGATGCTTAACTGACTGAGCCACCCAGGTGCCCGTTTTTTTCTTTCCTACAAAAAAAAAAATTCTCTCTCTCTCTCTCTCTCTCTCTCTCTCTCTGTCAAAAATAAATAAATATTATAAAAATAATAATAAAAGAGAAATGGCAAGTGGGAGGCAGTAACTTACATCTGTCTATTGTTTCCAAGAGGTTCTAAAGCTCCTATGCTCTCCACCCAGAGAAGTGCAAGGAAAACACAGGATTTTGCATTTAGTATTAACCTATTTGGTTGGCAGAGACATTTGGCAGCAGCCTTAGATTTATATGTTATTGCTTCTTCTCTAAGCCAATTCAATAATTACCTTCCAAGATTTTTAGGACCTCTATAGTTAACTGGAATTTATTAAATAGCTGTGGATTCTCCTAAGCTGAAGAACTTTCTGCTTCCTAAGTGAATCTGAGGAAAAGAGAGAAGGATTTTTTAACTTCTAAGATTACTCCACCTGTTTTGAAGCCACCAGCGATAGTAATATTATTTTATATGTAAATATACATAAGTGAGGGAAGTAATACAATGGCACACAGTTGCGGGAGAGTTGTAGCACACTGCTCACCTGTGGTTAGTGTGGAAATCAGCTGTACCAACTACTACTCTCTGGGTCCCCCGACTAGAGATTCTTGTTTGTTTGGTCTCCTCTGTAGCCTCGAATCAGAATATATTAATGTGTAGCCAAAGTTGAGAAGCACTGAGCTAGAAGAAGGTCCTCCATCATAGGAATGTCTTATTCCCAATTTCTTAGTTTCTTAATCTGGAAAGAATGGGGCCTGCTGCCTTCTTTCTACTCTATCTTAATTTTTCCTTTTTCTTTTTTGTTGCCTTGTACTCTCATTTGGCACTTAACTACAAGCTTTGAAGTCAGATAGACCTGGCTTAACCTAACTGCCTTGGGATATTACTTAACTGCTTTAAGCTTCACTTTCCTCATTTATAAAGTTAGGCCAGTGATACCCACCTTACCTGTGAGAATTACTTGGGATAATATAAAGTGCCTACTACCATGTGGTCAACCTATAGAAAGCTCCCAATTAATGTGTTATAACCTGGCAGTTAACAACGTGGGCTTGGTAGTCAGAGATATGGGAGTCATACGCTTGTAATCTGTGTGATCTTACATAATTAAGTACCCTCTTCCTCTAAGTCCTCAGAAGATTATACTTCTGAGTATAGTGTTGTAAGATGATTCAGTGAAACAATGGGCTTAAGTACCTAGTTCCCTGCCTGGCAGGTACTAAGCATCCTGTCAATAGACAATAGTTGATATTCTGAAGCTTGCTTTCTTGTTTCATCTCCTGGACCCTGTCTTTTTTTTTTTTTTTTTTTTTTTTTTAACGTTTATTTATTTTTGAGACAGAGACAGCATGAACGGAGGAGGGTCAGAGAGAGGGAGACACAGAATCTGAAACAGGCTCCAGGCTCTGAGCTGTCAGCACAGAGCCTGACGCGGGGCTCGAACTCACGGACCTCGAGATCATGACCTGAGCTGAAGTCGGCCGCTTAACCGACTGAGCCACCCAGGCGCCCCTCCTGGACCCTGTCTTAAGAGCAATCTGTTGGATTTCACACAAAAGAATTTACTCTTTTGGAGAGATATATTTAATATCTCTTCTCCTAGATATTTATTCCACTTATAATTAAAAATTTTCTGTGTAGACAGTTTTCCAACTTTTTCATTTTTCTCTTTTTCCAAAGACATGTGTTTCTTTTCTGAATATTGGCAGCACATGAGAGGGAACCCAAATATATTATCAAAGTATTCATGACCCGTGGCTATTAATAATACAGTTTACACCTGAGGGAGAATTTTGAGGAAAAACTCATGTGGGGAAAAACACTACCTATATAATATAGTAATCAGTCAATCAGTCAATCAAATAAGCACCAAACAAGTAAAACCCCCTTTTTCTTTCAGTATACTGAAACACTTGAGGTTTTTAAATTCTCTTTCTTGCCCAAGTAGCTTCATGATGCCAAAGAATCATGGTTTTAGTTCAACCAACACCCTCAAAAGTGTGTGTGTGTGTGTGTGTGTGTGTGTGTGTGTGTGTGTGTGTTTAGAAGGTTCTTGGAAAGGCTAGTTATTCATGCTGTGAAAATTCTGTTAATGTTAATAAAGAACATTTTATGAGAGAAATCAATTATTTTTAGATTTGGAAAATCTCACTGGTTGTGTCTATGAACTAGAGAGAAGTCAATTAAAATAGAAGTCATTTTTTTTAAAAAAAACTTAATTTCATTAGGATATAAGAGGCTCACATAAACTGTTTCCTAGCTTTTATTGTTACTGTTTCATTTTGTTCTGCATAACTCTATGCAGTATACAAAGAAAGTATTTGCACTTGCCAGAAGAATTTGTTAAGGCAAAAATTTCAACTGACTTGCTTAAGTTCACACATAGCCAAATAGTAGAAGTACAAGAGCTGTATATAGACCTCCTGGCCCCAAACCTGTGCTCTTTCTATTGGACTCCCCTCTGAAGCCTTGTTTGTTGTTATTAAAACGTATTCATAATTTTAACTCCACTTATTGCTTATTTACCACTAATTCTGAATATGGGTGGCCTAAATTTTATGCTCATGAAATAAAATCCTCCTATGTATAAGTGTGGTATCATCTCCAGGTGCACCAATAAATTTACATTTTATTATCTGCATTTTGAAGGTCTTTTAATGAATCTTGTATTACTTTGATGTGAGTAAACCTCATGACTCAGGTTGCTATACCTATATAGCATAATGCCCATTTTTCATCGTTTCTCTAGGATGTTTTAGTTATTAGTCAATACTCTTTGAGTTGCAAGTGAGAAAACCAACTCAAGGTGTGCCTGGCTGGCTCAGTCCAGTGCCTGCATTAATAGGAATGAGTGAATAAGAAGGGCTTATGTGAGCAGCCTGGTTACATGTCCATCCATTAATTCAGTTGTGCAGGGCGAGGTATTGTGACTGTCACCCCAAGCAGAATGACTTGGCTCCAAAGGAAGGGCCAAAGAGAATATTAATGGGAAGGCAAGCCGTGTAGTTGAAAATGGCAGATAGCCGCCATGAATATGGTTCTTGTGTTTAAATTATACTTCTTTTTTTTTAATGTTTATTTATTTTTGAGAGAGAGAGACAGAGCATGAGTGGGGGAGGGGCAGAGAGAGAGGGAGACACAAAATCTGAAGCAGGCTCCAGGCTCTGAGCTGTCAGCACAGAGCCTGTGCAGGGCTCAAACTCACAAACCGTGAGATCATGACCTGAGCCAAAGTCAGACACCTAACCAACTGAGCTACCCAGGCGCCCCTAACTTATACTTCTAATTAGACATTTTGGTCTTGACCAGATATAAAAGAGATAATTTAAAAGGCCTAGGTGGGTATTTTGTGGAAGATGACATTCATGCTTTGTAGTAGTTATTGTTGTATGTTTGGTTGTTTCTGCTTGTTTGTATGGGAGCAGCATAATCGAAGGATGGGTTTAGGGTTTATTTCCAAGCCCTGCTTGTCATATGGTAGTGCTTTCCCAACTTGTTTGCTAATGTCCTGTGAAAGCCCAGGAAAGTGAATTAAACAACCAGGGGCTTAGGGAGGCAAGCAAACATCACATTTATTTGAGGACTCTTATGTTTTATCGAAAACATTCATCCATATTTTGTAATATACTCCATAATTTTCTCATTTAAGTTTAATAAAAGATAATACATTTATTTATTTTATTATTATTATTTTTTTAACGTTTATTTATTTTTGAGACAGAGAGAGACAAAGCATGAATGGGGGAGGGTCAGAGAGAGGGAGACACAGAATCTGAAACAGGCTCCAGGCTCTGAGCTGTCAGCACAGAGCCCGACGCGGGGCTCGAACTCACGGACCGTGAGATCATGACCTGAGCCGAGGTCGGCCGTTTAACCGACTGAGCCACCCAGGCGCCCAAAAGATAATACATTTAAAATACTAAACTAAACTGCTATCCTAGGAAGATGTACTGTCTTCCTTTGATTTTGAATAAATAGTGCAGGGTGAGAAAAATGGGCTTTTGGAATACTTTTGGCTAAAATCAGGGTTTTTAACATTTTGTTCCACCCTTTGGAGAATTTAGGCATTGGGCATTAGCTATTCCTTGGGTACATTGAAAGGTCTCAACTAAGAGCACAGCTTGGTGCTCTACTACTTAATGTTATTTGATACAAGTTTGGCTAACTCATAGTACTGGTATGAGATTTAAATGAAATAATTCATGGACAATTGCTTGGAACGTGAAAAATACTTTTAACTGTTATCATTAACTTAGCTATTTACCTCTTTTCATTATCTCTACTTTTCAAGTTTGTATTTTGCTGTGTTCTTTGTCAAATGAGTGCAATTAGATCATTTAGCTTCTCTAATGAGTTTCCTTTAACGTTAGGCAGTTAACTAGAGAATATATGTGCATACATACGTGTGTGTGTGTGTGTGTGTGTGTGTGTGCGCGCACATAAAGGAGATGTGCATTGATCACATGCACATGCAGATTGGTACCAAAGTTGAGGGAGTGGTATATTCATAATCAATGTATTTTCTCTGTCTTAAAAGGAATTATGGCTCATCCCTTTTTGCCCAATGTGAAGCAGTGGAAAACAGCTGTCAGCAGGTTCTGTGGCTGTATGGAGAGGATAATCAGATAACTGAAGTTGGAACCATGAATCTTTTTCTTTACTGGATAAATGAAGATGGAGGTAATTCACTCAGATTTCAGCTCTTTGTTCTTTGTCAGTCATTTTCAATAGGGCTGGAAGGAAAAGAACTAGGACCTTGGAACAAGGAATAAGTAGCACAAGTCCAAAGGCTAAGGACCACTGTGCTTTGTTGTTCAAGTAGAAATGAGTTTAAATTTACAGAATTTATAAAGGTTTTGGTTTCGGTTTTTGGCTCTAGATGTGCTTATCATTGAGATGCCAACTTAAGGAATTTAAATCCCCATGATTTGAAGATTCATAGCCTTATCCCCTCTGCCATCTTCTTAATAGCTTTTCTATCTGAAATCCCCTGCATTTGGAGATAGGTCTCAGATCAATTCACCATATACTATATGTATAAAATGTAATAACAAGCATCGTCTACTGATTCTACTGATATGAGATTTAGTGTATTCTATTGCTAGAAGTCTTTTAACAACTGATGCCCTTTCTACATATTTTGATAATATATCAGGAGCCTTCCAGATTTACTCTGGAGCTCAATTTGATTAAAACACACTATTTTTATGGACAAATTCGTCCCTTTTAGGATTGTACTTAGATTCTGGTTCATTCAAGACTGTTAATAGGTATCTACTATAAAAACCAGTTATTTCTATATTACCTAAAATATCCTAAATGCTCATTATCTTTCTTTTCTATTTTTTTTTTTAATTAGTTGGCAGAAACCATAGAGGTTTAGTGAAGCATTGGCAATGTCGATGGTATTGGATTAAATGGCCAATCATGGGGAAAAATACAGATAAAGGCATTTATTTCCATTAGAATTTTAATAGTCACAAAAAATTTTAACTATCTTTTTAGGCTTGTTTATGTTCTTATGCTGTTCATTTCACAGTACTGAGTATAGAGACTAGAAAAAGTTCCCAAACACTTATAAAGTCTGAGTGTGCATTTCAATTAAAATTTTAAGTAAAATTTTTATTTTGAGGTAGCTACAGTAACTTCTCTTGCTCTTTTGTTTTTTGGCTACTAATGTTGGAAAATGGTGATTCACATGTGGCTGACTTCAGAGCTATGCACTAATTTGAGCATTAGTTGTAGAAACTAGTAAGATGAGCCTTATATTCCAGTCAGAGGTAGAATAAATAGAAGGTATGGTGAGTACACCTTGTCCTGGGCTTGACCATTGGTAATCCTTGGCATCTGAAAAGCCAGATACAGGTCATGCTGATTCTTCCATTCCTGTTGTTTATACTTGGCACTATTTAAAAATAAAATTTATACTGGAATATTCGTGATTTCCAAATCTGAGTCATTGCCTATGACCTACCTCAAAAGCTATGCTTGAAAGATGACAGTCAATGTTGCACTCTGTATTTAGGAGATAATAGGTTGATTCAACTCATTCTTTGCACCGCCTGCCCACTCCAACGCCCTTGCCCCCCCCACCCCCAAAAGAAAACCACACAACCCTAAACAAAAACAGTTACATCATACAGAAGTGGTACCATCATTATTTATGGATGGGAGATGTCAAGATTTAAGTACAGTTTGAATCAGAACTCCATGATTTAACCAAGAACACAAGAAACTTGTCCTGGTGAAAAATTACTTCTTATCCAAACAATAATCATGAGCCATTTCCGCCATGGCTTTTAAAGGTCAGAACGGAAATGAGTGAATTTGTCTTCTGACTCTTACAAAATATACAAGACCTTAAGAGTTGCTATTCACATTATGGTTGCCTGAGATAGCTTTAGTCCATCTTGAGGGTGTTCACCTAACATATCAAATAAAATTTGAAGTAAGGGGACAAGAGATGGAATAAATGTTTGGACAGTACCATGAGAGAAGTTAGTAGAATGTAAGGAATAACCTTTAGGCTACAAACAAAAGAAGACGTTGAAAGAACTCTACTCTAACTTCACCATGTGGCTTTAGGAAAATACAAAGAATAATGAGTTGAAAATCAACAAAATACTGATTTTCACAAACTTTGCCTATTGGAGGTATGAGTAGAACTCTTTTAGTAAAAACCTACCTTCTTTCTATGAGCCCCCACACTCACTGCCCCTTTGGGACATGATGGCTGCTGCAGAAAGGTATATAAAATAGATAATCTGTGTTCACAGCACAGTGCTGTGCACAATAACTATCTGTGGCAGTTGGCCTATAACGCATGTGGTTTTGGCTCTAGTAACAGCAACCCTGGTGTTAAGATCACACAGCAGCGATTCTCTGTTTTACTGTGTTGGTGAGTAATTTAACATACACATTTGCTATTCACTGTTGGGACAAACAGTTTTATCTCGCACTGGACTTTGGAGCTGTCCTGAGAATAAGACCCAGTTGTGTGGTTGAGTTTAGAGTTAGTCTGGGAGAACAATCATGACAGTGAATGTTGATGTCACTCAGTCTGCTCAGGCCCCATGAGCCTTCTCAGACATCAGGCATTTACAGACTTTGGAACATTCTTCCCTGGGATGTGGGCATGGCTTGCTCTGTCACTGCTTTCAAGTCTTTGCCCACTTACCCCATTCTCAGTTAAGGCTTTCCTCGAGCATCGTAATCGATTGCAAACTCCCTCCCCCCTGACCCCTAGCATTCCTCATTATCTTCCCTCTTTTTTTTTTTTTCCTTTTTTTCTCCATAGTCTAACATACTATTTAACATAATAATTGTTCTCTACCTGTTAGAAAGTAAACAGGAATTATATCAGTTTTGTTCACTGCTTTATTCATAGTGCATAGATAAGCCAACTGCACACAGTGCCTACCTCGATAATGTATATTTGTTGAGTAGATAATAATTGTGTGTGCTTGGGCACTCATACAAACCCACATTCCCAGTTTTTATTAGAAATTGACTTTGGGATGTCACAGATGACTCCTGCCGTTATTGCTTCTAAATTCTTCAACTCCTAAAAATGATTTCTTTGTCAAAAACAAGTTGTGTTTGTAGGCTCTGTTTTCCTCATGTTGGGCAATCTGGAGCTAGTTCTGGCTCTTGTAAGCATGTTTGTGGTTGCAGAGGAAAATGAATATTTCTCACCCAAATGTTGTCATGTCATCATCTCTGTCTGGCAACCCGAGAAACAGATGTTCTGTGTCTTGACCTTAGGCTAGTGGTTACAGTTTTGGGTGTTAAGTATCTTTCACAGAACTACACTTGCACATGCGAGGCCGCTGTTTTTATTTAACTTGCTGTAGCCTTAGAGCTCAGCAAGCTTTAGGGAAGGTCCAGTTTGGAGGCACTGGAAGTATGTTTGTCTATATGTGTGGGGTATATGTGTGCACACACACACACACACACACATAGAAATCCCTACACTTATGTATCCAGCCAGCTAGCTATTGCAAAGCACAGGTTTATTTTGAGATCAACACTTCTAAACATGACAAAGAGTAGCCCTAAGAACATTGCCAAGAACAAATTTTCTTCTTTCCAGAAAGCGGTTTTCAGCAGATGATTTTTAGAAACAAACTTGAAAAAAATCATACTGCTGTCTCCTAGCAAAGAGGATTATTCATTTATTTATTTTTTTTATTCAGAAACACTTATTACATACCACCCTAGGCCAGGCACAATGCCAAGTTTTAGGGACACAGGAATGCATATAGAGTTTTGGTCTTCCAGACAGCTTGCTTTCTGGGGATGTCTGATGTAACCACAGTGGAGCAGGTGAACCCAGACCACAGTATACGAAAAGAAAGGACAGTGGTCTCAGTGTTGGGCCACTTAAGTTGTGATCCTGACTGTCCCCCAGTGTTACCAATCTTGCAAGTCATTTATGTTTACAGAGCCTCTGTTTTTTTGTTTTTTGTTTTTCTGTAAAATAAGGATTGTATGAGGTGACTTCTGAAGTCCTTCTTGAGAAGGTTCGAGCCCCACATTGGGTGTAGAGATTAAAAATAAAATCTTTAAAGAAAATAAAAATAAAAAATAAAATTGTTGGGGGGAACTTAAAGATACCAGTGTGATTTCTATAGTTTTTGCTACCTGGTGATCCTCTGAAGCATACCTGGAATATTTCTCTGCAAACACATAAGTAACACATCTGCTACAAGGTTCAACATCTTTATTAAGTGATTTAAGGTTTAAGTTTCGTACTAGATTTAGATTCTAAATCTAGACGTGGGGAGGAGAAGAGAATGTTGAGTACCAGAGATTTTTTGTAAGGAGAGCTTGTGTGGTTGTCGGATCACACAGACCATTATAGACAGATCAGCATGCCAGCCCTCATGTCGGTTAGGAATGCATGTGATCACTCTCAAAGATGACCGGTGTCTCACCTTGGCTCTCTGTGAATCACCCATGGAGTTTTGTTTTGGGTTTTGGATTTCTTTTTCTCTTCTTTTTTCTTTATTAGCCACATACATACTCGAGCCCATCCTGAGTCCATTAACATTTGGATCTCAAAGGGTGAAGTCAACATCTCCATATTTGATGTGGATATGCCTCCAGGTTTGAAAATCACTATAAATAGACTTGTCTATGAAGGGCAGTCTGGAAGCAGTGACCAACCTAAATAAGCATACACACTTCTTGAGGATGGGTTTTCCTCCACAGTATTCTTACACGCTTGGGTAATGACCAGTGTTCCTAAGATCTATCTACATGATTCTAATTAGTAGCCAGTGTTAATCCTCTAAGGTAAATTTAGCTTCAGAACTTTCCTCTTAGTATTTGTTAGTAGAACATCATCTCAGTTTTTCCTAGTTAAGGATAAATTGAAGATGATTAGATGAGTGACCTGCTTTCTTCTCCTTCTCCTTCTTCTTCCTCTTCTTCTTTGTCTCCTTCTTCCTCTCCTCTTCCTCCTCCTCTTCTTCTTCCTCTTCTTCTTTTATTTTTTTAACGAAGATCTACCTGAAGTGTGAATCAATTTGGGAAGGTAGACAAGGCAGAACAGTAACATCATATTCATGTTTATTACTAGCAAAGTTGCCAGAAACAGTTTTTAAAAAATGGTTGTTGATATAAGGCTAATGTAGTTAAAGTTTGAAAATATTCCAATTTCTACTTGACAGAAGAAGAACTGGCAACTCCTCCGCTAGATGGCATCATTCTTCCAGGAGTGACGAGGCAGAGCATTCTGGACCTGGCACGCAAGTGGGTGGGTGCCTTTCACGTGAACCACTTTAGAAGCATGAAACAAAAAGTCATCAAAATGAGCCCGGCTTAGTTCCATCCAGTGTTATCTAATCTTTAAATCTTAACTTGAGTGGAAAGAACTCTTCTAGAAGGCCAATATAGAAGTATTGTTTATAGGAAGGGCAGAGAGAAAACAGTTTGGCAAGTTATCCTAGTGAAGCAGTATTCTAGTGCTAATCACAAGCTCTGTAGCAGGTGTCTCCTACCAACTCACCTGGTTTATACTTCATGTGCTTCCATTTCGCCAGGCCTGAACTTTTCCAATCTAAGTGTGTTGTTTCCCATTCCAATAATTTGTAGTTCTTCCCTTCCTCTATTTATTCCAGTGTAACCATGCTAGTCACAGAAATTAAAGAATTTTACTGACATAAATGTTTACTAACATAACTTTATTAGTTTGGCTGCCTATTTTCTCCCTCCTTCCTGCCCCCTGTCCTCCCCAATTCACATACATGCTTATTTTAAAGTCAAAACACTCAAGCAAATGTAGTTGTTTTCAGTAGAGTTTCTGATCTGTGTGACACAGGCAAGCATGTTAAACCATTTGGTATTGAAATGACATTTATAACATACTCAAGATGAATATTGGATGAGTTGGTTATCTGGCAAAGGTTCTTGGATGGAACTTTTGACCCATGTGTTAAAATGGTCTCCATGGGACATGAAAAGACTTTGAGCATACTGTGGTCAAACAGTATTAATAGGACAAATGTTTAGAAACGCACATATTACCTAGGAGAGTACTACCATACTTTCTCTGGAAAAAGCTTTGGAAATAAAGGAAATGTGCTATAAATAATTCTACAAAACCCTGAAGTAGACAAGACCCAACTGCCACATGCTGGCTGGCACATTGGGCATGACATTTACAAACTGTTGGTATAATTTCAAACAGCTTGCCCTGTCCTAAATATGTTTGCAGTTGGAAAGATGTATTTTCGAAACTCAGTAATTTTTGTTTTATTAAAGAAAAAAATCAACCAAGTACAGAAGGTTTGATGACAAGTTGCAAGTGGAAATGCTTTCCCACACTAATGATTTGCTAGCATGAAATTAGTTATTATGAAGGAAGTTTTTCCTTGACTCCTTAGCTGTAATTTATTTTAAAAGCTATTTTAAAACAGTGAGACATAAATGCCAAGAGGCATGTGGGGGGTTACCATTACTTGCCAGACAGGGGAAATTGTCCAAAGATAAGTAAGGGTGAGCAGAGGAAAAACAATTCTGTTTATTTACAAGAGATTTTTTTTTTTTTCCCAGAACACAGAGCTCATCTCATTTTCAGTTAACTTGGCTGATTTTCTGGAATTTATTTATTTATTTATTTACCTTTGAACAACATAATTGAAATTCCAGACTGAGATAAACTGAAACTTGCAAAGAGCCATATTTCTGTTGTAGACATATTTTCCTACTCTCCCAAATCATACTTACAGCATGATGCCTTCTTCTAATATTTTGAATCTTGCCAAGGGCTCTGAATTTGATTTTTATCTATCGTGGATCTGTAAGTTTTAAAAAATACTCTTCTTAAAAAAAATTAAGGTCAACAAAGGATGGATAAATATTTTTTTAATAAGTTTGAGACAAACTTTGAACCTTAACCACTAACATAAAAGAATGAGAATTAATACAGATTAAAGAATGAGTTTCAAAAGATCATTTATTTAAGCAGATAGTTTAAAAGCATCAGCTTTCCCCCCCCCCCCCAATTTCCTATCTTTGAGCAAATAAAATGTTGAAATAGTTCAGCAGAGTTGATGAGGTTATGCCAGTAATTCTGTGATGAAACTCAACCCAATAGGATACTAAAGAGGAGCAAGGGGATTTCTGCTGTAAAGACAACTGAATCAGTGAATTGAGGAAAAAAAGGAATATCCCATGCAATTTCTCAAAGTCCAAATATACTTTCAGTGTTTTAAAATAATGAAATAGTTCAGATAGTTAAACTCAGTCTATGTTTTTGCTCCATAGAAGACCTAGTAGAGAGTGGAGGAAATTTAGAGCCAGTCAGATCACACCTGAGTTCAAATTCAGTTTCTGCCGTTTACTAGCTATGTGGATTTAGACATGTCGCTTAGCCTCCCTTTGAACCTTAATTTCTTCATCCATATAATGGGGATGATAATACCCACCTTAAAAATGAGAGTAGGAGGCATGCAATGGGTGCTGAATAAATAATTATTAATATTATCTAAGAATATGTTCTCTTTTGTGGTAAATAGGGTTCAAGACACTGTTAACATAGAACACACATTAAGTAGCACGGGAAGTGCCTTATCTTGTGAGACTTTAGGCATGGCAACAAATAAAAGGCCAAAAAAGCTGGCATGCATTAAAATATACCCCGTATTTTGTAGTGATGGTGTTACGTTATACTCTGATCGTCTTACTCTGATCATCTCGTTTGGCGATGCTGTGACCTTGGAGTAGATTGCTTAACACCTCAGCATGTTTACCAGTAAGGTAGTGGTGCTCTCTTCAGCTTTCCCTCAGAGGATGATTCTCACATGATTTGAGTTCAGAGTGTCAGGTTGAAAGGTTAAGTACGCCAGGGCTTTTTTTGCATGCCTTTTCCTTGCAAATGTTAATATTTCTATTTTTTATATTCCAAACAGGGTGAATTTAAGGTGTCAGAGAGGTACCTCACCATGGGTGATTTGACAACAGCCCTGGAGGGGAACCGAGTGAGAGAGATGTTTGGCTCGGGTACAGCCTGCGTTGTTTGCCCAGTTTCTGATATACTGTACAAGGGTGAGGTAAGAGACAATCTCTTCACCTCCTGTCATTTCCAAGCATTTGCCTATAATTTATTTAATTCTTTAAATGTGTAAATGAAATGGTAGTTGGACCCAAGATGCAAAGGATTTTTTTTCTTTAATAACTTGGCAGTTTGTCCCAATGAACCTGTATTACCAAATTACTTACTCTCATCTTTCCAGCAATTTTGTGCAAGCTCCAGTAGGGGAGGGAGTCAGTTTTGTCCTTGGAAATGTATCACATCTGTTTTATGTCAATTTAGGGATTGGAGATGTGCCAATAAGCGTCCATTCTTATTTCTTCCTTTTAGCTTGCTAAGAAGGTTCTACAGGTAATTAGATTTCCGTTTCTGGTTTCCAAAAGTACTCCCAAACTATTAGAGTAGTAATGGCAAACAGTTATGGAAAATTCATTTGAATGATTAACTCCTACATTTATTATTATTATTGCTTCTGTTGTTGTTATTACTATTTAAACCACTTTATGAAAAATTTTCATTTGGCTAAGTTGGTACATCAAAAAATCCTCCAAAAAGAATTCAATCATTTGGTTGGAAGAAGTGTTCTCCTCCCAGTGAGTTAGTCTGATTTTATATGTGGTATATTTCCACTCTTTGTTAGTTTTGTTGTTGGTGGTAGTGGTTTTTTTTTTGTTTTTGTTTTTTTTGCCTTCCCCTTTATCACAAAGCTTGGATATTTAACATCGTCGTCTAACTTTATAGCTTAAAGGCATGTGGGTATTATTCTTAGGATGTGAATTGGCTTGACTTAATCATATTAAATACAAACTTGATTGGTTTTTAAATTGAAAATAGATAAATAAAATAATTATTTTTCCTCCGTTATTTTCCTTTTCTGATTTTAATGGTGGCTACTTCATTACTTGAGATTTTCGAACTTGCTTGTAAGGAGTGGCTTTTAACATGATTCCATCTACAGATTGATTGTTTCAAGGGAGAATTATTTTACTATGTATCAATACTTTTACTGAGTATAAAGCTACTGTTTTGTGTTTCATTATTGTAGTATCTAGGTAAATGCATTATTGGTCCCCTTTTTAAATGAACTTTTAAATTTTTTTTTTTTCAACGTTTATTTATTTTTGGGACAGAGAGAGACAGAGATTGAACGGGGGGAGGGGCAGAGAGAGAGGGAGACACAGAATCGGAAACAGGCTCCAGGCTCTGAGCCATCAGCCCAGAGCCTGACGCGGGGCTCGAACTCACGGACCGCGAGATCGTGACCTGGCTGAAGTCGGACGCTTAACCGACTGCGCCACCCAGGCGCCCCTAAATGAACTAAAGTTGTCATGAAGTCACATTTTTTAAGTACAATCATTTCACCTCTGGAAATAAGTTTATAAAGCTCAATGTTTTGATATTGGTCTTATCTCACAGGGCATGCAGAGCTAAAGGTACATCTAATTACCCTATTATCCTAAAGAGCATAAGAAGAAAAGAATGACAGCATGGGCTATCTACTAAAATCAGACTATCAAAAGCCTGCAAGCCAGCCAGGCAGGAATGGACATGACTCAAGTGTAAATTAGGGGCAGGAAATCTCTCAGCCCCCAGTGTAATGATGCTGTCCAGCACTGTGGAGGTTTGACTTGGAACAGACATAGGCTTAGAAGCCTATTTTGTGAAGGCATAGACTTGCTTTCATATACGTCCCTGCAATGACTTGCTTTAATTTGTGGCAAAAGGTTTTCGAGTTCTCATTCCCTGCCAGAAGAATTAGGTAAAGAGGCCAATCATTCATCCTATAGATTCTCAGAATCCTGAAAGAGGTAGGATTCTTTATGTTTGGCCACTATTTTAGGTATCCCTAGCTCTTTGGTTCCTCATATCAGCCTGAAGACCAACATATAAACCAGTTGTGCCCTAAAATCAGTTGGTAGGCAAGAAACAAACTATCATTGGCTACTTTGTTTTTATTCAAATTCAGAATAGAAAAAGAGTCTTTGGCATAAGGGGTTGGCATACGTGATCAGGTTATCATAGTACCATTCCTTATTTCAGTGGGATTGTCTTAATACAGTAGAATTGCTGAGTGTCTTACTTATTGCATACATGGATATCCTCCAATTATCATGCCTGTGATATTCTTTCATAGACTGTACACATCCCAACTATGGAGAATGGTCCTAAACTTGCAAGTCGGATCTTGGAAAAATTGACTGATATTCAGGTAAGGGCTTCTTTTTTAAAAAAAGGTCATCTTATTTCAGTCAGAACTAAAACCAAATCGTATTTCAGTGGAGAGAAGAGAGTAAACACTGCCATTTGGGGTTAACAAATTAAATTTGTAGAATAAAGCACAAAAGAAAAATATTACCTGTGATTCCAACACTGAAATATAACCACTGTTAATTTTTGATATCTCAAAAATATTTTGTGTTAATATACTTCTTGAAGTATTTTTCTAACAAAATAGTCATATGTGATTTGTTACCTGCTTTTTTTCATCTAGCAAATCATTTGCTTTTTTGTATCAATAAATAAATTTCTCCATTCCATATATAAAATTTAATTGAATTCTGTGATATTGATGTACTATAACTTTTAAAGAATCATTATTATTGAACATTTATGTTGTTGGCAGTTTTTTGTTTTTTTTTCCCCTGTTACAAACACTACAATCTTTGTGATTATTTCCTTAGGATAAGTTCCTGAGGTTGTAACTGTTGGGTCAAAAACAGTGCATACCTATTTTTTTCTACTGCTAACCTTGTTCTGCCTGTTTTTTCCTGAGCAGCAGTTTACAGTGGTGTCTCATCAGACAGTTAAGCATATCTCTAGGCAGGCTTATCAAGTACCACGTAATGCTGGGTCATCAATAAAAGGACTGTTCTATAACTTGCAAACCCCTCACACGTTGTTGGACAATTTTGTTGAGCCCACATATCGTCATTGCCAGTCAGTGAATGTACCCAAGGGGAGATGAGATTCATACTGAAATGTGAAATAAAGTTTGATAGTTTGAGTGACACCAGATGGTTTAGGTCTTAAAACTATACAAAAAAAAAAAAAAGTTGACAAAACAGCAGGCCCCTCCAGAGCAACTGAGGTCCTGGGATAGTGATAAGAATGGTATTTTTGGAAGACTTACTCAGCAACTTTTATGCAAAATTAATAACATTACAAGATAAGAATGATTGTGGTTTTTGAATCGATGAAATGTTGCTCTTTTCCTCTTCAGTAAAGGCTTTCTATAGAAATCCTTCAACTAGGGCCCCTGGGTGGCTCAGCCAGTTAAGGGTTTGACTCTTGATTTTGGCTCAAGTCATGATCTCATGGTTTGTGAGATTGAACCCCATATCAGGCTCTGTGCTGACAGCATGGAGCCTACTTGGGATTCTCTATTCCCCTTTCTCTGCCTGCCTCTCTCTCTCTCTCTCTCTCTCTCTCTCTCTCTCTCTCTCTCTCTCAGAATAAACATTTAAAAAAATTCTGCAAACTAAATAAAGGAATATCTTAATATTAGAAGATATATAATTTATTGAGTCTTCTACTTTTATACATGGAAACAATTAAAAGTAATTGGAAGAAATTAATAAGAATATTTGGATGTTTTGGTAATCTAAATTTTTTTACAGTTGAGTAAATCTGATAAAGGTAATAAGTTATTAGTGTTTTGCACAAATAAGAAACATAAATAGAATAAAAATATATAATTGGCCAAATTATGAAAGCCTTTATCCAAAACAGAAATTGAAAGATTTTTAAGAGGGGAGGCAGTATTTGCAACAACATGGATGGAACTACAGTGTATTATGCTAAGCAAAATAAGTAGCGGAAAGACAAATGTCGTATGATATCACCCATAAGATAAAAACAGATGGGAGACAGACTAGAAGAGATTCTTTTTTTTTTTTTTTTTTTAAGAATTTTAAAGTTTATTTATTTTGGACAGACAGAGCACAAGCAGGGGAGGGGCAGAGAGAGAGGGAGACACAGAATCTGAAGCAGGCTCCAGGCTCTGAGCTGTCAGCACAGAGCCTGACGTGAGGCTCAAACCCACGAACTGTAAGATTGTGACCTGAGCCAAAGTCGGATGAGCCACCGACTGAGCCACCCAGGTGCCCCAAGATTCTTAAATACAGAGAACAAACTGAGGGTTGCTAGAGACATGTTGGATGGGGGGATGGGCTAAATGAGTGATGGGCATTAAGGAAGGCACTTGTTGGGATGAGCGTTCAGTGTCATATATAAGTTATGAATTACTAAATTCTATTCCTGAAATCATTATTACACTATATGTTAACTAACTTGGATTTAAACAAAAAATAAAGAATAATAAAAAATAAACTTAAAAATTGGAAGGAAAAGAGGGGAGGTCGTGTTGTTATGGTAATAAGAAAATATCACTTTGGAACCTTTTCTTGAATACATACAGAGGGGAATCCTTCATTTTATCGGACTTAATACACAAAATGAGATCTCAGTACCTCTTGGAGATTATATGAAATAAGAAAATTACCCTTAATTTGATTTGGTTGTAAAGGATTAAAAAAAAAGAAAAAGTCAACTGTATTTGAAAGGGAAAGTCAAACTATTAAATTTGAATTGGAAGAAAGATCTAACTAGAGGTGTTTGATGGACATAATCATGAAGCTTTGCCTATGGCAGGCAAAAGCAGAAATGTTTCCTCTCTCTTGAGATAGTGCCAAAGTATATGCATCAGAACTCTAAGTAAAAGAGAAGCCCAAAGACATATTCTGAGGGCAAGAGGACACGCCATTACAAAAGTTCTCAGAGCATTTTTAAAGTAAGATTATGGATGTAAGATTAGTGAATAAGTGAATGTTTTTGATTAATTCATTCAATAGATATATGTCTTGAGCACAAACAGTGTGCAAGAGACTATTCCAGGTGCTGGTGATTTAATAGTAGTAGAAGGGATAAAAAAAATTGGAGAAGTCAAAGCTGTAGAGAAACAAAATACTCAATTTAAATGTGAGACCACATGAATACTTTTAAGAATAAAAGATCCATATGAAGCAGAGAATGAGAAGAAACAACATTTTCCTTTTACCTGTATATATTCTCCATATAACTTAGTGCCTGTGGCCAAGAAGAAATTAATTTCTCTCTTTACCCTAGGTAGTAAAATGTAATGGCATTAACACTGAAAATTAATGATACATTTAAGGCTTCCCTAGGAATAAGGAAACAAAAGGGGTGGAGACACAGGATACGTGAGATAATATAATGATTCTGAATTAACCCACAAACCAGAAGGACCAACTCTGCTCCAAATTGTTAAGTAACAGAGGACTATCTATTCAGAATCTAAGACCACATCCTTCTTTTTCAATTATTTTATGCCTGTGAGCATGGAACCTAAAGTTTCAAAATTATTCTCTTATAAGATAGCAAATTGGTGCTGTCACCCAAGCTACAGGTGCCTGTTTCTGTCCACGAAAAATAATTTAAGTAATTATTGAGGAAAAAGCATAGAATTGCATCATGTTTTACATTTGATCTCTTTGACATTACATGAAAAACATGGATATTTCGTAAGAAGTGCTCTGGTAAATTGAAGAGAACAACAACAACCAATAAACCCAGAAGATTCTTGCCACTGTGACGTGGGGGGTGGAAATCCTTCTTAACCACAGATGTGATTGTCATTTAACTTGTGTGTTTCTGTATATGAGTAAGAACCTCTGAGGTTAAGTATTCATTCCCCTTGGCGAATTTTCCATAAAATTCCATGGATTTTAGATTGCCCTAAAAATACCTCTTAGGAGGGGAGTGTTTCAGTCTTTTTTCCCCCCCTCTTCTTTTTTCAAGTGACAAAGAAAAACACTTTTGTGTTACTTAACCAGACTTCAGCATGGAGAACATTAGCCATATTGCCTATGTTTCTTTTCTCTTGCATCGCTCTTTGCCAATCTGATTACTCACCATCGTATTCACCAATATGCCTGCTATTGGGATAATCTCTGTTCTCCAATTGACTCTGCTGTCTACTTCTTCCTGCCTTTCTGTACCTTCTACAGTTTGCCTACTTGAGAAGGTATTGGTTGTCTGTCAAGACACATCTCCTTGAGGAACTTTTAAAGTCTGTCTTGAGCAACATTCCTGTCCCCAGTACAAACACGTATTCATCCCCTCAAATATACCTTCTTCTTCCAGCTTCCAAAGTACCTGGGTTCCATATCACATATGGCCTTTAAGTTGTATTCTAATTAGTCACACATTTGTCTTTGTTCTAAGGTTGTTTGAATGTAGGAATTGTTTTACTCCCTTCTTGTAACCCCAGTATTCAGTACAAGGCCTGGGCTATCATACATACTCAGTAATGTTTCTTGAATAAATGAATAAAGGAACAAATAAGTGAGTGATATACCAGACAGATACTGAAGGACAAAAACATGTTGCTCTTATATATTAACACATTCTGAGGAGAGGTGGGAGGAAGGCCTTAAATAATATCAAATGACTTTTCTTTTTTTTTAAATTTTTTTAAACATTTATTTATTTTTGAGAGAGAGAGAGAGAGGCAGAGTGTGAGTGGGGGAGGAGCAGAGAGAGAGGGAGACATGGAATCTGAAGCAGATTCTAGGCTCTGAGCTGTCAGCACAGAGCTCTACGTGGGGCTCGAACCCATGAACTGTGAGATCGTGTCCTGTGCCGACTAAGCCACCCAGGCGCCCCACATACTACTTTTCGAGAAAACTTTGAGAGAACCTGATTTTAGACATTTTTAAAGTGAAATACACATACCAAGACTGCTGTCGGAATCAAATAAAAACCTGGAATCCAGGCCTTAAATATCAGGGCAGCATGTTTGTGTAACTAGCAGAGCTGCTGTTGAGGTTTTAGAAAGTGGGAAGTAGTGATTGCAAAGACCAGAGAGGTGGAAGTCCTGTTCTGTTTGTTTTTTTTTAATTAATTTATTTTTTTAAATTTGTATCCAAGTTATTTAGCATATAGAATAATAGTGATTTCAGGAGTAGAATCCAGTGATTCATCCCCTATATATATAACACCCAGTGCTCATCCCAACAAGTGTCTTCCTTAATGCCCCTTGCCCATTTAGCCCATCCCCCCTCCCACAACCCCTCCAGCAACCTTCAGTTTGTTCTCTACATTTAATATTCTCTTATGTTTGTCCGCCTCCATGTTTTTATATTATTTTTGCTTCCCTTCCCTTATATTCGTCTGTTTTGTATCTTAAATTCCACATATGACTGAAGTCATGTATTTGTCTTTCTCTAATTGCATTTAGCATAATATACTAGTTCCATCCATGTTGTTGCAAACGACAAGATTTCATTCTTTTTGATTGCTGAGTAATACTCCATTGTATCTCTCTCTCTCTCTCTCTCTCTCTCTCTCTCTCTCTCTCTCTCTCTCCACACACGCACGCATACACACACCACATTTTCTTTATCCATTCATCTGTCAATGGACATTTGGGCTCTTTCCATACTTTGGCTATTGCCAATAGTGCTGCTATAAACATTGGGATGAATGTGCCTCTTCAAAACATCATACCTGTATCCTTTGGATAAGTACCTAGTAGTGCAATTGCTGGGTCATAAGGTAGTTGTATTTTTAATTTTTTGAGGAATCTCCATAGTGTTTTCCAG
Organism: Felis catus; assembly: GCF_018350175.1. Taxonomy (NCBI): domain Eukaryota; kingdom Metazoa; phylum Chordata; class Mammalia; order Carnivora; family Felidae; genus Felis; species Felis catus. The sequence continues at coordinate 58,204,060 of NC_058374.1, read as the reverse complement.
AGTGGCTGCGCCAGTTTGCATTCCCACCAACAGTGCAAAAGGATTCTTTCACTGCATCCTCGCCAACATCTATTGTTGCCTGAGTTGTTAATGTTAGCCATTCTGACAGGTGTAAGGTGGTATCTCATTATAGTTTTGATTCGTACTTCCCTGATGATGAGTGATGTTGAGCATTTTTTCATGGGTCTATTGGCCACCTGGATGTCCTTTTTGGAAAAGTGTCTATTCATGTCTTTTGCCTGTTTCTTCACTGGATTATTTGTTTTTTGGGTGTTGAGTTTGATAAGTTCTTTATAAGATTTCAGATACTAACCCTTTATGTAATATGTCATTTACAAGTATCTTTTCCCATTCTGTCAGTTGACTTTTAGTTTTGCTGATTGTTTCCTTCACCATGCAGAAGGTTTTTATCTTGAAGAGATTCCAGTAGTTAATTTTTGCTTTTGTTTCCCTTGCTTCTGGAGACATGTTGAATAAGAAGTTGTTGCAGCCAAGGTCAAAGAGATGTTGTTGTTTTTTTTAATTTTTTTTAATGTTTTATTTATTTTTGAGACAGAGAGCATAAGCAGGGGAGGAGCAGAGAGAGAGGGAGACACAGAATCCGAAGCAGGCTCCAGGCTCTGAGCTGTCAGCACAGAGCCCGACGCGGGGCTCGAACTCGCAAACCGCAAGATCATGACCTGAGCCGAAGTCGGACGCTTAACCGACTGAGCCACCCAAATGCCCCAGTCAAAGAGGTTTTTGCCTGCTTTCTCCTCTAGGATTTTAATGGCTTCCTGTCTTACATTTAGGTCTTTCATCCATTTTGAGTTTATTTTTGTGTATCATGTAAGAAAGTGGTCCAGGTTCATTTTTCTGCATGTTGCTGTCCAGTTTTCCCAACACCATTTGCTGGAGAGACTGTCTTTATTCCATTGGATATTCTTTCCTGCTTTGTCAAAGATTAGTTGGTCATATGTTTGTTGCTCCATTTCTGCATTCTGTATTCTGTTCCATTGATCTAAGTGTCTGTTTTTGTGCCAGTGCCATACTGTCATCATGATTACAGCTTTGTGATACATCTTGAAGTCCAGAACTGTGATGCCTCCAGCTTTGTTTTTCATTTTTAGGATTGCTTTGGCTATTTGGGGTCTTTTCTGGTTCCATACACATTTTAGGATTGTTTGCTCTAGCTCTGTGCAGAATGCTGGTGTTATTTTGATACGGATTGCATTGAGTATGTAGATTGCTTTGGGTAGTAACAACATTTTAACAATATTTGTTCTTCCAATCCATGAGCATGAAATATTTTTCCATTTTTTTGTGTGTGTCTTCTTCAATTCTTTTATAAGCTTTCTATAGTTTTCAGTGTATAGATTTTTCACCTCTTTGGTTAAGTTTAGAGAGGTGAGTGTCTTAAGTAGTTAGGAAAAGGAAAGCCCAGTGAGATAGGTGCAGGATCTGTATTGACTGTAGGCCACCAGATGGAATTTCTTTTAAAATTCTGTTTTCCCCACTAGTGGCTACAGTTTTGTAAGAATAAATGACCATTAGTGGTTATTGCATTTTTTTGTTTTCAGTGGAACAGCTTGATGGTCTTTAGTTACATAAGAGCCCTACTCCTTTTCCCTGCTGATGTCCTGAGTTATCCTTCTCTTTGTGTGCATACTAAGTGAACATTTCCAGATTGCCTTGATGACTCAGCCCCTTGACCAGCTTCCCAGCTGTACTTGTTCCCTAATACACACTTCTCCACGTTACAGGATTACAGAGCTTTGCAGGCCATTGAATAGGATTTAGAACAAGAATGACAAATTGTCACCTGGTGGGCAGCACTGATTATATTTTTATTGGCATCACAGAGAATAAGTGCATGACATGTACATTGTCCTTTTGTGTTGCTAAGAACTTTTCTGCCTAATGTAAAAGGCATTTAACAAAGGCCATGTAAAATTATTTGCCATATGTATGTTGGATGTGAAGATTAGAACTTGTCATTAGTTGTGTTTTGGTTTAGTGTTCTTCCTGGAATTCATGAAAGATGAAAATTCTGCATACCACATTGATAATCTTCCACATGGGCTGAGTACCACCCCATGTGCTCAGTTGGATTTGCCATGTTGCTTTCACCTCATCTTCGATTCCAGTGAACAACATCAAGTCATTGTGACTTACAGCAGACCTGCCAAATGCTGAAGCAGTAAGCCTACTGCTGTGGTTCTGTAATGACCCTGATAATGATAGCCTTGCCCATGCAGGCATGTGTTCTTTCCCCTCCTTCTCTAGGTACCTACTCCTGAGGAAAGAATATAATTTCTATCTCTGATAACATCTGTCATCTCTACTCTTGAATTATTTTGCCTTGAAAAATTGAATCAAGTTATTTATCATCTAAATGGAAAGTTTGATCGCTTACTGCTTAGGTCTAGATAGTTTGAATTACCTGTATTATCACATTTCTTAGATACATCTCAGAATGCTATAATTTTTACATAAAAGCATAAATTATAGGATGAGGAGGCCAATCTTAATATATATTATGAAGGTTCTTAGAGTGATATGGCCTATGACTGTCATTGTAACCCAAATAGATTTTTGACTGTTTATAAAACTGAAACAACTAATTGAAAGCAAATTCACTTTAATTGATGAGATTCAAGATGGAATTATGGCGGTCACGAATCACAATAATGTAGATCTGCTAAAATGTCAATATGATGACACTCAATTATTAATGGCATAAGTATCTAATGTATTAATGGGAATCCAAGTAAGAGAAATAAAACACGTATTTTGATCTTACCTTAAGTCATGTTGTACCATACATAAATCAAGCAGAATTTGGGAATTTTTATCTAGCATGTATCATGAATCAACAATTAATAGTGGGAAGCCACACTCTTGAAACAACTCTTTCTGATATAGATTCAGCAAGTCACTTATAGTCATTGGGCTTCCTTCATTCTCTTTTTTATGTAAACCAAAAGGTTGTAAGTAGACCCATTCTTGGCTCCCAGTATTTTTACCAATTTGATAGATTCTGCTGCCAGAGGTCTTTAAAGCTCTTTAAGAGGAACCCAGCACATGGACAATATAACATAGGAGAAATAGCATCAGATAGAGGCAGGAGCCCTGGGCTTCAGATTAAGAGTTTTCTAGAACCTTAATGTCCTTAGATGTAAAATAAGAAGCTTGGCTTTAAAAGTACATTGCTCTTCGTACGTGATTTTTAAGCAGCAGAAATTTTCTACAAAGGAAATCTTTCCTAGAATCCCAACATACAAAACTGATCAAAGTGGAATTGTTCTAAAGTCCAGAGCTCCACTTATTTGACTCATCCTTGCATTTAATTAATTAATTCATTTTTTAAAGGTTTTATTTTTAAGTAATCTCTACACCCAACACGGGGCTCGAACTTGTGACCCCGAGATCAAGAGTCACGTGCTCTACCGACTGAGCCGGCCAGGCTCCCCAAAGCCCCTACATTTTAGATGATCATTAAAGTTCTTTCCCATTTGGAACTGCTAATGTTTTATCTGAATTTCAACTGAAGTTATATTGGGAATGAAAAGCTGATTCATGTGAAAAGGGGACATCATCGGAGGAATTTAGGCAAGCACATGGTGGCAGACTCACTGGCATGGTGGTGGGGAAGATATGTTCCAAGTCCATCTCCACAGACACAGCTATGTGAACATGTGGAGGGAACTCCAAATGGTAGTCAAGAACATGTCATTGGTGCAAGAGAGACCTTTGGTCTGGGCTCGGCTCTACCCTTTACAAATTACCTGAGTAAGTTGTTTAATCTCCCTAACACAGTTTTTCTCATCCATAAAATGAGATCGATAATGGCGCCTACTCTCTGGGGTTACTGTGAGGATAAATTTCGTAGTAAGTCTGTCAAGCTCCTGGCACCATAGCGTTAGCACTGTGAGAGCTCATTTGAACACAGAGATGTTTGATGAATGAATGAATGAATGAATGAATGCACACATACATGAATGAATGAATAAAAGAACAAATTGATCAAAACTAGCTTTCTACTTTGGACATCTGGAATGTCTTTGTGTCAGTTAATTCAATTTTAAGTATTAAAATTCAGGTTTGTGAAAGCAAATTACTTGGAGATGCAAATAATCAAATTCTGATTGTGATCTAGTTCCATCACTTTTGAAGGAATAAGAAAAATTGAGATGCTGACATAACCTGAATGACTTTCATTTAGAGAACAGAGCGTTTGTCAATTTAATATTTTGTCCACGAACACAAAACCCTCTTGAGAAAGGGGGCTTTCAGAGCGGTGATTCTCAAACTTCACTCTCATTAGAATCCCCCGAAAGTGCTGGCTGAAGCATGGTTGCTGGGACCCATCCCCAGTAAAGTCTGAGATATGGCTTGAGAATTTGCATTTCAGACATGCTGCCTGGTGATGCCGATGCTCCGGGTCTGGAGCACACACTCTGAGCATCGCTTCTTTAGAATAAAGATGATTGTAATTAAATTTAACTCAGTTACTTTATTTGGGGAGCAGAAACTAAATACAGAATGGTGATGAAAAGGCATTACTTAGAGACTTATTTCAGCTATAAATTTGAGTTCAACCATAATTATAAAACTTGTGATTCTCTCCAGGTATTTGATTTATTTCTCTCTAATCCTATTTTTAACATGAATAAATATGCTTTTACTGTTCAAAATAGGAACAGACCTTTTTGTATAACATTGGTTGTATCGCTGAACTTATTTGTAAGCGATTCTTGCACTGGTAGTGTTTACACTTAAACATGTTTTCTTGCTTTTGTTGTAGTACGGAAGAGAAGAGAGCAACTGGACAATCATAGTATCCTAAATGGAAAATACAGGATATCATCTGTGTGCTATGGAGACAAACTGTCGCAGTTGAATTACAATAGATTTCTTTGGCTACCTGTTTTTAGTTGTGCCTAATGTAGTTTGTGTTATCAGTTGTTACCAGGTGATTGTTTCCTCATGCCAGAGAAAATGAATTGCAATCATCAAGTGGTATTTTGTAAACTCAGTGTTAAAAGCTTACTTCACCTTCTCTTGGAAAGATGATAATGTAAGCCTTACGGCATAGACTTTTCCTCAATAATCTTAGTGCCTCCCTTATTAGTTTCCTCAGATACAAAAATCTTTTCTTCCTTAGTATAAGTTATGTTCTGCTCCTCAACCAAATGAGTTTCTTTGTGTTTGAAAACTGATCTGAGTAGATTTCATAGGTAATGTTTCCTGTGACATTATCTTCATCTTCAGAAAATGGTTGTGGGTTTTTGTTTTGTTTTGTTTTTTAATAATCAAGACTGAAAAACTGGTATTTCTGCTTTCACATTTTTCTTTGCAGGCCCCTTAAATCCATCTTAAAGAGTAGATCTCCTTTCTTCCTGATGTCACAGTCTCCTCCAGGCTCTCCTTGTGCATCAGCAGGACCTGTGCACATCTCCACCATTGTCCTTTCCACATTGTATTGTAATTGGCTGTTTGTCAGCCTCCAACACAAGACTGAGGCTCTTGTGCCTTTGAGATCTTTGTATCCCCCTGCCTGGCACATAATAGGTACTCATTAAATAATGAATGAATGAACATTTAGCTTCTATAGAAGTGTACCTTCTTTGTTTCTATATTATGAAACCTCTTTATTAGAATTTGTGGTTGATTCTGACATTGTGTCCATTTACCTCACGTTGTCTTTATTTTCCAGGGACTGCTAAGTCATTAGAGATACTCAGAGGCATAGTTTGTTGGAGGGATTATTTCATATTTGAAGACTGCCTTGGAATTGAAATAGCAGCTCTAGAGAGGTCATGATATCATACCAACCAAATGGAAATGACCTTTGTGAAGTGTTAAATACACATATGTTACATGTTAAATACAAAATAAAGAATCATATGTAGCTTTTGGTAGAAAGCAAAGGGGTATACTTTGATATACCTCATTTCTGTTGAATGGGGCTGGGAGGATCACATGGTTAGAGTACAGGAGAGCGATTCTAGATGATCTTTTCCTCATTTAGGAGCTGTGAGTTAAAATTGAATCCTGGTTTATAATTTAGGGAAAGTCAGTCAAACCTTGCTAGAAAACGTTTACCCTTGGAAGGTCAACTCTCAGACATATTTTGGTTTCCCTCAGTTCCAGTAACTTTCATCTTGCTGATCATATTTCATTCTCTTTTCAGAGCAAGGGGAAAAAAGACCTTCTAAAAGTTTGATGTGTTAGAAAAATTTCCTTAAGGCATTTAGCAGCACATAGCAAATGGGGCTTTGATTCTTTTCCAAGACTTTTGGCCATAGGGTTCTTTTAGATAGGAATGGTAAAATGAAAATTAGGGAAGTATATAAGATGAAAAGGAATAGTAAAAATATCTTTTAGGGGGCTTTTAATTGGTGATCTGAAGTCTTGGAAGTCTGTTCTTTTTAGGCCTCAGGTGCTTTAACTGTCCTCTGCACACTTCACCAAGTAGTGTTCTAAGGGTATGCATTTACCTTGGCTAAATCCTGTGACCTCCTTTTTAAAGCAGTAGTCTAGAAAAGACTTGCAGGTAATTCTAACCTGTCAAGTAGCACTTAATAACTAGACCTACATTTCTATGAGAAATGGAAGTCATTTGTTTGCCATAAATACATTTCACACTTTGCATCTCTAAATTTAGTGTGGCAACACATGTCCGTTATAAAAGTTAGAGAACAACATGTCTTGACATTATGTCTCTATGATTTCTTTCATCAAACCTTAAGAGCATTTTAAGCCCTTTCTACCAGATGGAGTGAAAACTAAGGATATATATTTTAAAAAACTGGAGGTCTCCTAAAACTGAGAGAGCGCAATCTGCCATTTTCTTAAGTAATAAGACAGAAAATTGACCTTGACACTAACTTGTTAAATAGATTTAAAAGGAACATCTGCACATCTTTTTTCCTTGTGCACTATTTGTTTAATTGCAGTGGATTAATACAGCAAGAGTGACACATTATAACTAGGCAATTATCCATTCTTCAAGACTTAGTTATCCTAACACTAATTGATCATTTATGGTGTAAGATAGTCTAGCATTAGGAACATGTGAGGCTAATCTGCTCAAAAAGATCAACAAATTAATATTGTTGCTGATATTTGCATAATTGGCTGCAATTATTTAATGTTTAATTGGGTTGATCAAATGAGATTCAACAATTCACATGTGCATGAATATAAACAGAACTGGTGGCACTTAGAATGATAATGATTAACTTATTTTTCATGTTCTCTTCCTCCCACTTTTTTCATGTTTTACATTTCAGACCAAGTTTGTCAGCTTTTTCCTAAACACATTGGTAGAAACCGGGATCTTTTTATTATTTTTTTAATGTTTATTTATTTTTGAGACAGCATGAGCAGGGGAGGGGCAGAGAGAGATAGAGACAGAATCTGAAGCAGGCTCCAGGCTCTGAGTTGTCAGCACAGAGCCCAACGTGGTGCTTGAACTCACAAACTGTGAGATCATGACCTGAGCCGAAGTCGGATGCCCAACTGACTGAGCCACCCAGGTGCCCCGGTAGAAACCGGGATTTTAAAATGAAGTGTTCAGATATAAACAAAACTTGGGCATTTCCTAAAGATATTCGCTATTAGAATTTTTTTTATTGTTACAGTCATTTATTAAGGATTCAAGTCATGGATACCCCAAAAGAAGCATCAGCTGCAGGGGTGTGTACCATGCTCTGAAGGACCTGCAACTGGCAGAAGTGAAATTAATAATACCTGTTTTAACCTTTGCTTTCAAAAGTGCAAAGGAAAAGGGAAAGAGAAATAAGCGAATGAGAAAACTTGTTAGGAATCATGTTTTTTTTTTCCTCCCTGGTAAACACCCTCTATTCTTTTCTCAAAATGTTGCCATAAGGTAAAGGAAATAAAAAAAAAAAAGATGACAGACGATAGCAGCAGGAAAGTACAGTGAACACCACTTACATGCCGTGCAGCGTCAGCACTCCTGAAGTTTGGGGAAGCCTATGTGAGATGCCCTAGGATCAGGTTTATTGCTCGATGTTATTGTACCTAAACGAGTGGTCTTGCTTCCTTCAAATCAGCACTCTTGAACACTTGAGGCAATTAATGAGTATGTTTTGGTCAAAAGAATTATAGGAGCCCCTTATTAAAGCAGTAGATTCAACTCCACGTTAGGGGGTTTTTGCCATAAAATCAGCTTCCAGAATAAGCTTATTTATTCTCCCTATTCCCACACAGTGCTCAGTTACTGTATTCTTTTTCCTTAAAAAGTTCCTTTTTAAGAGCATACATTGAGTTTACCATTACGATTGGGGAAAATGTATTTTAGGCAGAAAATAACAATACTTGTTCACTTGTTTATATTTTCTAAAATATTTAGGGCAATCAATATTCGTCAGATGGACTAAAGCAAAGGGCTTAGGGGTCAGAGAAACATTGTAAGGCTCACTTATTTTATATTCAGATGCTAAATGTGATCAAAGAAGTCTTCCTTGTAATGTGGATTTCTTATGTGTATATTCAGAAACTTAAGTTACCAATAGTAATGCTCATGAATAATTAGTGGATAATTCATAATACCTGTCACTTTGTGTTTTTACAAGTAGAATTTGTTCACCTGTTTTCCAGATATCTGCTCCCAACAGAGACTACCAGCTTTTCAGTAAGGATTACCTATTAATTGACAAAGATCATAGAGATTATAGTTAATTTGATAAATGTTGGTTGAGTACCCACAAATTTGCATCTAACACAGCTGGTGGTAGGGATTAGGAAGTTAGTTTTAGAAAATAGTATATAGACATTATCCTCGTGGAGTTTATACTCTACTAAAATTTTTAGATAAAAAAAGTGTTATTTAATGCAGTTAGATAATAGATGATGACTAGAACACATCTCTTATCAAGAAATCACAATGAACATTTCCATCTCATTTTTTAAGGAAATTCGTCCCTTTTTCCATTCCTTTCTTCTACTGCACAACTACTCGGTAAGATTAGTATTTAGAGGGTTATTCAACCACCGTCTACATGGTGTGATTCCCTGTTGGTTTACCGCTTACTTCCAACCTGCCTAGTACATTTGATAACTACATTCTCTGGAGCAATGTTAAATTGTCATGGTTCATCTAACAAAAGATCATCTGAAATTACAGCATCCTTGCTGATCTTAAACTCAAAACCAGATATTATTGAAATAAAATGTTCCTAGAATGAGTTTTTCTGGAAAATGTCTATTATGAATCAAACTCTTTAGAGCTTTAGCTTGAAAATGATGGATCCAGCTACTCAGAAAATCACAAGTAGAGGACTAATATAACAATGACTTTTCATGGTTTGAGATTTTAAAAGAAAGGCCATTTAACGTATTGCAAAGAGATTCATATTCATCATGGCCAAAACACGCTTTAAAAAAATTCAGAGGTAGAAGAAAGTGATTTTTCATCCTTAGTGTACATGCCACATCAAAAGACTTCAGATATTAATTTGGGGAGCTTGATAAAAAACCTATCAACATGATGTAATAGTGTTTGTGGGTAAATCTGTGGGATCAGATAGAAGTACATACATTTGCTTTCGTGAATGATTTGAATGAATGATTCAAATGTGAATGATGAAGGCATGAAATTTGGTATTAGAAACTGAAGCGGTCTTTAAAATCTGCTGGATGCAGTTGAAGTCTTAAGTAAGCCTTTTTCTGTCTGGAAGTATATGTTTCATACCTCTGTAGACCCTATGAATAAGGCTTAAAACTTAAGTTGTGTAATGTTCCAATTTACAGAATCCACTGTTGGGATGTAAGACTTGACTGCAAGCTGTGGTATGAGAATGAATTAAAATGTAGTTTCAATGACAGATTTCTCTGCACATCCACTTTTATAATGGCTAGGTTCTATTAAATTATGGGGCAAGAAACTTTTAATTAGAGAAGATGTCAGAAGAAGAACAACTGAAGGTAGAGGAAGAAACAGAGGAAAAAAGTCAAACTTGCTTCTGTGTTGTCCAGAGAAGCCTTGTCCTTATTCGGCCAACCATAGGGATCTTTAGCGTTCAACATAGGTGCCAAATACCAATAGTGCCGAGGAGGAAGTGGATAAGTATAAGGGCCAGTTCATTAGGTATTAGAATTAGGCCATGATCTCGAGATAATAACCTGACGGTCGTGTTATATGGAAACCACTGTACTACAAATTTGGAGAAGACTGTATAATTCCTTCAACTACTTAAGATTCGTGAAGCTTCTTGAGGCTGAAAAAATAAGTGACAAGGAGTACATTGTGACTTTGGCACAGCGCCCCCCCCCCCCCCCGCGCGCCTTAGAAATACAGTTTACCGCCATCCCCTTTTCCTTGGTGAAGGCTACCTGATTTGGAAATGAGTTGAATATTGTCATTTAGGTTTTAACTAAAATGTGCAACATGCTGCAATGTCCCCAGGTTAATTTCACAGCAGTCATTCTCAGGGTTAACAAAGGAATGCATATATCTGCCTCAATTTTTACGTCTTTGGTAAGTTTCTAAAAAGTGCAGGAATTCTCTCAAGAGTATGGCTATAAGATTTCGAATGAAGTCTTAAAAATAAGCTAGCTAATCTGTATGCATCTGTAAATTCTGCAGATGTTTCCCTGGTGACTTATGAGAATGAATGATTCTGAAATGGACTCAAGTGGCTAATAAACAGAGCCTATGTCACTGCTGAAGAGTTTGCACTTGCTTAATAACGGTGACTGAGAGAAAATAAGTAGTTTGAGGAAGTAGTTTTTAAATCGGAGTTTATAGATTAGAAACAGGAGAATATCAGCTTAGCTCTGGAATTTTTAGAATATGTGCTGTTACACCTAAATCTAATTGCAATGAAAAATCCCAACCATTGATTGTCTCAAAGTTCTCTAGTTGTGTAGTCATTCTTGAAATTCTCTTTAAGAAAAATCAAGTGCAGAGAAATAAACACTTTGTAAATAAGGCTTGGCTTTTATGAAAAAATTGTTTAAAGGTTACGTTAAAAGATTTAAACTCACTGAAAGTGTAATCGAAATGTGGAGAATAACGTGGGTAAAGGAAACTACCTCATTCTTTGAAGGTTTTGTAGAAGCACAATTAAACATCCTAAAATGGCTTTGTCACTTATGAACCATCTGGTGTGAAAGAACTCTATATTTGTAATGTCTAAAGGACCTGGAATAATTGTATTTTTGCTGGCAATAGACACATTCTTTATTGTTTGCAGGTCTCATGAAATCTTTAATTACGCACTTGTTCTTGTCATCAATAAAACAACTTAAAGGAATCCTGTTTGTGTAGTCTCTTGAAATTAACATTTGTTGGATGCATGAAAGTAATGCTTAATTACCATTTTCGTGATGTTCTAAGGCTTTTGGTCATGGGAAGTAAATGTAGTGTGGTATTTTTAAACCAAAATGACACTGGGAGCATGAAAAGAATTGAGCACACCCGAAAAACCTATTAACTATTCACCTGGGTAGAATCTAAATCTATTTTCAAACATTTGGCTAGAAATACAGTGGGCTTTTAAGAATTGTCCTTCCCCTGGGTATGGATCTGTCTTTAGTAAAATTTAGCTTTGTCTTTTAAATTTTGCACAAAATAAGGGGAATAGATTACTTCTTTCCATTCACTGTCACAGTGAATCTATCTCAATGATACAACACACCCATATGTGGCTAAATAGCTGCAGAATTAAAGACACTGTATAAAATGAAAGGCATTCCATCTAAACTCAGAGAACATCAGTGATGTGTCCTTTTAGTCAAACCAGACTTTGTATAAACTGCCTTCATGTGCACATGTCTGAGAGAATAAAGCCAAATGCATTGTATCTGAGGGTCACATATTTCATACTCATTTTCTTGTGATTTGTCCCAATGATTGCCAAGTACAGCAAAACCTAAAGTTTTTTTCAAGGAGTTACTATAAACTGAAAAGTGTCGAAGTGCTCCGTGGCCCTCTTCTCCCAACGCTGTCAACCTGTGACAATATTAGCCTTTACCAAGATCTTTATCAAGGAGTTACACGCAGACTTTGAAAGGTCCACATGAAGGTTATTAGTCAAGTTCTCTCACGGCGTCACTGCTCAAATCCCACAAGAGTGACAAAGACCTGTCATTCCTGAGGGTGAGGACATACATTCATTGGAGCTTATATGATTTATCAGTTGAGACAGCAGTCTCCTTCAGGGGAACAAGTGTCTCTTCTACATCAGTTTACTAACAAACAAAAAATAAAAGGCTTGGAGGAACAGGGAATTTTCAATCTTTGTAATTATTTTTCTGCTAAGCTGATTCAATTTGATCGTAAACATATTTTTTAAAACAAGAATCTGATTCCACAACTGTTGCCTTCTACCATGATAACTTTTGATGAAATGTTCTATTATAGCCTGACTTTATTTATAGTGGTGATGACTTACAGGATCACATTCTTATAATCAAAATACCCACAGCCAACATGTAGACGCTTCTTATGTGTATGTAAGACAATCGCTGGGTTTATTCTCCAGTCATGTCTGTATGCAACAGGGACAGTGCTGACTGAAACCCATGGTCATTCTCTCCAAAGGTTTTGTCACTAAGTCAAGAGGATTTTTGAAAAATCTGTGAGAATAACTCCTGAAAAAAGTTTAGTTACAAGACTCAGGCTGAAAGTATCCCAAACACAGTGTAGCTATATATATATATATATATATATATATGAGTAATATATATATATATATATATATATGAGTAATACAAAAACAAATAACATTCTTAACATTCCAAACTCAGTTTCCTCTTCTAAGGAAGAAAATCACGTGTTTTATTATGTCCTTTTGACTCAGGTATATAACCTAAGGCACGCCTTCATTCAGAAACTTGTTAATCATGTAAGGCGTCAACAACAGTCTGCTCTAATTGCAAACAGTACTTATGAGAAGGTAAGAATTTCAGACAAGCGATGTTGTACAACCCAAAGCAACTAAATGAAGGCAGGTTATCACAAGTGAAATTGCAGACACCTGTGAGGGAAGTATTTGAGGGTTGGGCCGTCATCAAATGCCCATATAATATTGTTAGCTTAGTGTTTCTGGCCCAAATCTATGCCCTGAGAATGTAATATGGCCAAAAGTAGATGGAAAGAACCCCTTTCTGGTGTAATTGAGGGATGGGCTTGTTTTGACGGGTAAACGGCCTTCTGATGATAAAAATCGGTTTCATACGTTTACTAGATGTATGGCTGCGATGATCATCGCAGGAGTCACCTAGACCCTGCTGACTTCACACAGCACGGCAAACAGTTTCAACCCCATGTTTACTGATGCTTTCGCTACCACGTTTAATTTAAGAATCACCTTTTATAGTCATTTGGACTTTTATTTACCTATCTTCCCAGTATATTAAAGTTGTATTTGCAAGACAGGTTCTGTAAATTCCTGAATAAAGATAATAAATTGGTCTGCTTCTCCAATGAGATTTGACAAGGCAATTTTAAAAGGCAATAGGAAGCCAAATGAGGTTAAGTGATGGACACCGAGATCATCCAACATGATCTCCATCCTCACCACTTTGGTCGTTCTCTCAGAGGAGAGGAGGACTTCATATTTCATTTGAGAACGAACAGTATTTTTCTAGGGCTTGCTTTTGTCATAATCGTGAGGTTAATGTTTGCATTTTTGCAAGAACATCCCCACCCTCCAACCCCCCCCCCCCCAAGTCTAATGCAAACTTTCTTTCATGGCAATAATCCTCCTCCTCCTGAGGACAATTATTTTGCTAATCGCTTGAATGGCTAGCTTTTAGTCAAATGTGTGAAGGGCACAGTTTTACATTGGAGCTCCCTCTTTCATCTAGGTGACTATGAGAACTTGTAATTATGCCAATGTTTGCCTCTTCCACTTGCTGAGTAACTCTTCAAAGGATTACAACTTACTGGTTCTCCTGTCTTCCCAGAGGAAAAAAATCTTTACTCATTTGTAGACAGTATATACTAAGCACCTTGCACAATGCCTAGCGTCCAGTAGGTACATAATATTTGGCAGCTTCACACCTTCCTTTATCAAAGCCCCACTTAGCTCCAAGTATTAAAGATGTCTTGTCTGAAGCCTAAATCTCACCAATTCCTGAGTTCATTGGAAATAGGTTTGATAGTGCATTAACAGCTGAGGTTCAGGGGCATGAAATTATCTTTGCCGCCCTAACCCCAGTGTCTGGTGTTTCTAGAGGATGAGCCCCTGATCCCACTGAACTTTCTTCCTCTCAACCTGCCTGTCCATCCATTCTGATTAACTGGATTTCTGCCCCAGTATAGTTCTTCTCTGTGACAGACACCCTGCTCGCAGCCCCAGCCCAGCTACCATTTCAAGCCTGGACTTTGTCTCTTCCCATCCTAACATGGACAAATCCAGCTTCAATAAAGATTGACACCTTTGGAACAAAATTACTGCTTCTTGTTCAATTATGGTTATTGCTGGACCCCATCAACTTGACTAACTCTTTGTTATTAAAAATGGCCTTGATTAGGGGCTCCTGGGTGGTTCAGTCTGTTAAGCGTCTGACTTCGGCTCAGGTCTTGATCTCTCTGTCCTTGAGTTTGGCCCCGAGTGCTGTGGGGCTCTGCGTGGACAGCTCAGAGCCTGGAGCCTTTTTCAGATTCTGTGTCTCCCTCTCTCTCTGCCCCTCCCCGACTCACGCTCTGTCTCTCTCTGTCTCGGAAAAATGAATAAACCTTAAAAAAAAAAAAATGGCCTTGATGAGCGGCGCCTGGGTGGCTCAGTCTGTTAAGTGTCTGACTTCAGCTCAGGTCATGATCTCATGGCTAGTGAGGTCAAGCCCCGAGTCAGGCTCTGTGATGATAGCTCAGAGACTGGAGTCTGCTTCACGTTCTATGTCTCCCTCTTTCTCTGCCCTCCCGCCTCTCTCTCAAAAATAAACATTAAATTTATTCTTTTAAATGGCCTTGATTAGATAGGAGTTTGCCATAACCCCCCGGGCATGGTGATTTGGGCTGATCCCTACTTCTTCCACGGTGTAGAGGCTTGCCTGGCACTGCTTTGTCTGCCAGCTTGCTCTCAGGATCTCGACTTGCAAAAGCTCTCTTCTTGCCCCAAAGAGACATAACCATTTAGCATTGAAAATCATCCTAGCTTCCTGTTGCCTGGGCTTAATTTAATCTAATTTAATTTAATTTTTTCAGAGAGTGTCTTGAAAAATCTAAAATAGCAAGTGCCAGATGAGTTTAGAAGTTATCTAAAGCCTTGCTACTCAAAGTATCATTACCAGACCAGCAGCATGGGCATTTCCTAGGCTCTGGTTAGAAATGGAGAATCTCAGGCCCCCCTACAGACCTACAGAGTCAGAGTCTGCATTTTAACAAAAGGATTAATCTGCACATTCAAATTTCAAAGCACCGACCTGAGTGGGAACAGAACCACATCAAATGCAGGTACTGCTAAGAAGTCCTTGCGAGGTCAGCAACAAGATTCATGTAAAAGGCAGAGTCAGTTTTATAAAGAAAGACATTCATTCTGAAGCGGAAGTGATTTTACATCACTCAAGGTAGCCTGGAGTTTTTGCTCAAACCTGGACATATGCAGGTTCGATTATGAAATGTGCCTCCTACGTTGCTAATTCCTTCTGACTTTTTCCCTGGCACTTCCTTTCTGTCTCAGCCTCATGTGAGTAAATTACCATGGCGGTCTCTGTGAAAATTACCACGCAGGAAACAACAGGAGATTCTTCATTACTGAATTCCTGTACACTATTTATTCTTTATATTTAGAGCCATTCATTGGAGGGCCTCTGGGCATATATACACAATTAAAAAGATAAACAAGATTCCCAGCCAAGCTGCAGCTGTTCTTAGGTTTCTTGGAATACTAAGCCAGCTAAGTGCTTCCTTTTACATTAAAGTAAGTTCTCTGCCAATGACAGTTGGCTGATGACCTGAGGAACTCGAGCATTCTTGTGAGGTACCACAGGTACAGCACTTGGCCCAGGTGACCTCAATGAGTTACCCTTCCTTAGTTCTGCATGGAGAAGCTTTTCTAGAATCTGAAATTAGGATGTTAAGAATCAAGTCAGTTGGGTTTAGCTCTTACCAAAAACGTGGTTCCTTGTTCTATTTGTAGAACAGAAGTAATTCTTAGATTGGGCTGGACTGCATCCAAATCAGCAAGATCTGAGGAATTTATTTCTTTTGAACTATTGCCAGAACAGGAGAAGCAGCTGACCCTTTAGGAGGTCATTCTAATGTCTAAAGTGTCAAGAATTTTTTTTTTTCTCTAAAGTTATAGTCCCTTTTGACACCAAAGACATTTTCATATTCTACCTACAGACAGACATCTACAAACTGAAGAAAATCTAACTTTCCCCATATAATATCCTTCCAGATGATGTAATATTATCCAGCTGTCAATGATTTTTGCTTCTCTAGGTGAAGTTCTAATTTTCCTCTTTGTATCTCATTTTTTGTCTTCAACTGTTGTGCCTCTTAAGCCTCACGAAGCTCTCTGCTTCTCTCACCCTTCAGACTCTGCACCTGGACAAGGAGCTTTAGTAACATTCTGGCCAATGGAGAGGATACAGTTGTTACTTTCAGGGGCATTCCTTTTGTACTCCCTGATAGAAAGCTCATTTTGCTACATTGCTTTGCTTCATCTAGGTAACTACTTTTAGTTATTTCGGCAGCGTCTCTTTCTTTTTGGCCATGCTGGTTATCCTCATTGCCCCTCATCATCTTTGTTCAAGCTACTTCCTCCGGTTTGCCAATAAAGATCATTTTGAGGTCTACTTCTAACTCACGTGTGCTCCTCGGTCACAAAAATGAAACTTGATGCCACCAGTGACTGAGCAAAAAGGAAACTCAAAGAAGTTATGTAACACTGGGCTCAGACTGCAATCAGGAGTTCTGGATTTGAGATTCGTATCCCCATCTCCTCTACCAACCCCACCAACTGGCTACATGATCTGTAACAGATAAACTCTTCTAAAAAGAAGGGCTTCAACTAATTGACCCCTCAAGTCCCTTCTTGTTCTAAGCCTCCTCAATTATGAGAAATCCATCATTAAAGCACTCAATCTTTTCCACAATCCTTTCCAACCCTTCCCTCCTTCCTATTTTTCCTATTTTAAGAGGTTACTTGTTTGAAAACTAATCCTAGGAGAGAATCTGAAGGCAATTACCCATTTAAAAAAAACTACTAAGAAATATACAAAATCCAAAACATTATAGAGATGAATCCTTTATGATTCATGCCCCCACCTCACAACTTCAATAAGTGAAACATTGCTATGAAAGTATAATCTTCTGGATATCCTCTCATCTATAGCAATCCCCTCTCTAACCCTAGTAGGTCCCCTCTCTTCAGGATTGTCACATAGTTTTAATGTAAGTCTAAGTCATAGTGTTATTCCTGCAAGAAATATTATATTCAAGTCTAATCTCTAATAATAAAATAAATAGGTTGTATCTACCTGTAGCAGAATTTTGGGCAGATGGGAAACATGTGGGGAGCAAGATGTCCTTTCCACTAGTAAGAGCTGGCTCTGAGAATCACAGTATACTTACATTTTGTCCTCTGTGCATCAACAAATGGATTTCCTGTGGTGTTGCTGGTGCTTTATTTACATAAATAGGGCTCTACAAATAGTGCTAATTCCAGAAAAAAAGTATTGTTTCTAACCAAGTGACAGGGTTTCGTTTTGTTTTGATTAAACAAAAAAATTCATTCTTGATCTCTTTCACAAAAAGGCCTGGAGTAGTTTATAAAAAGGACAACTATAATGTCATTATTTTAAAATTAATTACAAAGACGAAAACAAGTTTAAAAGCAGATAAACAAATATATCAGCTCTTGGGGCTAACTCAAAGTTTGTAACCTGATTCTTTGCAAAGTCAACAGATTCTAACTAATTTGCAACTGGAAACATACCAATGCTTCAGAGGGAGACAAAGCCTTTTTTAGTTCCTAAACAATAAAAATTCTCATAAGGGACAACTAAGTATGCTTATAAGAGATCTAGTTTTAATCATCTTCCTTGAATTACAGTGAATGTAACAACAAGTGGAGAACCACGAAGCTAATTCATTAGCTAAATTGCTACGTCCCATATGATGTTAGAGCTTATTATAGACCTCGGAGCCACTCACATGCAGTTGAAACACTACTAAATTCTCAAACTTCACAAAAGCACGTTGTGTTTTTAAACTCCTATTTGTCAGTCATAGAGAATAGTCAGGTATGGTAATAATTAGAACTCTTCACAAATACACTGGTTTTCCACCTTCTGGGTTCCTGTTAAGATTGCAATTCCCTGCCCCACTGAAGTTACACTTGGTCAGTGACTTGCTTCAGCCAATAAAATGTGAGTGGAAGTGACATGTGTCGTTTTCAAGCGGAAGCATTTAATTGATGGTGCTCAACTGCAAACTTCCTTTTTCCTACTTCAGTGATTCTGGGCTCATGAGTTACCGTGAAGCCTCTGTCATCCTGGGTTCCTCGGAAACCAGAGTAAGCAGAGCCGCCTGCTGACCCACGTTGGCCATGTTGCATGAAAGAGAAATACACCTGGATGGAGTCACTGAGATGTGAGGGTTGCACATTATCACTCTTTAACATAGTCCATCTTGGTTGTTACAGAAAAAAGAAATCCCCTAAAATATATTTGATTATTCTGCAAGTCAGGTTTTATTTCTTGAGACCAGGTATGCCCATTTCCTCCCATTGATGAGTGTAAGAAAGGCTGGTTACAGTGTCTATAAAGGGATATCACCACCAGTTTAGACATAAATATGACTTACTTCCTGTTTCCCGTGAAAACGATCCACATGTGAACTCTACATGAAAAATGACTCTAAGCAACACACTATCACTTTGGGAGGATCTCATGACTAGTCCCATAAGGACTAGTTGACTAGTTAAAGGAGAACAGCAGATCATTAACCTCCAAAGCTGGAGGGTCAAGTGCCAAAGATAGAAGAAAGACTGTGTTTGCCTCTGAGACACCTGGTCTCTGCCACTGACGTGGATGGACTGCTTCCTGCACCTCATCCTTACAGGCGCTGAGCACTCTTTGGTGACAAAAGAAGGGGGGGAAAGGTATTCACATGAAGCATTTTTAATTATCTGTTAATTGGATGAAATGACAATTAAAGTGCCTAAAGGCCATATCCATATTCATAGATTGTCTTCAAAGGGTACAATTACTAAAGACGATGAACAGATTAGGAGTTAATATTGGATTGTGATTTGGGGCGGAGGAGGGTGAGGCGTGTTCAGATATCTTCCTCCAAATAGCTGCTAAGATTAATTTGTCTCTCCAGTTTTATATGATAATGTGTGGTGGTACAATTTGCCTGAGAGCATGGCATGTCTGTCAAAAGAACAAGTTCCACAGCGAGCAGTCATTGGCGACTGGCACCTTTCCTGATTACTCTATGTATACACTAGTCCTGAGGTGCAGGATACATTTCTTACTCAATATAAAAGTTTAGATAATATTTTCCGTGATGTTCATGTCTCATATTATTTCCACCAGAAAGAAGTATTTCTGCTTGTGGTAAGGAGTAAGTGTAATATTCCCTTTGTGAATTTCCACAGGAACACAAAAGCAATATTTTTGAAAGTGGTAGCAAAATTTTCTTTCAGAGTTCCCAAAAAGAGTATGGAAAAGCGATTTGGGGATACCATGGTGCAGTCCCCCCTCTGCCCTGAAGAATATCTTGACATTTAAGATTTAGCGTTCAAGTGATGATACAGTACGCATAAGTTCAAATTCCATGGGGCTCAAGAATGGATGGAAATTACAGACACTGTATTCTGTCTGCCCTTGTTCTGCTCAGCTGCTGAGGTTCATTCAGGGGAAGATGTGGAAGGAGGCAAAAAAGCCACACATATCCCCAGGGCACCCTCTAAGTGCCTAAGTTTTTGTCACTATTTTCCTGCCACTTGAGATAATGTAAGGCAGCTGGTGAAATATAAATGCTCAGCGACCACAGTTTGGAGATTTCCAACAATAAAGTATTTCCAGTTACTTCGTTATGTGGATCCATCTGAAAGAACAATTGACCTCTAAAACCTGTATTTTAAATTAACAGACTTTATTTTTTAGAGCTGTTGAGTTTACAGAAAAATTAAGCAAAGGTCTGAAGAGTTCTCATGTACTTTCCCCCCCTTTCTCCTATTATCAACATATTGCAACAGTGTGATGCATTAGTTACCATTGATGAATCAATATTGATACCTTATTATTAACTAAAATGTGTACTTTATTTAGTGTTCACCTTCTGTGTTGAATGGTTTTCTGGTATGACAAGTTTATAATGTCATGTACCCACCACATGGTATTATGCAGAATAATTTCACAGTGCTAACAATCCCCTGCAAGAGACATTGACTGTATAGCTATTTAGAAGGATGTTCCCAGCCTCATTCCCCTTGGAACACAATCTAGTTGCTCAAGGCTGTATTTTGTACACCAATAAGTGCTCTGAGATAACGAGACCCGTGGCATGACAGTTAAGTAAATTGGCTCTGCTCTGCCACTGCCGAGTCATGTAGTCTTTCTCATCTGTACAATGGGGATGAGAACTGTACTTCATGAGTATTAAATGAGATTATACATGTAAAGAACTTAAAATAGTGCCAGGCAGATAGCAGGCACTCCACACATTTTAGCTGAAATCACTATTTAAAAATGAGTATAGGTATAAAACTAACACACACACACGCACACGCACACGCACACACACAAGTATAAGTTAAACTAGGAGGATCTGAATAAGGTCAGTGGATTGTATCAATGCCAGTATGCTGGTTATGCTAGAATCCTAAAGTATTGTAATGTAGTATTTATGACTGGGGGAAACAGGGTAAAGTGTACCCAGGACCTTGTGGTATTATTTCTCATTCTACAATTATGTCAACAATAATTTCAGTTTAAAATAATTAATGTTTATTTAATTTTGAGAAAGAGAGACAGAGTGGAAGCTGGGGAGGGGCAGAGAGAGGGAGACACAGAATCTGAAATAGGCTCCAGGCTCTGAGCTGTCAGCACAGAGCCCAATGCAGGGCTCAAACTCACAAAGCATGAGATCATGACCTGAGCTGAAGTCAACCGACTGAGCCACCCAGGTGCCCCTCAGTTTAAAATAATTAAAGAAGGGACGGAGAGTGGTGTTGGAGGGGTTACCTAAGACTTATAAGGACACTAGAGGGGAATCAACAGCAATGTGAGATCCCACGCTCTGGCTGGGAACCAAAACTGGGTGACAAGACTTTTGGAAAGAGTTGGAGAAATTTGAATATGGAATGGGAGTTAAATGCTCTTAGGGAACTTTCTTTTTTATTTTTGTTAGGAGTGGTCCAGGTATTGTGGTTACGGAAGGAAAAAGAAATGAATTTAGCTCCTCAACTCTCCATGGCCTGGAGCCGCAAGTCTGTGACAAACTGATTCTTGGGAAACCTCGTAAGTTAACTTCTCACTTTAGGTTTATAACCACCGCCACACTTGCAATGTCTGCTCAAATTTCTAGAAAAGAGACTCAATAGGCCACAGCAGGCCATTATTTTACCCAAGACCTAAGCCTTTAGATACAGCAAACAAAAATTCTTTCTCTAAGAGGATCACCAGCTCTCCAGGACACATTCTCAACGAGGGATTATTAATCATACATCATGTGCAGACTTTCTCCCAAAATGAACTACCCAGATATGAAACAGAACAACAGGCTCTACTGAGCATTTGGCTTCCTTGAATCTAGATGCCACAGATGTATTTCCTTACAAGAGAAATGAATAATTATTGCTTGGCACAGCGATGGCCTGTGTATTTTAGACAGCTTCCTTTCAACTTGACTTTAGCAGAGGCGTTTAATGTCCCTGTTTGTAAAACACTTGGTTCACATCAACAGCTGTATCTTGGGAGGTTCCTTATCGTCCAACTTTCCAGTTCTTGCAATTCATGCGAGCATTTCCAAGTATGGGGGGTTTGGGGAACGCCTTTTCACCTGTGGAAGATACTCACGCTGCTCAGAAGTTTCACATAAGGAAACTTCGGCTTCAAAGAATTGTAGAAACATATGTTGTTTTCTTTTGTTTTTCTGCCAAAGAGCTTTTGTCGACCAAGTTCCTGGCTCCTTGATCATTTCTGACAGAACATCAGCTGCATGAACATGCTTGTGGTATTCCTGGAACTGTTACATTAAACCAAAAATTTAAGGGTCTTTTGGATTCAAATATAGGAATAAGCTCCTAAGGGCACCTGGGTGGCTCAGTCAGGTAAGCGTCTGACTTCAGCTCAGGTCATGATGTTGCGGTTCGTGAGTTCGAGCCCCGCATCCAGCTCTGTGCTGACAACTCAGAGCCTGAAGCCTGCTTCAGATTCTGTGCCTCCCTCTCTCTCCCCCTTCCTACTCATGCTCTGTCTCTCTCAAATGAATAAACATTTAAAAAAATTAAAGAAAGAGAGAATAAACTCCTGTAGGTTTCTTTTTTTCTGAGTAGAAATATATATATACAATTATTATTATATAATTATTATATAATATATGTTTATATATTTTTTTATATATGTATTTAATTTGCTTTTTAAAGTTTTAAGTAGGCTCCATGTCCAATGTCGGGCTTGAACTCACGAACTGGAGATCAAGAGTCACAGGCTTTATGGACTCAGCCAGCTAGGCACCCCGTCTATTCCTATTTTTTAAAGTATAATATACGTTTTTAAATGTATGCTTTACAGATCAGATATTTATGATAGGTGCCATCCCTCTGTTGTCCCAGGAGTAGCTGTGAACCCTCATGGAGTCATTTTTAATAGACTAAATAGAACAGTTAAAATATATGCAAGCAGCCCTAGCCACTGAATTTCATTTTTCTTTTGGTTAATATTGCTTCTTTCATCAGCTTTACCTATACATTACGGATTATTCCTCATTTGTTCTCAATGACAATATTGTCTCATTCATTAAGGTTGTTTCTTTTTCCTTCTCTTTCTTTTCTTTTCTTCCCCCCCCCCCCCTTTTTTTTTTTTTACATCTTGAGACTAAGGAGGTGTTTGCTTGGGTGATAGTTTAGCCATCACAATTTTCCTTCTTGTAAAGAAAGGCGGGGGAGGAGAGTGGGGAGTTGTTAACAAGTACTCTCTAAGTCCTGTTCAGATTCCATGTTCTATGAATCAACTCAGTGTTAGTCCAGAAGAATACCCATATCTATATCTGTAGATATAGATATACATCTATAGATATATCTATATCTAATTATAATTTCTATCTTCCAAACTACCTTTCTCAACTTGAAATGTTCAGTTGGTTTAGCTTCCCTAGATTTAATTTTTTTTCCTGGAACAAAGTTAAAACCATTTTGGTAAATTTTGGCTGGCTTTACCTTGAAACCCATTGGAGTTGGAAGGCAATTATTTTCAGATAAATAAAATTACCATTTTCCTATGAGTAAGTGGACATGAAACATTGCTTTGAGAGATGGAAAGGGTACAACTTACAACCATATTAAGTCAAAAAAAGAGTTCAACAAATTGCCAAATGATAGTAGCAGCATTAGTTATGCTAAGAAAAACATGGCTCTTTAAGGTAAATCTATCTTTGGCAGATGAAAGTAGGGAAAATAACTGTATAGCTTTCTCTTAGATCCTTTCATTGAGGGCATTAAATAACTCGAGTGGTTTCCCTACATATGCATACACACACACACACACACACACACACACACACCTCCTATAGTATCACTTAGAAACTAAATACCTGGGTTAAAATATATCGATAGATGATAGATAGATAGATAGATAGATAGATAGATAGATAGATGATAGACAGATAGATAGATATAACATGGTATAGTGTCATTTGTAGTTTTAAAAATATGGACCATGTCAGGGTGTCTGGGTGGCTCAGTTGGTTAAGCGTCTGACTTCGGGGCAGGCCATGATCTCCCAGTTTGTGGGTTTGAGCCCCGCTTCAGGCTCTGCACTAACAGCTCAGAGCCTGGAGCCTGTTTCGGATTCTGTGTCTTCCTATCTTTCTGCTTCTCCCCCGCTCATGCTCTGTCTCTGTCTCTCTCTGTCTCTCAAAAATAAATAAATATTTGGGGCGCCTGGGCGACTCAGTCAGTTGAGCATCCAACTTCGGCTCAGGTCATGATCTCACGTTTCATGAGTTAAAGCCCCGCGTTGGGCTCTGTACTAACAGCTCAGAGCCTGGAGCCTGCTTTGGATTCTGTGTCTCCCTCTCTCTCTGCCCCTCCCCCACTCATGTTCTGTCTTTCTGTCTTTCAAAAATAAATAAACATTAAAAAATTAAGATAAATAAACATTAAAACATTTTTTTTTAACATGAGCCATGTCAGTTATACCTCAATATGACCAAATAAACACATATTTTAAAAATATATAGACCAGTTTTTTTCTCTGTGTTTAATACTGACTCTTTATGGCTTTTGTTAAACTGTCTGCTCTCATTTAAATTTCATTTGTTATAAGCTATATGACTGTTGGCCATACATGAGTGTTATTAGGTGGGGTTTCCCCCCATTATCACTTTTATTAGATTAGTTTAGTTTGGTTTTGGATGCAAGCTCCTAAAATCTTGTCCTTTCAGCACGGTCCTAAAAACTGCCATGTTCAGTGCTGCTGGAGTTTATCTCACAGCTCAGTATTTGGGCCTTTTTAAAGGTAAAAGAGTAATTGTGTTCTCTTCAAAGAGCAAAATCTGTCCTCATACAAAACTGGTCCTTTAGCAGGGAAATCTGCATTCTTCAATGTGAAGAAGATGACGAGCAATTTTATGGAGCATGGTTTCTGTACCTTCCCCCATGAGTTTAAATTAATGTTTTATTTTGAAGCCTTTCCAGGCAACCTCTGTTATTTTCATTTTTATCTTGTCCTTATTTTGGCTTTTCTAAAATAATCTAATTTCCATTGCTCGAGTAGCTTGAGCATACGTTTCCTGATAAAATGCACTTTCCAACTCTTACTCATTTCACTTAATGTTTAAACCTTGTCTTATCTCCAGCTATTAGAGTGGTCCTCATTGATTTTGGCTGCCAGAATCACTCAGGGTTATTCTCTACATCAGAGTTTGCATGGGGTTTTTGTTGTTGTTGAAATAGACATAAATTACTTTTTTACTTTCAAAAAGCCATGTAGGCCTTTTCTTCCTCTCTTAAATTAGCTCTGAGACCTGACTTATTTCTATCCAATACAAAGGAATATTACTCCTGCTATATTTTCACACCTCCTAATCAGTGACTTCTTTTCACATGCTTTTTCTACCTTCAAAGCCCTAGTCCTTGAAAG
The DNA here is from genome assembly GCF_018350175.1 of Felis catus. Lineage (NCBI taxonomy): Eukaryota > Metazoa > Chordata > Mammalia > Carnivora > Felidae > Felis > Felis catus. Next base: position 58,178,779 of record NC_058374.1, on the reverse strand, counting down.
TAAGTCCTTGAGAATTCTTATAGTCTAGTAAACAGAAAATGATGTCTTTTCCTCAAGAAACTAGTAATTTTTATAGGAAAGAAGGCTAGGGAAAGTTAAACATTACCTGAGCTTGTTAAGAATGGGTAGAAGTAATTTGGGATGCTTCTTAGATTATGTGGATTTGCTACCGTAGTTGAGGAGTATAGTTGGACAGAGAACTTCCCAGAGATTTCTCACTTCCTTGTAATATGAGAATACTTCTTTAGTCAATTTCTTATATTTATCAGTTTTGACTTTAAAACCCTAATATGACACTGGAAAGAACTGATATGATTATGGCTAGTGGACTGCATATGGGGACCTTCCCGTTTAATGGATGTGCATATTTTTTTCCTCCTTTGGGAACAGCAGAGATGTTCAGAAGATCTGGTTTTATCACTGTGATTTTGAAATTTCGTGTTAGTTGAGATGAACTCTCTTCTTTCTAGGTTTGAATGAGAAGTGATTAAGACAGAGAGGAACTGAACATCTGAGCAACAGATGTTCCACATGAAATTCTCAGCAGTAAACCAGGGAACACAGAAGGTGTCACATGCAATGCACACAGGTGGTGAGAATGAACAAATGGATGCCAGGGTGGGCGGAGGAGGAATGGAGAGGTAGGGCCAAGCGTGTGAGAAGAATGTTTCCATAAAGTGGTTGATGGATTGTGAAGAGGAGGGACTTTTCTTTTTTACTTAGTTGAGGCTATGTTTAGGTGTTAACCTAATTACGGCTTTCTTCCAGGCAGAATGAAAAGAGTACATCCTTGCACAGAATGTTTGCCTAATGTCCGTAAGTTACAAGTTTTGTGGATAAGTCTTTCAAAAAGAAAGCATTTTCTCTATTGGCTTTTCACTAAGACCTTGTCTGAGATATTTAGGGGCTCACTTACAAAACTTAAATATTCTCTCTTTGGCATTCCTCTCTCCTTGCATCACCTAAGGCCCATACTGTTTTCTTGACTTGCTTTTGAGTACCTTTTGTATACCAGGTAGCAAACAAGTTCAGGGCTTATCAATGTATTATCTCTGTCCTCATGGCTTTAATTTTGCCTTAATTTTTTTTTTAATACCGAATTGGTTTATGAGGGAGTTTTAGAAGTATTTTAACTAAACACCAGGAGCATGGATTAATTTCTGGAGGCAGATAAATAGGACCCTTTTGGCTATTGTTAAGGAAAGATTAGGGGTTCCTCTTTGGTTACTGAGAAGTATTAGTTGTGATCATTGCAATGTAACAGCCACTGTCTTACTATGTAGAAATAAATGGGAATTCATTTAAAATAGAAATACTGTGTTACATAAATAATTTTACTTATAAAATTTAATAGTTGATTATTTTTACACTAAATTTGATGATATATATATCCAAATTTGCATACTATTACTCAGCTTATAGAAAAAGAAGAATAAAAAAACCAAATTCTAAAAGGGTGGGATCTTACCTCTCAAGTGACTTAATAATGCTTAACCTTTGGGATGGAAACAAGGACAACTTGACCAAAGATAATGCAATCACCAATTGCCTTTGAAGCCAGCAATGATTAAATGCAAAAACAAAAACAAAAACAAAGCATTATTCCTTGCATTTGACTGAAGACTGAGTGCTATAATGTTTCTTGCTCTAAGAAGTTAAACATTTGAAAAATAACATATAGTGCTTCTCACAAATAAGAATTATATCCTCTGAATCCTTTTACTAGCTAGTTCTCAAGACAGGTGTTTTCTCTTTTACTGTTTCCTTATCAGCATTTAAATCATCTTAAACTTACTATTAAATCTTTTAAATTAGATGTAGCAATTTGAAATACCTCATATGACATTATAATTATTTTTGATAGTTTTAGTACACAGGCTTTGTGTGCACATGCGTCTAGAAGCGCTTCTTTAAAGAAATGAAATGTCTTCTTTTTTAAATGTTTACTTATTTACTTTTGAGAGAGAGAGAGAGCACGAGTGTGAGTGGGGAGGAGCAGAGAGAGAGGGAGACAGAATCCCAAGCAGGCCCCACACTGTCAGCGCAGAGCTCGATGCGGGCTTGAACTCATGTGCCATGAGATCATGACCTGAGCTGAAATCAAGAAGTCAGATACTTAGCCAAGTGCACCAGGAGCACTTCTATTTTTTAAATATTTAGTGAAAAATTTTAGGAACAAACAGATCTCAGAAATTTTTATAGGGACGTTTTGTGCATATAGGTTCCTAAGTACATTTGAAACTCTTCCTAATGCTAACATGGTTCGGTTTATCCTTTTGTGTGGTTTAATTTTTGTCTATACTTTACAATACATACAGGTAATTTGTCATTTCTCAAGAGCACTTAATTGCCAACTAGCTTAATTGCCAATTTAACATGGCTCTGTGAGTTCCCGGATATATTTCTAAAGTGTGCATAGCACTGTGTATCAGTAAGTACATCAGTCTTCTTCCAAAGGGGATGGGATATCCATTTAATTCTAACTACATTTTATTTAGCATATGGACCCAGAGACAGATAATGATTTGGACTTATTTTAAAAAATCATGGTATAGTGCCTGTCTCATTTCCAAACCTGACAGTTTTGGTATGTATTTGTGTAACGGGGCAGAGTGGGTAGGGCATAGAGGAGTGAGTTAAGTTGGTACCAATTACACATGGTCAAGAACCATCGACTCATATATCTCAAGTGCCCTGAGGCGATGTTGCTATAACATTTTCTCAGAATGGACTTCTCTTTGCCTGAGAAGAGTAAAATAATATAGTGTAAGTTAGCTGAGGAAATTACTATGTGCTCGTGAGCCCTGAGAGAAATCAGGTCATCTTCTACTACAGAAAGGTGGTAAGCCCTTATGAAACTCGATATGGTATTTCTCGCTTTTCGGTTATTTTCTCGCCAGCCTTTAATTTTGTGGTAGGCAATGTGTAAACGTTTGGCTGTGGCAAATTTTGGAGTCTTAACAGCAGGGTAAGAACCAACAAGAGGAGAGAACATGGTGGGGGACTGAGCAGAGTCAGAAGACACTGAAACGTGGGGAACAGACATGGATACACTGGACTGTTGTTGGCATCTCAGCCTTACCACTGTCTGAATTTACATTCTTCTGCAGAGGAAATTTCGGAAAATACAATGCTCAGAACCCCTTTCCAATACGTTTCTAGGTTAGATTCTGTTAAGTGATATACATTTATATGAGGTTTCAAAGGTGCAGAAAGGGAGAGCCATTATTCTGTGGCAGCTGAGATCATCCACCGTGCTTCCGGGATCCCCCTAGGAGTTGCCCACTGTGGTGCTACAGGTAGCTGTAGATCATTGATGGAAGCTTTCCTGCGATCCCTGTACTTCCTTGTGTCCTGATCAAATAGCTTGGCCAAGGTCAGACAGCTAAGTGAATGACCATGAATTCAAGCTCAGGAATTGAACTCGGGGGCCCATGCTTTGGGCCACTGTCTATAGTGACCTCTGCGTAGGGAAGATGGGAGGTTACTCCACTTTCTTCAAGGGCACCTGTATTTTCTTTTAAATTAAAAAAAAATATCTTTTAAGTTTTATTTATTATTTTGAGAGAGAGAGAGAGAGAGAGAGAGAGAGAATGAGAAGGCAGGCGGGGCAGAGAGACAAGGGAGAGAGAGGATCCCACACAGGCTTGGCTTGTCATTGTGGAGCCCTGTGTAGGGCTCTATCTCACAAACTGTGAGATCATGACCTTAGCTGAAATCAAAAGCCAGATACTTAACCAACAGAGCCTCCCAGGTGCCCCTTTGTAAAAATATTTTTTTAAGTTTATTTACTTCTTGAGAGAGAGAGAGAGAGAGAGAGTGCATTGGTGCTTTCTTTTCATTTTTACCAAATCCTTAGGCCAAGTTTCATTCTTTAACTGAAAAACTTTAACCTTTTTGATTGCCTCCATTTATCACATCAACCTATAACATGGTCTACTTTATTAAATACCTGAAGGGGTACATTATTTGAATTCATCCAAAAGCCTGAGCTTAAAGTGCTTGTATTGGGTAGCTTTATTAGCACTTCCCAAACCTCATCATTCATCACAATCCCTGGGAGGGCATTCCAATAATAAATAATCCCATATCCTATATCAGACCTACTGAATGAGAATTTCTGGGCTTGGAACCGGACATCTGTCTTCTCAACAAGTATCCCTAGGTGATAATAATGCATTCAGGTAGGTATGATCTCAGGTTTCAACAGAAGAGAAGTTTATTAGAGAGGTTTTACATATTCTACTTCAACAGAGCAACTCCAGTTTTAGGTTGTTTATACATTGAGGTTCCGCTGGATTTTATTTGCTAAAAGAGTTCCATTGCTTTTTTTTTTTTCTTTCTGAATAGCTCTCTTCAATTCTATATATCTTCCTGTCTAATTTCTCAGCAGCCACATGAAGTTGCAAATGCTTTTCTTTTGCAGCTCACCAGGACACTTTTTAACATTTTGCATTCCATTTCTTCCTGATTCTCACAGACAACTAGAATTGAGCTGTAAATACTCCCAATTAGACAGACGCTCCTTTACTTTTCTCTCAGCACTGAAATCATTGCAGGCATATAATTACAAAATGGAAACACGGAAGAAAAAAAAACTCTCTCATTTTTCTTTGAACAGATTTCCATATATCTATGTGACCTTGTTTGTTTGTAATTTATATTAATATATTCTGAAAGAAAAAGGAGTATTTAATTTGCTTGACATAATGTTCATGATCTGAGTCAGGTGTACTTAAAAGCTGCGATCACTATGCTAAAGTAATGGTTTCTGCCATTTAATGAATCTGTTAGGTTTTTTTCCCTCCTTTGTTTAATGATTATGGACTGTCCCCCTAAGATTCTATGTTACTCGTCTTAAGGAATGAAGGAGGAGAGCAGGCGAGAGAACAACACCACGTACAAATTTCTGATGATGGCTCGAGGTGTATTTCAAAGCACACATCAATAACATCATGTTCACATACAATGCATGGAATATTTCAGAATTTTTGCCCAATTAGAAGTATACCAACTTGAAATAAATACATACTATTTTGAAACTATACTATGTGTTTATGTCACTTTCTTTCATCTCTATCTCTATGTCTCTGAGAAAGCTGCAGGCACCCTGAAGGGCTTTGATTTCTCAAATGCTGCACCTATTACCACCACTGTCCCCCCTTTCTTTGTGCACCAAACCTGCACCTTTGAGCCGCTATCTATGACGCATCATGCAAAGCACTTGATGTGCATCGTGTGAAACTATCTTCAATATAATGGCAGGATGTAGCTATCATACCTTCTCCCGCTGTACAGATAAGGAAGCTGAGACCTGAAGATGTTAAGAAACTTTCTCAAGGCCACACTGCTAGGAAGCAGAGGAAGTTGGATGTAAATCTCAGCTTCTAACTCTAGAAGCCACTTGTGTACCAGGATGCTGTTTTGCCCAGCCCTCTAGGGAAACCGAATGTCAAATGTCAGCTCAACAGTCAGTAGCCAAATCTCTTCTACCCTCTGTCTTTTCCTTTTGCCTCCTTTCCAAGTTCAGGAGGCAGCATGCTGTGGTGGGGTAAGCACTGCCTCTATCACTTTGGCAGATATATGAACTTGGGAGCTATACTAGTTATTTTAACTCTTTGAGCTTCAAGTCTTCTGGAAAAAAATGGACACACCAACCCTACAGTGTTCTAGTGAAGATTAAAATAGCATGTGTGGATGTGCTAAACCCAGGGCCTAATCAATAGATGTGCAATAAACGCTAGCTTGTCTTCTTGCCTTCTTTGCTCTTTGTATCTTTGTTACTAGCTCTGCAAGACAAATAGACACAAAAACCCTAAGCTGCTTTTCATTCTATGTTCATCGAATCTCCATAATTGGAGGTGTTCAAGTTAAAAATGAATGGCTCCTGGACTGAATGTTATGGCTAGAATTCAAGCCATCTGGGCATAACCAACACTTAATTCATCTCAGCTCTCCAATTCTAGGATTCCATGGCACATAACTGATCACAATGTGTCATTTTATTCTTTATTGAAGAATAGTTGACACACAATGTTGCATTAGTCTTAGGTGTGGAGCATATTGATTCGACAACTTTATACATTGTGCTGTGCTCACTACAAGTATAGCTACCATCTCTCACCATACAACATGATTCTAATACCACTGACTATATTCCCTACGCTGTAACGTTTAGCCTTCTGACTTATTTATTCCAAAACTGGAAGGCTGTATCGACCACTCACCTTCACCCATTTTGCCCATCCCCCCACCCTTCTTCCTTCTGGCAGTCATCAGTTTGTTCTGGGTCTGTTTCTGCTTTTTGTTTGTTTGTTCATTTGTTTTGCTTTTATACATTCCACATATACGTGAAGTCATATGTTACTTGTCTTTGACTTTTTCATGTACCATAATACACTCTAGGTCCGTCCATGTTGTCACAAATGGCATCTGATTTTTCACTTTTTATTTTCAAAATTTATTAAAAAATATAACTATATCTATATATTTTTTACATTTATTTATTTTTGAGAGACAGAGAGAGACAGAGAGTGAGCGGCGGAGGGGCAGAGAAAGAGACACAGAATCCACAGCAGGCTCCAGGCTCTGAGCTGTCAGCACGGGGCCCAATGCAGGGCTGAACCCGCAAACTGTGAGATCATGACGTGAGCCGAAGTTGGACACTCAACTGACTGAGCTACCCAGGTGCCCCATCTATATTTTTATATTGGGAGGGAGGGAGTAGAAAAGAAAGCAGCCCCTGTACTGGGTCCTATTCAGTCGCAGCTTCTTGTTCCATAGGGTTAAGGAAGACTGAGGAAATAAAGGTTGTTTGGAGGAATTCAGGTGCGGAGGCTTCATTTGTTGTGATGGGTACAGGGATGAAGTGAAGTGTGAGGGTTCCTCACAGCCTCGGTCTTGCCCTGGAACCTGGGGCAAGTAAAGCGCCATTAAAAAAAAAAATTTTTTTTTAAAGGCTTATCTATTTTTGAGAGACAAAGAGAGCGTGAGCAGGAGAGGGGCAGACAGAGAGGGAGACACAGAATCTAAAGCAGGCTCCAGGCTCTGAGTTGTCAGCACAGAGCCTGATGCAGGGCTTGAACTCGCAAACCTGGAGATCATGACCTGAGCTGAAGTCAGCCGCTTAACCGACTGAGCCACCCAGGTGCCCCCAATTTTTTTTAATGTTTATTTTTGAGAGAGAGAGAGAGAGAGAGAGAGACAGAGACAGAGCTTGAGCAGGGGAGGGGCAGAGACAGAGGGAGACACAGAATCTGAAGCAGGCTCCAGGATCTGAGCTGTCAGCACAGAGACCAACGCGGGGCTCAAATCCACAAACCGCGAGATTGTGACCCCAGCGGAAGTTGGAGGCCGAACCGACTGAACCACCCAGGCGCCCCGAAAGCGCCATTTTTATTGCCGCCTCTTGGGACTGTCGAGGGCCACGCGGGGGTACGTGCCAGCCCAGCGAGTCTGCAAAGATGGCGAGCAGCAGCCTGACCGTCCTGGCCAGCCGGGCTGAGCTCTGGCGCGGTCTGTGCGCCAGCTCCAGGTAGGAGACTTCAACGGCGTTTTATTTTTAAAAAGTTTAATCACATGCGGCGTTCCTTGTTTCTGTTTTGTTTTATTTTGTTGACTGCCTCTTATCGTGTCAGAAACAGAGATTTGAAACCGAACTACCCCAGGTCAGCTGCACCAAAGTTGCAGTCAAGTGAATAGCAGTGCCTTCGTTTAATAGCTTGGTATTCAAATTGCTAATAATGAAGCAGAATGAAAACACATGCTTTCGTATCTATTCTAGTTTGGCTACTACCCAGATTGTGATCAGTAAGTCATGGAACGAAAGTCTGTGTTGCAAGAAATTCACTTAACTTTGACTAATTTGTTTATTATTTGGCACCTAAATTTTGTATTAGGGTCAACTCTAGCTGCCGTACCCAAAAATCTCAGTGTCTTAATCCAGTAGAAGTTTATCTCATTCTCAACGTTGAGCGTAATGTGTATGTTCCTGGTCAGGAATAGTCTGCCACCTGGTCATTCCAGGGAACGAGCCAGGTTGCTACCTCTCCTACTTTCATTATCATTTCGGGCTTCGGCTTTCTTCCCTGGATTCTTTGTAACTCAACCTCAGGACGAGAGAGCGTGGACAATCACTCAGGAAGTATTGAAGGACTAGAACTTGAAGCTGTTCCTATCACTTCTGCCTACATTTCATCACCCAGGATGCAGTTCCATAATCATCTCTACCAGTAGAACAGGCTGGAAAATGTACTCCAGCTATGTGTTTAGGAGGCAGGGGAGACAGATTTTGCTGAATATCCAGCAGTTTTTGCTATAGGTTATTTCCAGTGTTTTGCTGTAATAAACAACTGTGAGATGAACATCACTTTATTTCAATCTTTGTTCATATTCTTAAACTTTTCCTTAGAATACATTAGTTACAGTGGAAAATTTGGGTCAAAGACATGTTTTAACATTTGATATAATCAGCTACCCTTCTGAAAAGCTGGATCAATTTGCTGGACACTAGAATTACTTAGGGAACTTAGGGAGCTTTTAAAAATCCCGATGCCCAGGTTGCACTGTGGACCAATCAAATAAGAATTTCTGGGGGCAGAACCCAGGCATGAGTGTTTTTAATCACTCCAAGTGATTCCGGTGTGTAGCAAATTTAGGGAACTACTGCCTTAGAGATTCCAGAGCAGGATACTGAAGGTGCCTATGATGTTGACAGAATGCCAGTCTAGAACTCACTACAACAGAACCATCACATGTCAAAGAAATAGACTTATAGCTTGTATAAGCCTGTTATTTAGAGTCTCAGTTATATCCACTGGACCTATATATTAAGTAATAAAGGTGGGTCACTGTCATTAAAACTGACTATATTCAACAGAGAAAAAACAAGAATCTTTTTCCCACTCACATTCTATAATAGTGATCATTTCTCTATATCCTTGTCAACAAGTATGCTATTTAGAATCCTGGTCAATTATACATGAGCATCAGTTTCTTCAACTGTAGAATAATACCTGTCTTACAGGATTGATGTCATTATCAAGTTAGATGGTCATGAACATTATTTGTAAGTTATAATTTCTGTATATATTCTAGTTATTTTGAGGATAATGATCTGATAGACCTTGAATAGTTACATTAATTTTCAAGTCCTTTTAAAAATTCGGTGCCTTTGTTTTATTACGAAATTTGAGAAATTATAAAAAGAGGCTGCTATGTTCCAAAGTGTCCATTCTTCCTATCCCAAAGTGGGGAACATCAAACACATCCAGAGTGAATACGGCCAGAACAAACTATTTTCTAGGTATTTCCTCCCCACCAGAAATCTTAAAAGTGGTCAGCACTAGTTATAAATCAGTGAGGACTATGAACAGTGTTGTCAGCTAAAAGCGGTCTTCTATACCCAACTGCCACCAGTGTATCTGGTCAGAGAGGGAATGGGTTTCAGATGGAGAGTGTCCACGGAGCATCCCTCTGGCACCTGCTCTTTGCTTTCTCTAGATTAGTCTTGAAATGCCAGAAGCATCCCGAGCATCCAATAGCTCGTGCGTCCGTATTACTGTTATAAATACGATAAAACTGGATGCTCAGTACTGATTATCAAAGTTGCCTATCACTAACATACTAATATTATTACTATAGAGAACAAATAATACTCACAACTAGCATTTCAGTGTTGTAAGGTAGCTGGGAAAGTTATCTATATGTTCTAAAAGAGACATTCAAAGAAGAACCCCTCAGCGGAACAGGAATCAGCCACTGGAAATTAGTGACATTGATTGATTGTGTTAATATTTTTAGATGTGTATATGCCTCTGTGTACGTGCATGTATTGGTGACCAGATCACAGGGTGGGATGGAGTGAATGGCAAAGGTTGTGTGTGGGAAGAATAGAGGAAATAAGGACTGACCCTTCCCCTAAGGAATATTTAACTTAGTTGGAATGTTCTTAAAAGATGGTCATTTTAAGAATGCCTACCTAATAGAAATGAACAATTATAGGCTGGGTTCATAAAAACTAAATGATAACAATGACAAATATCGTAACACTGCAATGCAGCCTTCCTTTTCTTTGCCCTCAACATAAATAGCAATATACCACTGCCAACTATTAACTCCACCAAAAGTCAAGAGACTTACAATTTGGATATTTTTGTACAAGGTTTTTAATTAATGCTCGGTCAGACCCCATGGTAAGCAGAATAATGGCTCCCTGAAGATATCTGGATCCTGATACCTGGAACCTATGAATTTGTTATTTTGCATTAAAAAAGGGATTTGCAGATGTCATTAAGGTTAAGGATTTTGAAGTACAGAGATTATTGTGGACAGACTGGGTTGGTGCCTCCAACTTAATCACATGAGTCCTTAAAAATAGAGAACCTTTTCCAGCTGAGGTCAGAATCAGAGGAGGATGTGACTTTGAAAGCATGGTCAGAAAGCATGGAAGAATGCAATAGTTCTGGCTTTGATGATGAAGGAAGGGGGCTATGAGCCAAGGGATGTTGGTGCCTCTAAACGCTATATCCTTTACAAACTAGAAAAGGCAAAGAAATGGGTTAATTCTCCCATAGAAAGAAATGCTATACTGCTAACCCCTTGATTTTATCCCAGTGAGACCCACTTCAGACTCCTAACCTACAAAATTCAAAGAATAAATTTGTGTTGTTTTGAGCCAGTAAATTTATGATGATTTGTTACAGCAGTCATAGAAAACTGCTCTTTTTAAAAGCTCTACGTCGAGAATGACTGACTTTCCCCTTTATCATACAGTTGTTTTGTTCTTGAGCAATAGATGGTGCTAAGTATCCATGTTTCTAGTGTTGTTAGCCAGCTCCTCCAATCTAAAATAATTAGTACCATATGATAACGGTTGAAACAGTTTCTTGTGAAAGTCTACAAGTCACATTGTTTCACATTCAGAAAACCTTCAACAGATAGCAGTGAACGCCAGGATGTTGGAAAGTTGGTTGCTATAATTCATAAGTAACTACTTATTAAAAACCCAAAGAACAACGGAACATGTTTTCTCTTTGCCCTATCCAATTGCTTATATGCCCTTGAAAATATTAAAAGGTGATCTCCACCCCCACCTTCAAAAGCAATGAACAAGTGAATTGGAGATTAGAAACTACAGAGAAAAGATGTCTGCAAAAGGAGTTATGTGGCTGTTTTTTTTTTTTCATGTGTTTTCTTCATTTCATATGTGGTGTGGTGCAACACCTAAGAAAAGGCAGTGAAAGATGCCATTCATATTTTTGCTTGCAAATTATTCTATTAAAATGTTTTACTAGTGCCGACTCTGAACAAACGCAACATTATTTACATATAGGTCCTAGTGGACAAGATTGTATCTGTTTGGCTATTTTTTAATAGTCTGAAGTATGTGTATATGTAGATTTTTGATATTTGATTATTACAGATTTTAAAAGCGGGATCTGTAGTCTGATAATATTTTGTACCACACTTCTAAACTCAATTCTCTCCAGTCTAATTGGATAAAATGGATGGTTGACATATTGGATTTGGTGACTAGCGTTGTATAATCTAGCATTTTGGTACTCAAGGAAACCTATTACAAGAGAGAAGGAGGGTGTATTCTGAGGTGTTCAGGGAGCCATGTGTTGGGAAAGGTTCAGGAGCACCCAGTGATCTCATTATCAGTACAATCACTACTTTTATCCCTTTCCTTTTCTAAACAGTAAATTAAATATACTCATTTTCTGAAGATAAGCAAACACATCCCTCACTTTCAACTGAGAGTGAAGGCAGGAAATATATTCCCTCTGAGAGAAACCACAGACTCATGGGAACTGAACGTTGAAAGCTCTGAAATTCTGAGACCATTGACCAGAAACATAGATAATGACAGAAATGTCAAGGGGACATCATGTAATGTCAAGGACACATTTCATTTCTGTTTAGGTAAATAACTTCTTAATCTTCTCTAAGCACAGTTCAAGACTTTATCTATTTGAAAACCTCTTCTATCACTCAAGAGCCAATCCCAGGAAGTCTTCTCTCCTATTTTAGGTAAAACTAAGGAGCCAAGGGAAAGACAGTAGCTTTGCACAGTGACTACCCCAAGCCAGTGTTTATTCTGAATACAATTGTTTTCTGCTTGGGCTGCTGAATTTGTAAAATTAAGAAAATATTTAAAGGGACTAAATCAGGTAACTGGAAAGAAATACAAGTCATCAAGGGCTATATAAATAAAAATATTCTTTAATAATTAAAGTTAATTTTAAAAATCTATTTTAGGTAAAGAAGAAGCCAGAGCTATGATTTCCAGTTGAGGAACCAGGGAATTGGCAATAATTTTAACTTTCAGCTATGTCATAAAACATAAGAGCATTTTATTGTAAATTTTGGCAATAAATCTTTTTGTCCTGGGCAAAAGATTCTCACAACCTAATATTAGGAATTTATAGACATTATTTACATTGTATTTAAATACTTTTTAGAAATGGGGTGGGCAGCTGTGTGTGTATGTGTGTGTGTGTGTGTGTGTGTGTGTGTGTGTGTGTGTGTGTGGCAGTGACCTAGGACGGGTAGGGTTGGGGGTACAGAGATAAGAAGGTGGAACAGTGACGCTGGTGGCTGAGAGGTTTTGAGAAATCAGTTTCATTTAAAACTGACTTAAATGACCACCAGAGGGACTCCAAAGTTCACTCATCGACACTGTACTTCAGGCAAGAAACACTTTGGAAGATTTAGATTTATGAATGTATCATGCTAAATAGTTAAAATATAGATAAAATACAGCAATACATATTGCCATTAATTCAGAGGAACAAACTCAGGTACTTAAAATTGAGAACTTTCAAAGACCACCAGTGGGGATAAAAAAGATCCTAGTAATTGATATGAAAGATCTATTAAACAGCTAAATTTAGTCCGTGTTCCCTGCTAACAATTTAAGACGCTGGTAGGCAGGCACTGTTTTATTTCACTACATTTCCAGTGTCTCTGTTCTGCCAGAAGGTGTTGCTATAATATAGCTGGGCTCAGAGGACAAAGTAATGTGGAATGAAATGTGGTCAGACTGGATAAAAATGTAAACCATATAAGTATATAGAATTCAGGCACAAAGATATCCATTATATGGGGAAAAGAGGGCTTTACTGTAAGTATGTGTCCCTGCTATAAATAGTTCAGCAAAATGTAAACATGAAATATTTCCCCAGTGATATTTGCAGCCATATAAACAGTAGCCCTACTTTTCTTTTCATTAACTCTCATTTCTTAATAAAGAGACTTCTGTAGAGTGAAATTTGGGCAAAAATAGCAATGATCTGTAACTTTTTTATAACAGGGTATAGCATACATGGAATAAAAACTGGAATTTAAAACCAGCAGATTTTTTTTTTTTTACAAACACAGTTTTGCTTTAATGTATAAAGTCCCATATGTTATAGAAACAAGCACAGTGGGTACATGAAGGAAGACAAACTAACAAAGGATTGAAGGAACTGGAATATAGTCCTCTTTTTTTTTTTAAAGTTAGGATTTCTTCCAATATTGGTAAACAAAACTCAGACTGAATACTCCTAAATATCTCACACAGTCACTCAAAATTTTAAAACTGATTATTAAAATAAATGTCTTTTAACTGAGTTAAAATGTAGTTTTACTCAGACTTAATCCAGAATATATTAATTTTACTGTCAGAATTCAGACCAGCACAACTGTTTTGGTTTTTTTTTTTTTTGTGAAGACATTTATGCCGTGCAAGACAAAATACATCAAACATTTTCAATATGGGACTGCAGTTAACCCCAACCTAATTCAACAAAGGTGAACACACCAAAAATAAACTAAGACACACAGAAAATGTGTGTCCAGCCTTCTTTAAAAGACTGGGTATCAACCTTGCTTCTCTCTGATTTTTTTATTTTATTTTTTTTACCAAATTGATAAAGTAGAGCAATGGGATTTGTTGTGTTTACCCTTTCCACCTTGTTTTGCCCAGTTTATACTCCATTTGTATTGAAATTCAGCCCATGTATGATTCTGTCCAGAAAGTTTTCTTTGAATCCGAGGGCCAGACGAGCCTACCTCGTTTATATGACAGATCATGCCAGACCTATTTCCACCATCGCACTCATTGTGTTAAAAGCAAGGCCAGGCCTTGTTGGTCTACTGCTTAGCATTGTGCCTGCAAGTTGGATAAATGTCCATAGGGCTGAACTGAAATGATTTAAGACTAGATAATCCAAAAATAGTTCTTTGGCAGTCAGTTTTGGGTTTCCTTCAACCCCCCAATTGCAATGACCTCTGCAGAGCTTTATGGGAAACTGAGAATCCTGCTCCTGAAAAAGAAGCAGGACAGACCCTGCAGGGAGAGGCCCAGTTGAGGAGATCTGCATCCAGATGTATTGGAGTGTCATGCTGTGAATCAAATGGCTGCAGGAGAGTTCAGCAGGATTGTGGCTAGGGTTTGGGATTTCCTTGCTGATTTCTTCTTTAAGGGCAAATGGAAAGCGGGGAAGTATTAGGACTAGTCACCAGATTTCCAAGTTCTGAGAGTTCCACGGGAGAACTTTGGAAGTACGAAATACAGTCTGAGAACAAATTTAGTATGTTTTTAAATCTTAGGCTCTAAGGCTATGTAAGTGACAGGAGATAGAGGGAAGTACTCGTATTATGAACGCAGTTCAAGAATGTTAAGCAAAACACCCGTAAAATTGCCATAACAGGTTTTGGTTGTAGAGTTAAATGAAGTAATTATGAGACTTAGTACATTATCTTTTTCAAATCAAAGTCAGAGATGTTATTTAGTATTTTAAATGTTTTATTTTTTCCATCTTTTTACTTGTCTCAGGTACATTTGTTTTTCCCTGTTTTAGTTGTATTTGAGCACCCTTGTTTTTTTTTTTTTAATTGAGATATAATTGACATATAACATTATATTAGTTTTGGGCGTACAACGTAATCATTCGATATATGAATATATTGCAAAATGATCACCACAAGAGGTTAAGCACCCTTGTTTTTATCATCACTTCTGATGGGTGATGAAAAAGACTCTTGATTAATATAGAGAAAGCTTTAGTTCAAATGCTAAGCCATAAAGCATTTTAAAAGGTAATATTTGTTTGTTTTCCTAAGTAACTATTTTCTATTTTATATGAATGAGTTAAAAATTATTGAATTATTGAGTGTTCTCATGGTGGCTTTCACTGATTCAAAAAGAAACTCAATAGTAGATTTGATTCTGTTCCGGAAGAAATAAACAGCTTAAGGTTATTTCCTAACTATTTCTAGGCACTTAAGTAGTGGTAAACTAATAATTTGAACAATAAGCAAGCAATATTTCCCTCCAAGTCAAGATTGGATCCTTAAACTGAGGCAGCAGCCAAAGGAGCAGATTTTTATATATACATGAAAGATACTAATAAGTAGCTAACTCTGTGCAGTACATAGATGGAATTTTTCTCTATCTTTATTTATTTAAGAGAGATCTGTATTCAGTAATTAAGATTGTGATGTGATCTGGTGGAACTCTACACATTAATTAGGTTCAGTGAAAATGGGCAAATCTGCACCTAGCTTTGTGTTAGGTGGTCCTGGATTATTC
Organism: Felis catus; assembly: GCF_018350175.1. Lineage (NCBI taxonomy): Eukaryota > Metazoa > Chordata > Mammalia > Carnivora > Felidae > Felis > Felis catus. The sequence continues at coordinate 58,163,199 of NC_058374.1, read as the reverse complement.
TTTCAACAGTTACATACTGAATGCCTACTATGTGCCAGGCACCATTCCAGGCCCTTGCAATTCATGCAGGAACCGAAGAAACCTGACTTTGTGGAGCTCACATTCTAGCAGAGGAGTCAGGGGGTAGAGCCCATGTGGCAAGAGCTAGGTGAGCCAGGGGGAGAGAAGTAGGAAATAAGGTCAAAGGAGTTGTGTGGGGGGGCACAGATCACGTGGATCTCACATCCATTCTAAGTGCTTTGGTTTAATGCTTAGCAAGATGAGAGCCACTGGAGAGTCTGAGCAGAGGAGTGATCTGTCTGGCTGCTGCATTGGGCATGGGCTGCAAGCAGCAGCAGGCCTGTTAGGAGGCTATTAGTAAACCAGAAGAGAGGTCATGATGACTTACCGGAGTGGTAGCTGTAGAGAAGGGAAGAAGTGTTTGGATTCTGTATATATTTTGAAGGTAGAGCTAATAGGATTTCCTGCCAAATTAGATAAAGTCTGTGGGAGCGAATTAAGGATAATGCTAAGGTTTCTATCCTGTTCAGTCAGAATATAAGGAATATGTCGAATAGAAAGAAAAGAATCAGTGACATATGAGTACAAACAACTCTTCTGAGTAGTGTTGGTAAAGACAGGAGCAAAGAAATGGCATGCTGAGCACAGGAGATATGGAGTCAGAAGAACACTTTTTTAGATGGGCAAAATAATGGCATGTTAATAGGCTCATGGGGATGGTACAGTAGGGAGGGATAATTTAATGATGCAGGAGAGAGGGGAGAATTTCTGCAGTAATGTTTTTAGTAGGCTTGAGACACGGGGATCCAGGGTCTAGGTGGAGGGTTTGGCTTTAATAGGAGAACAGACAGTGCATCTATGGTGACTGGCAGGAAGGTAGTAGATGTAACTGAGGCAAGAGTGGAACTCAAATAAAGGTCTGCCAGACTCAGATCTCAAGCTTTATCTACTATGCTACAAGAAAGAAAGAAAAAAAGTAGAGGTAATCATGGCATTAAACCTCCTGCTCAGATGATTTATGAACCCTTCATAGTCAGTGGAACACAGAGAAGAGTCACAATGTGTTGGAAAGCATAGGTGTCACAAGACCTCATTTGACCCTCCCCTGGGTGTGTGATTTATCATTTAGAAGGTGAGGATAACATTACCTGCAGTACCGTTATTCTAGGGTTGTTGTGAGGATCAAATGAAACTATATACAAGAAAGTGCTCCAAGCTATAAAGAACTGTGCAAAACACGCTCTAATACTCAGGAGTATTAGCTGTCCCATGTCCTTTGCACTTCCTGTTCCCTCTGCCTGAACTACTCTTTCCCTATTTTTTTTTTTTTATTGTTTATTTGAGAGAGAAAAAGAGAGAGCGCACACAAGCAGGGGAGGGGTAGAGAGAGAGGGAGAGAGAGAATCCCAAGCAGGCTCTGTACTGCCAGCACAGAGCCAGACACAGGGCTTGATCCCACAACTGTGAGATCATGACCTGAGCCGAAATCAAGAGTCAGACGCTTAACTGTCTGAGCCACCCAGGCGCCCCGATAAGTCTTTCTCTATTTCTTTGCATGTCTCCCTTCATTTTATCCTTTTCCTCTCAGCTCAGAGAGGTCTTAGACCACACTAAAGAGGATGCCAGACCCCACATTGACTCAGTCATTCTCTATCCCATTTTTATATTTTAGTATCTTCTAGCACTTATATTTTAAATCATCTTATGTAATTATTTGTTTATATGCGTGGATATTTGTGTCAATGTATATTGGTTGTCTGTCTTTTCCTGCTGAAACATAGCTTCCATAGAGGAGGGTGGTCTTGGTCTTGTTCACCATTTTCCCCCAGAACCTAGAATGGTGCATTGCGCATAGTGGGTCTTCAAGGCATGTATATTTGAATGAATGATTGAATGCTATCATTCTAATTAGAGATAACTTTCCAAAATAAAATAGCAATGTAAAGAAAACACTGAAAAGTTGTCACCAATTTAAGTTTCATTATTTAGCTGCACAGCAACAATGAACGACTTCAATTTAGTGTAAGCTTCCGAAATAGGTCCCTGACAATTCTATACAGTGATTTCCCTCCAGGAGAAGAATCGTATTTGATGTGCTTAACAACTGTATTAAATCCTCACTGTGATGAGCATGAGAGAGTTATAGCAAATTGCATATCTTAGGAAACATTCAATAAATATTAAGCAAAGAAAGGAGCTCTGTCTCTTGTTTTAACAGAGTTCGAATTTCCCTTCTTAGAGCACGTTAATGCCCTTTTTTTTTTCCAACGTTTATTTATTTTTGGGACAGAGAGAGACAGAGCATGAACGGGGGAAGGGCAGAGAGAGAGGGAGACACAGAATCGGAAACGGGCTCCAGGCCCTGAGCCATCAGCCCAGAGCCCGACGCGGGGCTCGAACTCACGGACCGCGAGATTGTGACCTGGCTGAAGTCGGACGCTTAACCGACTGTGCCACCCAGGCGCCCCACGTTAATGCCCTTTCATTGTTTTACTTGGTTATAGTAAAGAAATGCTATAATGCAAGAGAATGTCTAAGAATGAGAATGTGCTCAGAGTCTGGGCCCAAAACACAGTGAGCTGTCTCCTTTCTGAAAGGGCTTTCAGAGATAGTCTTTGGACCTCCCTACTCCATACCAAGAGTTCATGTGATTGTGTATGACTTACACCATCCATGTGAATTGTACTCTCCAGAATGGGAGAATTATATGCTGTGGTCATTAGGCTTTGGATTTTAAAGATCCAGTTATTTTCCAGTGGGGCTAGCGTGTTCCACACACCTGAAATAGTTGCAGCAAAATTAACACACAGTTTTTGCTAATGGGTAGACAGGTAGGCATGGTAGGAAATGACCCAGTATAATGAATAATAGATGACTATCCAGTTATAAATTTGAATTGTGGAAAAACGGTGGGCTAGCTTTTATTCCCAACATTTCTTTACTTCTTGTGTTAATTGATGTTGTGTGACTTCTGGTTATTTTTGTAGCAGAAAAAATTTCCTCTTATTCCAAATACTATAGCTCTCTTGCATGCCTTTATTTCTTCTTCTCTCCCACCATTCTTTCCTTTCTCCCTTCTTCTTTCTCTTCTTTCCTCCCTTCTAGTCTTTCTCAAATGTTCTTTCTGCATAATGAGGCCTTTCAAGGGGGCTATAGTCCATCCTTCCTAGAACTTGCCAAAAAAAGAGAGAATAAATCCAAAGTAATAGAAAGCTCACTTCCTACATTTCTGTTAGAAAGAGATTTCCATCATCTGTTTGCTTCTCTGTGTTTGTAGTCAGAGTCCTGTGTGCAGCTGCAGAGATAAGAATTGTGAGTTGTGCTGCAGAGTAGACTCTGTCCATGATGATGGGCCATCAAGCAGCTATATGAGCAACAATAGATCATTTTCGTTTTCTTCCCTACCTAGTGCATCAGAGACTAAAAGGGTAGACATTCTTTTTGAATTATCTTAATTTACCAAGAAGATATTTGCAAGGAAGTCCATGTGGATTTGAAACAATGAAAATCAAGTTCATTTTCTCATGGCACTATAAAATACGACTCCCTCGTCATCATCACCCATATTTCTAGCCCTTTGTATACCCTATATGGACCCTCATCTCTAATTATAACTGTTTACCCACCTTCCTCACTGACTGTGAGTTCTTAAAGGGTAAGGTATCCTAGTTGCTTTTGAATTTCCAAGGTATATATAGTGTGTATCATATAAAAATTGTTGGCAAGTAAATGTTTGAACAGTGAATGAATCGGTGAATCAATGAATGAGTTGCATTAGAATATACTTCTTATTGAATTGTATTGAATTCTATGCTTTAAAAAAAACCTCACAATCGGTCATTATGCCTTAAGATTATATATCCTTGCTGCTGCTCCCTGAATAGCTGGACCTGGAAGACTCTGTACTGCTCGTTAGCAGAGGATGGTATGTGAAGGGTGTAAGTTACAGACCAATTCTCATCAAGTAGCCTTCCAAGAAACTTAAATGTATGACCGCCAACACTCAGTGAAAAGTTCTAGAAACTTAAAGTACATTTACATAGAACATTACTATTTCCAGACTGCTTTTATTCACAAAGAAAAGGGTTTATGTTCAGGTGTACGTCAACGTGAATGACGTATTCTTGTGTAAACACTGAGCTCCTGATGACTTCTCCTTCATTTTAAAGAAGAAAAAGTAAAGTCAAGATAATTTATGCAATTCTTCTTTGAACAATCAGTTGTGGTTGATGCCAAGGACGCATAGTTTCTGGCGATGGAGTCAAACTATTAGAACATGGGATAGGTATGATTCAGGAGAGTTTACCATGTTACCATTTCTATTTCGTGCTCCAGGTTTGAGAAGGGTCACTACTTGGACACTAAATGAAACCAGGGCATGCTGGAAGAAACTGGTGGATGAATGGCTGAAGTATGGCTATGCTTTTTCTTGTCATCAAATAGCAATTTGGGTGCAGACAGTATATTTTAAAAGGGAAGGGGGCAAAAACAAGCTAGGACTAATTTACAACAAAGTCACGGAACATACACAACGTGTTCATAACTGGATCATGAATTTGTTGCCTGATCTTGGCAACAGGAAGTCAGTGTGTTTCACCACCAGGTCTTCCACATTCAGAAGATGTAGGGGTGGACGCACCACTGGCCATATAAGGAATGAAAGTAATGATGTTAAATTTTTAAAAGAGAATATATTGTAAACTGTGACTTCTTCATTGCTTTTGATGGAAAGTTCTGTTTATTTATCACTTCTGTCCAAACAAAACAGAATCCAAGCCAGTGAGGATGAGGATGGAATTCATGCACAAACAGTGCAGCTTTTCTTGAATTTCAATAGGGTAAAGCAATCTAGATTTTCCTGCCGAAGTTGGTATTTATGTCTTTCTCATAAAACTCAAGGAGGACCCTAATTTATGCAGTGCAGATTGTAAGATTAATTGAAGGATGATGAATCAGAGAATCTGGCACGGGGCATCCTGGGGAATCGCGTGAAGGGTATAAACTGAAATTCTATCACATGGCTAATGGTTAACAATCAACTAATTTCCTTCTATTCTCCTCCTTTGTTCAGTTTTACCTTGAAATAGCAGCAACAAAGTTTATATTCACCTTTCCTGAGGACAAATGATCAGTAAGGGAAAGAGTGTTCAAATATATATATTTACCCAATTTGGATATGAGTACTTTTTATTTTTAGGAAGAGCCTTAATTATGATGGGAATTTTTTTAAGCAATGGTTTCTGAAGTCCTCTAGGGAAACATATCCTATGTACATAAAGTCTTGATCAGATTTGCAGGGAAGATAATTTTATGTTAATGTGCCTCATATAGCCACAGTTATCCAGGTTATTGAATGAGCCTTCCATTTTCTTTTGCCTGAAAATAGGACAGAGTGTCTTTGTTCCATGGTTCCCCTTGAGTCTCATGATGAGTGGGATAACTAAGAGAACTACACACTTAAACATTCCCTAAGCCCCATCTGCTGAAATATATATTCTAGACATTGGCAGTGGCATTCGCTTGTAGTCAACTCCTGATTGGCCATTTGAGTGGGGGAATATTGATGATTAATCTAAGAATTTTTTTTTCTCCTCACTCAAGATCTTTAAACAGAGAGAAAAATACATTGAAGTCTAGAGCATGGTCCAAAATAGCCACCATAATAGAAATTTTTTTGACATCTTTTTTGCATAGTATATGAAAATTATGCTTTTAGTTATCTCGTATATCTACTTGCAGTTCAATGTCTAAACAGATACATGAATTTCTTTAGTTTATTGTAAAGTGCCGTGTGAATGCAGCTCAAGTCCATTCCAACTAGATAGCTCTCCTTAAGTTCAAAAGCGGAGCCTGAGACAAGGATTTCGGCACAGGTAGTTTATTTGGTAGGCAAGAGAGTAGTGGGAGTGAGACAGAAAGAAGAAAAGCGGATACAGGATGAGTCACTGAGCCATTTGCTGTTGCAGGCCATGGGGCTCAACCCTTCATGAGTAATACTCCTCAGAATTGTTCCTCTGAAGGACAGGGAGCTGGTGCATGTATCCCTTGTTAGTTGCAGATTCTTCCCAGGGGCATTAACTTCCCTGCACTTCTTGGTTTGCCCTGCTTGCAGCTGATCAAGATCTGAGGCTTGGGAAAGGTCTTGAGACATAAAATTGAGAGATGTGGTGGGTCCTTAGTCCAAGATGCCATTAGTTTGCATGAGAGCTGTCATTTGAATTCCAAGGTGAGTTCAGAGGATATACTGGGAAATACCAATAGCACGTACTTCATCCTCCTATGTAGAAATTTTGAGCCACAGTTCAAAAATAAAATAAATTTTCATGTATTTTTCTCAGCGAACATTCTAGTAAAATTGATGCTCCTGGGAGCATGTTTATGCTGTGGTTTGAGTAGACCTGGCATACCTATTTAGAAGCCCAGAAGTAAATTCTAATTTGGAAATCGTAGTAGGAGATATGCAACTTGTCTAGGAGTTCTCCAGCTTGGTGGGGACAGGCAGTGCTCAGTGGTTTCAAAAGAAGAGAAGGTAGCGTCACACTTGTTTTTCATCTGTTTTCCTAGCTTCTCCAGATTTCATTAATCTCTGTTTTAGCTCTTCCTGTAGAATGGAGTCATTATATTTTCTTTATGTAGTTATCACTTAGAACTCTGAAGTGCTTGAGACATGACTGTGCATCACACACTCATAGAACAGCAGAAGCTTGGCTCACTCTCTGTAATTCCAAGTCCAGTGCATTTTGCGCTAACCAGAACAACCCCAGAGAAACAAAAATTGGTTGAAAGTTGGAAAACTTATGTCCAGTTGGAGATCTTTTTGATCAAATAGTGTATTACACACATTACAATTTACTTACGGGCAGGGGAGCTATGTCAAACATAAAGAACCCAGGAAATGATTCTGAGGAAAGGATTTTGGGTCTGATCTTTATCTATCACTTAAGAGCAGAAGAGACAACATTTGCTGAGTGCTTGCTCTATGGAAAGCATTAATTTAAGTCTTTTATATACAGTTGATCCTTGTTATCTTCAGTAGTTACATTTTATAAAGTTGCCATGATCAGTGAATTTGTGAATACTGAATAATTGCTCCTAGGGGAAACACAAGGTTAGGTTCCTATGAGCCTCTGGCCACAACTTTTGTCAATTGGTAATATATAACCTTGTTTTATGTGTGTTTATGTTTAAAGATGTCTTATTTAATATATGTCGTTGATTCACTAACATGAAAATCATGGCCAACAGCACTATAATTCATGCCTGAATGAAGCTTATCTAATACATGTATTTTCTCTGTGAGGCACATCACAGCCTTCTTGTGTTTAGGAACAGTAGACAGCACTTCAGCCCTACACTTCGGCAGGAGAGAGTTATAAATGGTGAAATTACCAACAAAAACCACACAAATGCAAAAACATGGCATTAAATAGACCATGGGAAGGACACTTATTGAAAGAGAGCTAAAAAGGAAAAAGCAGAGCATTCCCATTTTGAACTTCAGATGGGAACACAAGCTTCAGGCGACTCGAATTTTGTGCTGCTCTGTGCGTGTCTGTCGATGATCACAGAGCGACCATGAGTATTGGTTTTGGTGTTATAAATACATTGTAATGAGTAGGGAAATCCACAAATAATGAGGATCACAAAATAGTGATTGCACAAATAATGAGGATTGAGTATACATATGTCATTTAATCTTCACAAAAACTCTGGGCAATATGTTGCCTTTCCTCAGGTTTGTAGGAGAATAAAGTCCACCAACTGGCCCCCAAAACACAAAGCTACTGTGTGGGCAATAGGAATCTTACATCCATTGTATAGATTACATACATTGAAAATTGTATCCAATTTTCAGCTCAAATTATTCAATATGCATCTTAAAGATAATGTCTCTTTCAAAAACATGAACACAATAAATTATCGCACTGAAAGTACTTACCAGTTCCTTAATACACAAAAACAGTGAGTGTTAACATTTCTCCAATTGTTTTAGAAATCATTTTTTACAGTTGGTTTGTTTGAGTCAGGATCCAGTAGGGTCCACATGTTGCAGTTGGATGGCGTGTGTCTTGATTCTCTCTTATCCCGTAAGTTCTACCATTTTCTTTTTTTTAACTCCCTTGCTATCTAGTAATTGAAAGAGTGTTACTTTTCCATTTGCATTTTTTCGCTGATAGCCACGAATCTCATAAAGGATTGGAAACTCAACTTTAGTAATTATGAAAGATCTTGTTAACATAGTTAGCACACATGCCTGTTCTCTGATTTGCTGTTTGTTTTCAGTTTTCCATTCTACTCTTGTCCCTTCATTAAGCTTCTTTCAATCCATTTATATTTTTTAATCTCACTGTATTCCATATATTATTATAAATGACCTAAAAAATTTTTTTTTTCATGTGCAAGGATATTCTTATCAACATGTTTATGTGGAGACAAACCTGAGTCTGCTTGGCTTTAAAGGCCTGTTTTGCTTTTTTTTCCCTTTTTTTTTAAGTTTATTTATTTATTTTGAGAGAGAGCACATGGAGGGGGCAGAGAGAGAGAATCTGAAGCAAGCTCCACACTGCCAGCACAGAGCCCAGCTTGGGGACTTGACCATGAGATCATGACCTGAGCTGGTATCAAGAGTTGGCTGCTTAACCAACTGAGCCACCCACACACCCCTAAAGCCTGTTTTTCTATTCTGCTTGTTTATTGCTGAGCTTTATTTTTCCCCCAAATTCATCTGGTAAACAGGTATGCTAATATTTGCTCTCCTCTCAGAGTTGCACTGGGGAGAAAGGAGATGATATATGGGTCTGACACTCGTAATTAAATAATAAATGCTTGCTGAGTGAATGACTAAATGAAAGATTAAATAGGAATGCTTCTGAAACCGTAAAAATGCTATATAAATGTTGTTAAAAATTATAAATGACTGGATGAAGCAGCCTGAATAGAGGAAAGAAAATTCTCTCTCAGGCTAAGATTTTGATTGCTCACTTGGAAAGCTAACTTTATTAATGAAGTGGATTATGTAAGGTTTTGGGTTCTTTCCTCTCTCTTGCCATTTCCCTGCCAATTAGTATGAATAGGAGAGGATGAGCAGAGAAAGGAGGTGAAAGGTCAACTTGCTTTGACCTCTTGAGGATCTGGATTTTTTTTTCTTTAATGATTATTTAATGTTAATTTATTTTTGAGAGAGAGAGAGAGAGAGAGTGGGGGGTGGAGGAGGGGCAGAGAGAGAGAGAGAGAGAGAGACAGAAAGAGAGAGAGAGGAGCAGAGGATCTGAAGCGGGCTGACAGCCGATAGTACAATGTGGGGCTCAAACTCACAAACTGTGAGATCATGACTTGAGCCAAAATTGGACGGTCAATAGACTGAGCCACCCGGCTCCTGGAGGATCTGTTTTGTCGGAGAAAACATGTACATTTATTGAGATTGTTCGTTGTTGCTCTCTTTGAATTTTAAATTTTTTTTTTTCAACGTTTATTTATTTTTGGGACAGAGAGAGACAGAGCATGAACGGGGGAGGGGCAGAGAGAGAGGGAGACACAGAATCGGAAACAGGCTCCAGGCTCTGAGCCATCAGCCCAGAGCCTGACGCGGGGCTCGAACTCACGGACTGCGAGATCATGACCTGGCTGAAGTCGGACGCTTAACCGACTGCGCCACCCAGGCGCCCCGCTCTCTTTGAATTTTAACTATTTACTTTTTTTCTGTCATTTACACTAAAATGCAAACTCCATGAAGGCAAGAGTTTTTGTCATTTTGTGTGCTGCTCTATTCCTTACCTAAAATAGGGCTTAATTCATAGTGCACAATAAATATTTGTTAAATAAATTCCTACCTGATACATTGATTAGAATTAGGCCTGTTCTTAAATGCTGTCTTAGCCAGTTTGACCTGCTGTAACAAATTACCATAGACTGGGTGGCTTAAACAAAATATATTTAGTTCTCACAGTTCTAGAGGCTGGGAAGTCCAAGATGAAAGTGTGGCAGATTCAGTATCCAGTGAGGGTCTTCTTCCTGATTTACAGATGGCTGTCGTCTCATTGTATCCTCATGTGGCAGAGAGCAGAGAGAGGAACAGACTCTTGTGTCTTTTATCAGGGCACTAATCCCATTCATGAGGGCTCCATCCTCATGACCTAAACACTCCCCAAAGGTCCCCCTCTTCTAATACCGTCACATTGGGGGTTAGGATTTCAATACAGTAAAACCTTGGATTGTGAATAACTTATTCTGTGAATGTTCCACAAGATGAACAAACATTTCTAATAACTTTTAACTTGATAAAAAAGCAATGTCTTGCAATATGAGTAATATGCAACACATACTGTCACATAATCACAAATAAGTCAATCGTTTTTTTCTCTGCGGGATTGTGGGTGATTGTCTCCCATGATCTCAGGCCGCAGAGTTTGGCAGTAATCAGTGAGTTTTCAGAACGTTGGAAGGTGCCCACAACTGGCACTAGTGTATTTTTTGTCACTTCAAAGCACCTATGGACAGTGCTTTGCTTTTTCATACAAGAGGAAACATAAGAATGCTTTGCTTCCTTCTAGGTCAGGCTGTCTGTATATATAGACTCTTCCTCTGCTGCCTATTGCCAGTTCCATTGAATACAGTATATGACAAGAGTTTGTTACCACTGTACTATATTAACACATCCATGAGAGTGGCCTCCATGCAGAAAAAGATTCCATTGAGCCAATAGATAGCAGTGATTCTGCTAGCAATATGAAAGTCTTCTTCCACAATAACCCTCTTCTCATGTCTACCTTATACTAGCCAAGAGGGTTTTCAAAGATAAATACAAGTTAATTTGTTTATTGTTCTTTATATTTTGTATTTTCTTTATTATTTTGTATTATATTACAGTATTGCAATCATTTTTATATGAATATTTTTGGGTTGTGGAACAAATCATCTGAATGTCAATCATTTCTTTGGGAAATCCACTTTGATAAACAAGTGCTTTGGATTACAATGTATCATGCTCGTAAACCAAGGTTTTACTTTATATGAACTTGGGGGAGACACAAACATTCAGTACATAACAAATGCAATGGATGGGCTAGTGACAGTGCCAGCCAAGTCTACCTTCCCTGCTAAGAGAAATTGGTACATCCATGGTTCTCTCTACTGAAAAAAATAGTTTGAGCTTTTTCTTAAGCAGGGGTGGCCATATTTTATGCCTTATATCTCCTCTACCTTCCATCTAGACAAACCAAAGATAGGTACCTGAACCAAAATTAGCCAAATCAACAGTATTGCCAGTGACACATGAGATGATGATCTGTGACAACATCTCTTTCTAAAGGAGATTGATGGCAGTTAAAACATGACGGACCAAGAAAAAACTAGAGCTATGAGTAAATCAGGTATGTGTATGCAGAAGCCATCAAAAATTGGAGCCATGAAATGGAAAAAAAAACAAAACCAGCGTTTGTTCAAGGGCAACAATTTAAGTTTGTAATGACACGCAGAGGAAGTAAAGGCAAGAAGGGTTGAGTGACTTAGAGCAAGGTTTTGATAAACCTCTGGCTTTAGAGGTGGGTCTTAGGTCAGATTCCTGGAAACACTGGAGATGATTTGTGCCATCACAAATGACACAGATGGAGGGTTAGTGGGGAAATCAGCTATAAGGGAGAAAGGAAAGCTGTGTTAGGTAGGGGAAGAGACTGAATTCAGATAGAGTGGCACCAGGGCTCCTTCTGATCCCATGGAAGCTCTGGAACTGGGGTGACGCATCAAAGTTGTGCCTAAGTGAGGCAGGAGGGCGAGCCTTTGAACCCTCCCGTGGACCAATCCTTGCATAGGTGGGCTACTTCCTAGAAGGGTGTGTAACTTTGAACAACATGGCTCTCTTTTGCCAGGGGTGATTTCTGGAGAGGGACTCAATTATCAGCTCTCAGCAGCCAATGTAGAAGGGGTATGGGAATGAGAACCTCAGTCCTAAAAGCGGGGTCTGGGCAGTGAATGCTGGCATCTGCAACATGAAATGACAAAATAGTTCTAGTTCTAGAGCTGTCTGAGACCCTTTTGGTTTTCAAATTATGCTTTCAACTCTGTGAAGCCCAGGTACAGGATAGTTTTGGGATCCCCCAAAGATTCAGTTTTTCAGTATGTATCTCCATATAACAATGTCTCCTCCCATTTCTTCAGATAACTTGGCTTTTACCTAACGGAAGGAGAGAATCCAATCTATTAAGTACTAAGGGGGAAAAACATGGACATTAAAGGCTTAAGGCTGGAAGAATATAATTAATCAGCTTTAATATTAATAGACCCACTAATATTAAATCAATATTAAACTTTCCTAGTTATGAATGAATTCACTGAAATCTATGAATCCTATACCTACATAATGGAAACTGATTCTTTCTTTATGAGAATTTCAGAGTGTGGAATATCCATGAGGGCAAGGTTTGGATTAATTTCTGTGAGTAAAAAAAGATCATTCTAAGATAGTTGCCAAGTCCCTGAAGATACACAGAGTGAAGCAACAAAATAGTTTTAGGAGAAGACTGTCAGTATGGCCTCCAGGCACTGGGATGACCTTTAGATTTGGTAAGGCCCAGATGTGACTTCTGGCTCTGCCACTGTGTCACCTTGGGTAAGCCTCTGAACCCCTGTAAATCACCATTGTTCATTTCTAAAATTGAGATTGCAATATATTCCTCAAAGCATTGTTGTGAGAGCTCCATGAAGTCACACTAAATTTCCCAAGATAGGGCTCCCCCTGTGGTAGCCAGTTTCTACAGGCTAGCCATCCTTTCAGATTTAGTGCTGTCCGTTCTTACTGCCTGGGATCCCGATTCGTCCTGTTAGCAGTTGAATGCAGTTAATACTCAGAAAATTGATTTTTTCTTATCCTGCAACCAGATTCCAGTGGCTCTAGAGTTGCTTTGGGAATATATGGTGGGAGGGAACGAGGACCAAGCTAGAATCTTTACTTAAGACATAGCCTTCCTGTAAATCAAACCCAGCTGAGGAATTTCCTTGTCTGGAGCAATCTCTTAAGAGTGGATCAGACTGAGGGCTTCTGCTGATGGCTCAACTCTAGGAGGATTCGGTTGCTTTAGCATCATGTATGACATTCGGTAGGTGCTCAAAACATATTGGATCTCCCTTCCCTCTTTTGGCCCAGGTATACTTCTTGAACTCTTCATAATCCCAGGAAGATTCCTTGAAATTTTACTGAACTCACAGAGAGTTCTTCAAAGCAGAATACCAATGATTGATGGAAATTCCATAAATTGTCAGCTTCTAAGGTTTCCCTGCTGGGCCCTCCAGGTGCTAAATTATTACAGTCCTGTAGTCAGAGTTGGATCCCAAGGAGTGGGAACTTCTGTTGCAAGTTCAACTCCAGGGAATAATATTTCTGGTTTTAGGTCAGTCCTGTAACAAAAACTGTAAAACCCCCAGCAGAATGTGGTGGCAGGCACCGGCACCCTGGGGGGCCATTCCAACTGCCTGCATTCAGGTCTGTAGTCTCCAAGCACGAAAAATAATCCTGAATTAGATGTGTTCTTATAATCTAGGGAAGGCCTTTAAAAAATGTTGGAACAGATAGTGTCCCAAATTGGTTCCGTAATTAAGGTATGCAGAGCTCGGCTTCAAAGATCCCTTACGTCTGTTTTAGGGGATGCTGTTAGTGAGCAGATAATTGTATATAGTAGCTGTAGAGCCATTAGAGGAGCTTAATCTACACAGAAAGCTTTGGATATTAGGTGCTTCTGGGACATCGCTTCTACAGTAATGTCTCATCTGCAGATATTACCCCAAATGTACACTTTTCTCCATTATATTTTATTTTTTAAAGCCAGAGAGTTTGCATTTGGGTACAGTTTTGTAACAGGATGAATAGGTACCCAAAAGATACTTTGATTGCTACGAAAGGTAGAAACATAATGAGAAAACTAATAAAGATTGCAAGGATACAACTCTCCTGACCTGTTAAGCTTGTGTGAGGGGTGGAGAAACAGTCCCAGGATGGCCTCAGAGAGGGAACATTACATTTGGTTCAGAGTCAGCCATGTGTCAGCCACTGTTTTAGGCCCCCTATCTTATCCTTAAGAAGTCAGGACAGTAGAAGGTGCAAAATTCAAAATGAGTCTAGGAGTTCTGTTTTTGCTGAGGGTTTTGGTAGAGAAGAGATTAAACAAACATGGGACTATGGCTAAGAGAAAAAGATTGAGGACAAGTATTCCTTTTGGACACTCAGCTTCCTGCTTATATCAACCAAAAATCTTTATCCTTGATTTGTAATACATATTCTCTTATAACTAATAATTCTCAAACAGCTGAGAAGTAAAACCAAACCAGCTCAAACAGTGACAGGTTTAGTGAGAAAAAGAATCAAAATTCCTTTCTCAGCTACTTTAATTACTATTGGAATTTATTATTATTATTATTATTATTATTATTATTATTATTAGTGTCTGCTTGTGTTCAACTTCCTCCCACCCCCAAAGCACATATACACTTCTAACTTTTATAGTCTAATCTATTGCAGAACGGGCCACATACAAAGACTTGGTTAAAAAACCTCCTCCCAGCCTGTTGCAATATTTATAAAGCCCTTGCTTTTTAACACACTGTGAGAAGGGCTTAGTAAAACAAAGGGCATCATAATTTATTGTTTTAAGATTATTGATTCAATAAATTAACAATAATTTCCATGAAGGGTAGGAACTCTGGTGCCATAAAAGTTTATTTATTCCTACTTTAACTAGCATTGATTAGAGTATTCAAATCGTGCCAGCGCTCTATAATCACTCTTTATAGGTGAAATGCCCTCCGCTGTGCAGGAGACAGTAAAATAAACATTCAACCAGAAGTGACAATGGCTCCTTTAAAAACCAGAAACACTAGATTTTTTTTTTTTTTTCAAGAGGGAAGGAATAGTTCAGATAGCGCTTTTAATATGTGCCGTGTGCATGTTAGGCCCTGCTCCCTGATGTATTGCAAGGACATAGTTTTAAGAGGCTATTACAATTGTTAGCAAACAGGTAGAAACTAAATGGTGATATTCATATCCATACTTCAAACAAAGAGATCTTTTTGTTGTTGTTTGGGTTTATATATTGCATTTAAGAACTAAGTGGATTTTTTTTCCCCCAGCAAGTATTGTTTCAGTGCTTTTGTTCCTCAAGCAGTGTGACTAAACGTCCAAGGTGACTCGCTGAGGGCATTATAAAACTGTTAATAACTTGAACAAACAGGTACTGCCTTTTATTCCGCAGCCACAGGGCAAATTAGTTTGAAGTAACTTATCTGAAGAAATGAGAACAATGGGCAAGCTCTCTCATCAGGCACCACAGACCTGAACTCGAATTTCTCCTGTCCTCAGGATCAGTTCTTTATAGCACACCAATAGGATAGGGTCATGTTTCCCTTTCACGTACTCACCCATGCTGTTTTGTCCTTTGCTTTGACTTCTGTTTAACGTGTTTTATTTTTGAGCTTTCATCCTATATTTTCCTATGTCATTTCTTTTCTTTTCCACCAACAAGAAATCTTTAACTGAAATATGATTTAGAACCAGGCATTTGCAGTAATTAATAAAACGAAATGAAATAAAATACAATAAAGCTCTTAGTAACCAAAGGCTTATGATTTACATAGGCTTTAAATGATTGTTAGTGTTAAATTGTTTCTCAGAATGCAACTCAGGAATTTGAAGTTGTCAGATTAACTGCTGTATTTACTGGTCTGTTTGATTAGGTGAGCATAGTTTATATTCCCTCTTGGAAACCTAAATAGCAACCATTTCCTACCAAAACAGCACTGAGAACAAAGGCCCCATTCATAGGGCAGTGGGCATTGCTCTATAGGCCTTTGTATCTGAAACAACATGGTTACTAAGCATTTCGAAAGGAAAAGGTGCAACTAATTTTTTAAATGTACACGTAATAGACAGAAAAAGAATCACATAGTACACCAAACAAATACATTCTATCAAAAATGAATGGAGTGCTTTTGGTGCTTCTGGCCTTCTTTCCAAAGCTATAATAAAAAAAAAGGTACTGTGGTCATTTTTGAAGGACAACAGAAAAGCAATATTGGCAGGGATAATCTGGTCTCATCATTTTAAACACTCTAAGTAAGGATTGATTAACGTTCTTGTAGTCCATAACCATCTCTTTGAGAACCTTCTGTAGGCCAGGCTCCGCACTGGGCACTGAGGGGCATAAAGGCCAGTAAGTTCCCTCTCTTCCTTTCTCCATAGTCCTGTAGCTCATATTCTAGAATTTGGACAACATCATGACATTGATTATTTCCATAGCAAAAATGAAGTGTAGAGGAGGGTGGCTTCTTGGAGATGATGACCCCTAAGCTGATTCCTAAAGGCAGGGGCTGGGGCAGCAATACATGTAGAGGTGACAACACCTTCTAAGGTTGGGGAATGCCAGGGTCTGTATAGGAAGCTACAAGAGGTTCCTGATAACTGAATCATCAACAGTAGGTTAGGACTAAAGAAGATGAAGAGGAAGGAGAAAGCTGAATCCACAGAGCACCTGCAGTGTGTGATAAATAGTCTGGAATTGATCCTGTAGGAGACTGTGAGACTTTGAAGGGTAGGGAGGAGGAGAAAGCTAGCCAGGCTGTACAGTTCCAACTCCAAATCAATTAACTGGTCAGTTGTGCATTTAGGGTCCCAAAGCGAATCTCATCACACTGATAATATATATTTTCTTGACCTGCCTTTCCTGCCTTCATTGTCTACAGTGTTTGAATTCACCTGATAGCCACTCAATATTTTACTTGTCTTGAAAAGTTAATGCATCATTTGTTGAGAGAAGTCATTTGTCACCCACAAAGACACACACCAATCATTTTATCGAAAGGCTTTCAAAAGGATAAATATGTGATAACTCCAAGTCCTTAGCATCTGGGGAATGTAGCTGTATGGAGTTTAAAGGAAACTCAGGAGCATCCCTCTGGGGCATGGGGGTAATGCAAACTTGCATAATGGAGGTTCTCAAAACCTAGGTAAACACAGCCTAGCCTCCTCCATTTCAGCTGCCATATCCTGGCGGCTCTTTTCCCTTTCAATTGCATGGAGATGAAGGAGATATTTGAGTGAAGCAAACGGTCTCACAGTTACATATATTGGAAAAACACATTCCCTTTGCATATCTGCTATGTCATTCAGATGTAAAATATTTAACTTTTGATCCCAAACTGATCACAGCAGCTAGTCTAGTGGCTTGGCAGGACAGCTGTGTGCAATTGCCAAGACTTCCAAGTTTTTAACCTCTTTAGCTGAATTGTCACTCTGCAATAGAGAACTACATAGAGAGTAGAATGGGAAATTGCGTATTAGTCAGGACAGACTCGATTTACCTCTATCTCATGGTACTCGCCACTTCCATGAGGATAAGATCATCCCCGGGGGCTGGTTAGGTATGCAGATTATTAGGTACGCCCTCTGTAAATTTTGGTTCAGTGGGTCTGGTTTGGGGTCCAGAAATCTGTTTTTGTCAAGCACTCCAGGTGTTCCTGATCTTCAGGGAACTTTGGGAAACATTGCAAAAATGATTAAGTAAATTGAATAAAACAGCATTCTTCAACTCACCGTATACTATTTAAGCTTAAGAGGAACACTGTAATATAGGACCTTACCAAGCATCAAAATAATGAGGAAATAGTTGGGGCTGCATATTCTATAATTTTGCAAGCCACTTTAGTAGAAGGAATGACGACAATATAAAAAGCAACTGTGCCAAATTTTTTATTGGGTCTCCAGATTGCTTCACTAAAGTAAGTACCGCCAATTAGGTCGGGGTAAAAAAATGTGGGTCAGACTATATTTTCCTTTCATTACAAAGTGAAATAAATTTGTTACTGGTACTACAGTTAAGAAAAATAAATCTTTTGTTTCTTCCAAATATACTTTATTACATGCTTATGACAATGAAGGTCTTCTTTTGGGTCTGTGGTACCCACCATGTAATCTTCCTCGTGTACACCATCTCTCCATACAATCTTGTAAAAATCAAACTCATTTAAGGCAGAAAAACATGCTTTCCAGGAATGGTTTTCAAACTGTTATTCTAGCAGCTGGACATTTTGCCCAAACCCGGGTATATAAATGAGTAGAAGCAGCTATGTTTTCACCAGGGGCTGGAGAAGTGGGGGGCTAGGAGAGGTCTACAGGCTTCCCAGCTCTAAATCAGCACTTTCCAAATGCACCAGCCTCCCTTGGTAGGAGAGGAGAATTCAAGGCATTAGGATAAAACAAGTTGATATTACATGAAAAACGACGTTTTGGTAGCTTCTGAAATGCCTCCACAGACAGGGCGGAGCAGAGCTTGAAAAACTCTGCTAGGGTTTTTCCTCAAGGGCGGTAGCCTTGGTTCACTCAGTCAACGCCATGCCTACCACATGCCAGATACTAACGAGAGGTCTATTGTAGCGCATTTCTATCATATGCTATCATAGAAATTTTCAAAGTTTGTATCCTTTCACAAAGAATGATTATGATTTTCATAGAGCACATAGGACCTGTGGACGGAAATGGAAGAGAATGTTTCTGCTCAATTAACAAAATGTGCATGCACTTTCAGAATAATGTCCCACCAGTAACCGCGATAGCCTAACTTTGTGTGTGGGCAGCCTCTGGTGTGCAGCAAGATGGACTGGGATTAGAAGGCATGACTGTTTCTGTTTAACTTGCTCTGCACAGCGCTGTCTGCAGGTGGGCACTCAACAAAAGCTGCCAGTCTTAGCATCCAGAGATGTGGTTGCGATCAGTCATCATATTATTAAATTATTCATCTCATATTAAGTGACCACAATTTCAACATTGGCTTCTCTTGATAGATGTACAATTCATATAGACCATTGGAACTATATTCAGGGCGTGCTGTGATTTCGTCTGCAATGTCACTCATAGTGGAAAAAATATGCCACACTTTTTTAAGCAAACAGGCTTCTTTTCACAGTGGACAGAGAATACCGTTAAACAGAGGAAACACAATATCCCTTTTCATAGCAAGAGATCAAATGTCTGCAGAAGAGTTTAATTTATACTTCTCCATGTGCCAGAGCCCAGTCTGAGACATAGCAGCATTTCAGTACTTTCAATCAGGTCATAGTTTCCACCATGAATGACTTCATCCCTTTTAAAATAGAATAAATGGAATTCCACAGTATACTATGGGTAGGGATTATAGGAAATTAAAAGACGTATAGTGCTCAGCACACTAAATAATTGTGACATTGAGCTGGGAAAATAACACTTATGCGGCAAGTCCTTCTTGGGTGTTATTTGTTAGATTTTGCTCCAGCTTTCCAGGAGAGCGGAAGAGAAGTATTGCAGTGTGGGCCAGGAAGAGAATTCTAAGCCGTGCCTGCTCAAAGTTTTCCCTTTTTAAAATATATGTGAGCATGAAGTTAGATCAGCGGTGTGACTTGATTTCGTTGTCCACCAGCCCTGCTGTCTGACTCTCTCTGGATTTAGTTCTCTGGTTTCAGTGTCTTGGTGATGAGGACACTACGGAATGAAGCCCAGCGGCCTGCAGCTTGGGGTAGATGCAGTGAGAGAGGGGCGGGAGGAATCCTGCTCAGCCACAAGAAGGCCCTGCAGTTTAAAGATGACAGTGGACTCTGTGAATGCCCTGAATGCAACCATCGTATGTGAGCTGGTATAAAAACTAGAATTTGTTGCTTTATATAGAAACTACCTAGAAGAGAAAGCGAGGGTGGTCAAAAGTAAGAGGGAGGCAGATTCTTCTCTGGAGGACTTTTTCTTCCCAATGTACTTTCAGGCTGACTTTTGACCTTCTTTAATATGGTTTTGTAAGTGAAGTAATTTGATGTGTTTCTTGAACAAATGAATATACACGCTAGACCCGCCTGCAGCGGTATATTACACATAAGCTTTCTGTTGATGAGTGATGAAAATACAATATTTTCATTCTGTTGTGCTCTCTTTACAATCACGTTTGTGGCATTAAATGGTTGCGGTGTTGAGATTTGCACGCCTTTTAAAAAGAGCCCAGTGAGCAGGCCTTCCCTTTGGGAAGATTACTGCTGGAAAAATGGGGGTTCTGAGAGAGAGTGAATACAAATCCATTGCAGGTGAGCCAGCACAATTTAATCACATAATATATTTATAATATATCCCCAGGAATTCATGTTTGCTTTGAATCTGCCTACCAGATAGGCCACAAGGAGATAGAAATGACTTACAGTGGTTTCTAGTGCCTAGAGCTGAGTGTATGCTATGTTTCTGTTCACACATAATCAACAAACAAAGGAGGAGGTGCAGCTGCTCAAAAGAGTTTAAGGGAGGGCCGATGTACAGGTGGGAGTTTTTAAATCTTGACATACTGATAAGATTTCTGCATGGCTTCAAAGCTTGTTAAAAAAAATGACCTACATTGCCAGTATTTCTTTGAAATTCCTAATCTGTTGCTAAAACAGAGCAAACCAAGTTCTCTTTTGTGAACTTGAGTAAACACATTCTTCATCACCATCAAAGATGTGGCAAGAAGAGGGAAGGACCTGCCTTTGTGATTCAAGAGTCCTCTACCAGTGTTCTGTGCATATTTGTGGGTACAGTCATATCTTTCAAAGAACGACCAAAACCAAATACTTCTGGTAATCTCCAGGCTTTTAATATGTGACAAAGCAGGGTAATGGGTTCAGGCATGTTATTTGGAGCCTTTCTGTGAGTGTAGTACCCGATCAATAGCTACACTTGCTCTTCTGGGACACCTGCTTATGGAAGGAGTTCAGAATATTGGAGAAATAAGCATTACACAAACAGATGGGGAAGCTAAAGCAATGAAAAGCTCTTGACCTGGCCAGAGTCAATATGAATGGTCAATAGAGAAGCAGAGAGCTTGCATTGTCAAGCTCTTTGTTAGGGTATCATTTACAGAATCTGATGCCTTTGAGTTGGTGAGAAGGGTGATCAGGGAGAGTTTTAAGGCCATAGAGACTAATGTGTTCCACCTCAGAGAACAGAGTCTCTCCATTTACCCGTATTACAGTTATTCTTACTCTGTGAAAGTTTAAAACAGGAGAAATGAGCCTCAGTCTTGTTAGTAGTGTCTATGGCACTCTTAAAAAAATGGGAATCAAATTGAAAATGGGTTGGTGATGGAAACGGTGTTAGTCAGAGTCCCCCTGCGAAAGAGAAGCAATAAAATAATTGTGTGTGTGTGTGTGTGTGTGTGTGTGTGTGTGTGTGTGTGTGTGTTGTGGGAAAGAGAGAAAGAGATTCATTTTCAGAAATTTATCCATGCCATTTTGGAGGCAAGTTCAAAATCTGCGATGTAGGCTAACACGCTGGAAACCCAGAAAAGAGGTGATGTTGTAGTTTGAGCCTAAAGGTAGTCTGCTGTCAGGATTCCCTTTTCATTGGGGGTCAGTCTTTTTCTATTAAAGCCTTTAACTGATTGGATGAGGCCCATCCACATTATGGAGAGTAATCTGCTTTCCTTAGAGTTTACTAAGTGAAATTTTACTCTCATCTTAAAAACCTCCATGAAAACATTTAGAATAATGTTCAACCACATATTTGAGCACCATAGCCCAGCCAAGTGGACAGACAAAATTAACAATCACAGAAAACAGGCAGGCTAAGTATTGAAGGGTGCCAGAGACCTGGCTGCAGGGACAACACCCTTATCTGATCACATAGGACATAGGCAAGTATATTCTCTGATGGCAACAGATACAGATACTTTTCCTTTTTATTGATGATGGTGGGAAGTTTTCTGAAAGTCACTTGGAGTAAACTTCATACCCAAAAGGAAGTAATATCATGAGGAAAAGGAATGCTATAAAATATAGCATCAGAGAATGATTACAAACTCTCATATAGTGTACAAACACATATATAAATCTACAAAGCATTGGCCCAAAATTTGAAGTAAACAAGCCATATCCAAATGAAACCAGACAAGTGAAAAAATAAAATTCAAATAAATGTTCAAAACATATAAAAATCCATTAACAAGTATATGATTGGGCTTCTACTATAATGTGACACATTATCAGGTCCTAATCAATCATTCCCCTTGATAAGGTTGGCAAAGTTTTAAACATTTTTTTTTAGTGTTGTAGGTAGAAAGATAAACTTTGGAGGTCATTGTTTTAAGAAATCCCATAGCTAAGTAACTAGCCCTAACTAAGTGCATCACTCTATGTATGTTATCTCTGTATCACCTTTACCCCAAAAGATGCATACGCCTCAGCCACTGTCTCATTGGGTAGGTTGCATATGCTCAACAGAGATATGTATTTTTATTTTTCCTGTACACATATATATCCATATCAATATATAAACATATGAGGATATGCACTTGATTTCTATTATGATTATACTAATCATCAATAGATTATTTTTTAGTGCCTACTATGTGCTAGGCCCTGTGCTAATCTCTAGGAATATGACAAGGAACATGTTGACCATGATTTACTTTGTGGACAAATTGGAGTTTATACTCTGGTGAAAGAGGCAGTTAAAAACAGACAAGTAAGACAGTTACAATTAGCATTTAAGTGTTATGAAGATAAAGGAAAGAAGCTTAAGATAGAAAATAAGGAGACATACTTTTAGTAGGGAGTTCAAGAAGGAAATCTCAGAGAAGGTAATATTTAGCTTGAAGTCTAGAGGATAAGAGTATAACAGAAGAGAAAACAGTCATTTAAAAATGTAGGATACTAGAGTGGTTGGCTCATAGTAAGTGCAGGGGAAGTAAGAGCTGAGACTGGGGAAGTAAACAGGACCTCACAAACCTTGATAAGGGCTTTGGATTTTGTTCTAAGAGCTATGGGAAGATTTGAAAGCAGTGGACTGACATGAGACAAAATTTGCATTTTAATAAGACGACCGATTGCTGCTGTATTGAGCATGGCTTGGTGAGGGGTAAGTATGGAAGACGTGAGATCAATTGATCTTTAAATAGTCACTTTAATGAGATGACAGCATACTAGTCTAAAGTGAGGGCAGAAGAGATGTAGAAAACAAACTGATTAATATGTATTTTGGAGATAGATTGGACAAGACTTGCTGTTGTATGAATGTGGTGCAGGAGGAAAAGGAAAAATTAAAGATGACATCTGTATTTCTCAGTTGAGCAGCTGAGTGATTGGTGGTGCCATTTACTGAGGAGAAGATTGGAGCTTATGATGAGGGAACAGGTTTGAGGAGGAAATCAAGAATTCCATTTTGAATTTATTAAGTTTGAAATGTCTATAAGATATCCTATTTAAGTAAGCAATGTTGTGTGTGTATATGGAGGTCAGAAGTAGGGTATCATTTTAAAGTCATCACAATTAAAATGGTATTTAAACCCAGGAAATGATGAGATATGTGAGTAGATTAGAGAAGGTAAGAGGCTTCTCATTTAGCTTTGAGTTTTATTTAGAGAGTAGTTATAGAAGAATCCAGCAAAAGAGAATAGGAACAGCCAGAGAAAAAAGGGCAAATCAAAACAATGTGATGCTTCAAAAACTAAGAAAAGAGATAATTTTGGGACAATGGCAGTATTTACCTGTAACAAATACTGCTGCAAAATTGCATATATGGAGAATACCTTGTAAGAGTTCATTGAATTTGGAGTCATGGAGGTCATTGATGATGTTGACAAATGATCATGCCCTTCCTTCAAAAGTACTTGGAGCAGAAATCAGATTGCAGAGAATTAAAGTATAAATGGGAGGTAGGAAGTGGAGAGCAATATACATAGATCATTCTTTTGAGAGATTCAGATATTCAGAAGGAGAGCAGAAAAATGGCGTGGTAATTGTAGGAAAAAAGATGCAATTTCATTCATTAATGGTAGATACCAAGAATGTATATTTTCACTAGCATTGATTTCTGATGCATAAAAAACTATAGCTGAAAGAACCAACAATTAACACTTGAGATTAAAGAAGAGAAAGAATCAAGGGCACACATGGATAAAATGATGGCAATATGTAATATGACTCATATGGAAAAAACCCGTAGTAAACATTCTAATACACTTTTCCCTTTCTAACTCAAAGCCATTCTAATCAGGTTGTTCAAAGTTTAATAGAATAACTCAACCTATGAAATGATTTCATGTCATTGTGGTGTAGCCTTTCAGGGAAAGAGAGATCATTATTGAGAAAGTAACTCAACTATAGTATTTCTTTAAAAAATGTAAATGTATCTTTAATTTCCTGATTCTTTCCTTCTGAGTCTGGAATGCCCAGTTGATCCTCCTCAAGAGGCATAAATGGCAGAAAAATCTCTCTCCATCCTCTGTAAAAACCAGCCCACTGTAGCCTGTGGAATTCAGGATCTCAGGCTTTCATGATTTCACATGCTGATTTTAAAATAACTCTGTATTAGACAAAATTTCAATCTCCCAACTCAGTTCAATCAATGTAATTTATTTGTTTAAAACTGAACTTGATACTTCATCGGGATAAAAGGCAAAAGACATACTCAAGTCAATTCAGGGTCTCCTTCATTTGCCTTGGGATTGTCTTTAGGGTCAGGAAGGATTATGTAGCTCCAAAATGTGGGGATAGAAGTCGACATGTGCTCTTCTTGTTTGCAGTTGATTCATGTGATGTTCTCCTGAGGCACCTTCATTGCTATCCAGCTAGTGGTCATTAGGCCACACAGATCACTCTATAAACACCTTGTCCCTTTTAGGCCCTGGGCTTTTGGTGCAATATCTGAGCTTCTCTTGAGTACTGGGAAGCATTCCACTGATGCCATATAACTGAGCTGCAGCAAACTCAGTGGGGCTGCCTCACTGCCAAGTGTAGAGACACCTGTATAGGACTTTCTGCACTGGGGTGTTGGACTATAGGAAACAGAAAACAGATTTGTCTGTGTTCTCACATTCCTCAAATCTATCTGGGGATTTCTACCCACTTCCTCCTAAGACTGACTTGTGTTAAGTAAGGTAGACAAGCCAAGAGGTCCCTTTATCTAGCACTCTATATCTAAGCCCTGTATTTCAGATTCCTCTCTTTTCCGAGTCAGAAAAATACTCATTTAGTTGGAATGCAGGGTAGCCTTGGTCTTTTTCTTCCAAATCTGTGGTTTATGGCCTAATCTAAACTTTGTAACTATTTAAAAACAACTTTATTGAGATATAAGTCCGGGACCATATAACTCATCCATTTTCAGTGGACAATTTAGTGGTTTTTAGCATATTTATAGAGTTATACAAACACCACCACAATTTATAACCTAAGTGTTTGAAACTTCCCAAAGCCAAGGTTTTGATTCCTTTTTAAATTCTTTGCATTACCTTTCCTGAGGCACTGGAAAGTTGCCTGAATGATGGAAAGAAGAAGCAGTAAGAGAAAATGTGAGTGGGGAAGCCTTGATTAATATACGAAAATGTTAATCTGCCACAATACGCATGGATCTTGGAGGTCCGCAGTTGGACTTCGTGATGTTCTTTGGTGTGGTTGGAGCTAATCTGTGTAACTACTTGTGTCATATGCACATAGAACTGTGCATACGACATGGTTTGGCTTGTTTGCGTAAGATCTTCATCTTTCTCTACTTTTGCTCATTCCGCCTTTAAGTTTATAGATATTTCTAAATTCAGAAAAGGAAGTTGCACACTGAGCTGTCATTAGGACGTTTCTTCCATCTGTATATTTCCTTTTTTTAAAATTTTTTTTAACGTTTATTTATTTTTGAGACAGAGAGAGACAGAGCATGAATGGGGGAGGGTCAGAGAGAGAGGGAGACACAGAATCTGAAACAGGCTCCAGGCTCTGAGCAGTCAGCACAGAGCCCGACGCGGGGCTCGAACTCACGGACCGCGAGATCATGACCTGAGCCGAAGTTGGACGCTCAACCGACTGAGCCACCCAGGCGCCCCCCATCTGTATATTTCTATAACATTAGCCCTGATTGTATCTCATATGGCATCTATTCCAAGTTCAAATTTAACTGTGTTTTCTTCTACATCCAGGGGTTACCACCGTGTTAGAAGAGTAGTTTGGCTTGGGGTTACTTTTGCCTCTGTGATAAGGATTTGGGGGGTACCACTGATTCAAGGCACAGTAAGATTTCAGGAGCCCACAAGTCATGAACACACACGTGTGTTGAAAGATATGCCTGAAATGTAATGTGTTTTTTAGTTAAGCAATTTCATGCCATGGCTCAATCACAAAGAGCCACAGCAGAAAATCTTGCCCATACCTTTACAATTTGTTAATTTTCATAGATCCAGGTAAATCCAAGTATAGAATATATCTAGAATACATCTTGATGATATAAACTGAAAAACTGAAATGTTGTCACAAAATTTTGCTTACCTTGTCTCCCATCACAATGTGGCTGACAAAAAGAAAGGAAAAAAACAACTTTCTTTCTATGGAACTTTAGTGCTTAAATTTCTCATTTTACTTGAAAAAGGAAAATGGAGAAAGAAGTGAAAAGAAATCTTGGAAAAACTGCCCATCCATTAGCATATTCTTGGATCCTAAAGAAACTTCTGGCCACATTCAGTTTTTTGTTTTTGTTTTGCTTTTGTCAGAGGTAGAGGCCAGCACTGCAGGTAAAATATTTTGCTCTTTGTTTTGCCAATATTTATTCCTTATGCCTGTTGTGCCTCTCTGTCATATCTCAGGATAGAAATTCCCTTATGAGCAACATGATTAGAAATGCAATGAGCACTATTAAATATATTTGAATACAGGCAGCAAAATTGCCATGCAGCCCATCTCAGGAGACCATCCAAAAGTATTATGTGTGCTCACGAATGAATCCTGCCTGTACACAGTCCCTTCATTTGGGCTCCTATTTTGTCCTGCCTTTCATGACTAACTCCTTCAATGTAAGTTTAGCTTCTTGGTCCCCCAGCAACCTGACTGCTAAACTAATGCCAACATCAGGAAGCAAGCACAGATGGGAAAGTGAGGGGTGAGAATGAAGAATCAGAGAGACCAAAAAGAATGGAATGAGAAACAAAGGGAAAGCTGAGGTTTGATGATCTTCTTTCCTGTGGTCTGTCTGGAGACAGGCCTCTGACATACATAACTACTCTGTCACAGTGGCTCTGACACTGAGGGTTCAACTTTCACCAGTGAAAACAATTGCCAGCGTACCTGTGGTTATTTGAAGATTATGTGTGATATTTGATGATCTTCTAGCATGGGCAGCCAGGACTATTTTTTATAAGCCCTGTGCGATGGAAAAATCCAGATATTAAGTTGAAAACTGCTGAAGAGCAATAATCTAGTAACAATAGCCAACATTTACTGACTACTGACCGTGCTTTCTGCCAAAAGATAATGACCTGCTAACTCTACTACTGTCTTATTTAATGCTTACAGCAGTTATATATAAGAGATGCTCTATTATCATCCCCATTTCATAGCTAAGAAGCTAAGGCTCCCGGAGATGAAATACTATGCCCAAGGTCACACAGTCACTCAGAGGCCCTAGAGCCTACAAACTCTCACAACCGCCCCCTTGCCACTTCTTCATAGCTTGCTGCTTCTCATTCTGAAGAATTAAAAAAAGAAAAAAGAAAAAAAGGAGTATTCCTTTCAGCCAAAGGTGCTACAGATTGAGCAGTATAAACTCCTGGAATGGAAAATTTTTGAAAGCTCCCAACTAATTTTCCATTTATCTGACACTGGAATGCCACATGGGAACCCATAAGCATGATAAACTATGGGAGAGCAGCAGAGCCACTGTCCCGCTTTCACCTGCCAGTCCTTCTGACACAGCAAGGTCCTATTTGAGCCTGTGGGCAGCCAGGGACATATCTTTCGAAATCAAAGCACTCCTCCCTGCCTATATTCAGCCCTCTTGTGAGGTATTAGCACAACTTGGCTTCATTATTTATTTAAAAATCACTTCTTGCCCCCAACCAGCAAGATCCCAGACTTCAGTAGCTTTTGGGCAGCTGAAAACTGGATGTGTATCTCCAAAGATATCATAAAAATGTGGATGACTGAGGTTGGAAGTGTGCACACATGCGCACACATACTTTGCCTTATGAAAGTAATCTCTTATGAGTGTCAAATGGTTGCTGGCCAAGAGAAACAGAAATGAGGAGGTATCCAGGACAGATAAAACTGAGCTGATTACAATGGAAACATTTATATGTATTTACTGAAAAATGCTCAGGCCACTTCCTAGTTGTAATTTTTTCCCTTTTCATTAAAGTATGATATCCATATAAAAAAGTGTGTAAATCATGAATGTACAGCTTGACAAATTTTCACAAAATGAACATACCAATGCAGCCGGTACCCAGATTAAGAAAGCAAACATTGCCAGGGCTCCAGAAACCTCCCGGTCCCCCTCCCAGTCACTGTCTACCCAAAGTAATCACTGTCTTGACTTCTAACCCATAGATTAGTTCTGTTTATTTTTTGACTCTACCTAAATGGAATCACACAGTATATACTTTTTTTGTGTGTGCCTGCTTTCTTTTGCTGAACGTTAGGCCTATGTATTTGTATGTAGAAATAGTTTATTCATTCTCATTTTATAGTATTTCATTTTGTAAATACACCCCAACTGTTTTGTCTATTCTATTGTTGATAGGCCCTTGGATAGTTTTCAGTTTGAAGCTATTATGAAGAGAGCTGCTATGACATTTTTGTACATGTCTTTTGGTAAACATATGTTTCCACTTCTGCAGGGAAAGCCATAAATGTTAAAAACAGATTTCTTACCTGTTTTATACTATTTTCTGGGTGATATTTATCCCATGCGCTTCTGACTCTATTATTAAAGCAATACAATTGTGTTCTCCTCTTTTTCATCTTGCCTCCTTCTGAACTTTGTTTTCCCTCTTCCTGAACTTTCTTTCTTCCTAAAACAAAACTGACCTCAGACACTGGAAAAATCTAAAATGCATAGCTCCAAGCTCATCATCTGAGCATGTAATAATGAGTGTGTTGTTTTAAATTACTTTTCATCATGGTCCATGCTGCCTTCAAAGGTCAGGCCTTCATCCCTTGTGTGTTCTGTGGGAGTACATGGTGCATGTGACCCAAAGAAGAGCCGTTTCCAGAAAAATTCAAAAACATTTCTGATCATCTCACAAAAGTTTTTTTCCTAAGGTAAAAGAATCTACATTTGATTCTCTGAATCTAGCTCATTTTAATATGAGCCATTTTTGTATGCATAGGACTGCTGACACTAGCAAGTTTTATGGTACTGATTACTATGGAAACATTTATCTATAAATATAAAATCCTTTAAAGCTTAGCCTTTTATCTTTATAGAAAAAGGCCTGTTTATGTCACTTCTAAGATTCCAGCTTTAATGTAGACATGAGCTATTCTAATGCCAAACAAGATAACCTCAGCGTTGGAGCCGTGTGAGCTTTGAAAAGTGGAATTTGTGCTAAAACTATTATTTTTTGATAAAATATTAATAATGAAAAAAATATTTAAAGAAGCTCACTTAAACCCAGAGCTCTGGTTTGCTAAATTCTTTTATTGAATTGAACATGTCTCTTATTTTTTTTCTCTTCCAATGTGTTCGCCTTCATTCCTTGTGCATGGCTATGTTGTTTATACGTATGTGTGTTGTAATGATGGCCAACACGGAAGTAATTCATTCATTAACCTTTTCCTCTGACACATTTATGGATTTTTCTTCTTCAAAGCTCATGTCAAATCAGATGTGATGAGGTAATATCTTTGTATCATTATCACTTTCTTTCTTTTTCCTCTTTTACTAAAAAAATCACTTTAAATAACTAGAGATTTCTAATAGGAAAATGCAAAATGAAGGAGTAGTGATGGCCATACAGCATTCTGTGTTTCTTGTTTCTTTGTGGAGATAGGTAAGTGAATTGAGATGGAAGTTGGAGATCCTTGGGTCTGTCTCCTTCCAAGTGCATCTACCCCTGAGCAAGGTAATTGTTGTCCTCATGTTTTTTTCCATACGAATTGGAAAATCCAGGAATTATGAGTCTTGCCCATTGAGAACATCTCTCTCTACCTCCACCTGAACATCTAAATTTATCATTATTATTTCTTAAATATCTTTATGCTTCAAGTCTGCCTCTAATCCACCAATTCAAGTTATGCCTAAGTAATTAGTGTCCAGTTAGTTAAAACCTTCTGAGACACTTCCAAATCTCCATTCTCTAACAGAAACCCTTATTCTTAAAAAGTTACAATACAACAAAATATATAATTGTCAAGCTTTCAAGCAGTGCTTTATCAGTGCAGTTGCACAAAACCCTAGAAAAGACAGAAGCAAAGAGGAGACGGGGAGAGAGATGTGGGAGAAAGGCATGTTATGCAATCTTGCATGCCCACCAGCTGTCACCGAGGAGTTCAAGTGCTACATGACAGACTCCAGAGGAACCACTTCTCATCATGGCTTCAAGGATGGGGATGAGATGCCAAAACAATGTGGCCATCACAACTGACCCAATTAACATTTTAATGGCCAAATTCCTACTTATTTATCTTGGTGGTATATAAATATAGGGTTAAGAAATTTCTTTGAGACACCATCAACTAAACCATTTTAGATGTGGTCAGGACCAGTTTCATTGCTACATGAATCTTCAGTCTGAAGGAAGGAAGAGCCCATTGACAGAATCTAGGGGAAATTATTATGGCAACATGGAACTGTAGAATCACAGGGAAGAGGGCCAGAGACTTATCTGTTCTGACCACCCATGTCTTAGCTGTAATGTTTTAGACACAAAGGGAAAGAACATATTTAATAGATACTAAACAATGAGGGCCACAGAGTCAAATCTCTTTTCATCATTTTCCTTTGATCTGCTACTTTGTAGCACCAGGAAGAGGGATTCCACTATGGAATATTTGTCTAACGCTGCAGATAACGACACATATGGGCTGTGAGTTGCTATTAAGTGGCACAGAAAGGGCTGACTCTGAAAAAGGATTATGACCCAAAGAATGCTCACTGGCACCCTCCTACCTTCCCTGTGTATCTTTGACCTTTCCCTCCACACTCGTCACCATCCCCCCTTTCCCTACTCCACACCAAGATTTGCAGGGCCCCAGGCTTAATCCAGTCCTGAGTTCTTTACCTATTACATATAAATAATAATTTTATGCGCTTCCCACTGTTGAGAAAATTACATAAACTAATGTCTATGATGTTTTTAGTTATTCCCACATCCGACATATATTAAGGCCTCAATGAGGGTTAGTTTATATTATTTTTGCTAGCTGCTTATATGTAACCCATATAGGGTATGTTGAATGTGAACTAGGACTTGAGGGCAGGAGAGGCAAGTAATAAAGGGGTGAAAACTTGCCTATTCAACAATTATTCATGGGGCATCTACTGGGTAACAAGCCCTCTGCTTCAGGGCTAGGAATAGAGGATTTAAAAGCATTCATTTTTCGGGGCTCCTGGGTGGCTCAGTCAGTTGAGCGTCCGACTTCAGCTCAGGTCATGATCTCGCAGTCTGTGAGTTCGAGCCCGTGTTGGGCTCTGTGCTGACAGCTCAGAGCCTGGAGTCTGCTTCGGATTCTGGGTCTCCCTCTCTCTCTGCCCCTCCCTGACTCATGCTCTGTCTCTCTCTCTCTCTGTCAAAAATAAATGAACATTAAAAAAATTTTTTTAAAAAAACATTTTTCTTAACTCGATGGAGCAAATGGCGTCATGAAGGAAACCAGCCATGACTGATAACCACGTGAGTATATGTATAATTACAATTGTAATAAGGGCAATGAAGAAAAAATATAAGGGGCGTGTGTATGTACAACATGCAGCTCTATTTTCAAAAGTGAGGATCAGAGAAGCCTTTGTGACAAGTGCCACTGAAGTTGATTTAGGCACAGAAGAGGTGGTGGGGTGGGAGAAGACTCTTCCTGGGAGCCGAGATGGATACTCCTTGGGAAACTGGCCTTGGGTAAAGTGGAAGGAATCATGGAGAGAATTGGCCTGTGTGAGGACGTGTACCGGCTTCCCTCCTCTACCAAGGAGGAGTAGCCCCAGTATCATGCTACAGTGACTCTCAGGTTGAATTGCAGAGGACCGGGGCCCTTCTTTTCCTCCTCACACAGCAGGCAACTGGTCCCCTTTCCATTCCCTTGATTCAGAGACACTGGATGAACTTCTGGGCTTCTGAGGACAAGCTTTGACCTGAAAACACCTTTCAATCCCAAACCATATGAAACTGCAAGATTTGCTAAACCTGGTCTGAACCTGACTTTATTGTTATTTTTTTAACTGAACTGTGAATGAAATTAAACCATTTCAAAGAAAACCTGGCTCTGTTTGAGCCAGACCTAAGCTCATGTATTTTTGTTTTGTTTTGTTTTTTTCCAAAAACTAATAAACCAGAACTAAGTCAGAACAATGAAATATTTTATAACCTGAATCTAAACAATGATTTCATTTAGTTTGAGCACCTGTCCTGAAGAAACAGCAATTATGGGGCAATTGGAAGATTTTTATGTTTGGATTCATTGCCATCAGAATCATGCTACTTGTTGTTTGGGAAGTTTCAGAATTAGCTTTCATTTTTCTGAAGAAATTTTTGGCAAGGAATATGTATTTTTTGTTGTCAGTCTAGGAATTCTACAGTTTCCTCTGTAATTTTCAAGAAGCTCTAATTCCTGCATCAAGATTTATGTCAAAGTTAAAAAATAAAAATTTAAGGTTTGATTCCTTCCTGCCGTTCCTTCTTGTTTTCCATAGTCATTGTGTTTTGATTTTGATCTGGTAAAGGAAAAGGATTTGCAAGTATTTTATTTCTAGTCAAAAGATTCTTCTATGTGAAGAGACATGGAAAAACCAGATATGTGGCAGTGTAGGGATATGGAAAAAAATGTTGACCGAAAACATGAAGTCCGTGTGAGAAAGCCATGACTGACAGTGACAGCCCTTCTGGGTGTGGGTACCACAGTGAGAAGCATCTTCTGCCTTCGGTGCCAGTAAGAGCTAGTTCTACAGAGGCAGTGATTTCCACTTAATGCTTCATCGTTTGTGAGGCATTTCATAACTTGCCTTCAGGTTTTAAATGCTGTGTCTTGGGTAAGAGCATGCAATTTCCCCTTCCCGTGAGCCTCAGTTGACTGAGCCATACGGCTTAATGACCACTTCTCATTTACTAATGGTGACAAAGAAATTTCAAGTTGAGTTACTTTGCATTTCTAGTGATGTAAACTAGTTTTTGACTTTTGAACTAAGTGGAGTTCTGTGTGGGATTTCACAGATTCATTTGGATTCAATTGCAAACAACAAAACCAGTTACAAAAACACAACTCTGCCAACCCCTCCCCCCCCACCCAGAGTCTCTCATATTGAAAAGAAAAATAATGTTTTTTAGTCCATTAAGCTCTAGAATTTTAAGATGTTTTACCATTTAGTCATCACAATAGTGTTGTGACATGAATTTTATTATCCCAATTTTTCAAATAAGGAAACTGAACTTGTTTGGGGTGCAGTATTTCTTTCCATATCACAGCTCATAAGGGGAAGGGCCAGGATTTGGCTTGTTTTTCTGATTCTGCAGTTTATTTTTCAAGAGGCCATATGCATAAATAACACCAGTACAAAGCAAATAGCATAGAAAATCTTTTATCAAAAGTTTGCCACCATCACAACTGTGTCCTCCATCTGTAGAATGTGGTATCCCCATAGCACGTTGTGTCATCTTGGTTTGGAGTGCTGATAAGGTTGGACTTAGATTTCCTCTGTCATTATCTTCTGTGCTAGAGAGGACCAGAGTGGTAGGAACTTATTCCAAAAAAGTGTCCTCCTCACCCCCTCACTTCAGTTTGAACTCTTAACCTTGTAGCAATGTGTGGATACTTAGATGGAGACAACTGTGTCCTGGGGCAGGGAAGTCTGAGGCTTCTCTCCCTTTGTTCCCAAGCTATGTATGCCGCCTGCTTATTGTCAGACCTGATGAGCCATCACTTTTTGGTTCTCGTTTGCTCGATCTCTTCAATGAAGGTCATGCTTCTCAGGTCTTACTGCATCTCAGTGATGTGGTGAGCTTTACTTAGGCAATCTCTGAAGTCTTCAAACATCTTAGGTGGGACCAATGTGCTAAATAAAATCTAGCATTTTATTAAAAAATTTTTCTGGGCAGTTAGTTAAATGCATAAGTCTAAGGCAATAATCTCATGACACTCTTCACTCACCTATAGTAATGAATTGAAAATTTTTATAGATGATTAACATCAATTTCACAAACTCAGAACTAAAAGAAATTTAATATTTGCCTTTCCAACCTTTGTTGTTTATGTTTGTAAATCCAACGTTATAGTGATTGGAAAGTAAAGTTCCCAGCCTTAGTAATGTTTGGGTTAAATCTTTCTTTGGACTTTAAAGTTACCACCTGTTTGAGATGAGTGGACTGGGAAGACCATTTATCCTCCTGCTAGTAGAGAGATGGGGACATTTACATGAAACTGTCTTAAAGGATTTTTCTGTAAACATTGATATGAAGTGATTATCATTTCTCTCCTTAGGTATTTTATTTTTAACATTTTAAAATTTATTTTTAATAACATTTTATTTTATTTTTTAAATATCTCCACAATCAGTGTGGGGCTTGAACTCCCAACCCCCAATCAAAAGTCACATTCTCTGCCAACTGAGAGCCAGCCAGGAGCCCCTGTCTTTTAAGTATTTTAGGTGTGGGTTTTGAATGATAGCTCTGAGGCAACCAAGAGAATGGGCCACTCTTCCACCACTGCTCATGCACAAATGCCTACATATTAATTCCACTGGAATATTGAGAAGGTGGGGTCTCCTTCACTCAGTAAAGTGTAAGTAATATAATATAAGTAATAGCATTGCTTTTCATTTGGGGTTGCCAGATACTTTTCCAACATCACGTCCTCATTAAGAATGAGCCAGTCAAGAAAGTACAAAGAGTTGAGTTTTTAAGTGACAAATATAGTCCTGAACTCCAATTTATACACCCTGTCCCCTCCCATTCAGCTGACTTCTAAAGCTCAGAGATACGTGGTAATGAGACAGGAAAATTAAAAAAAAAAAAAGATAATGACTTACACATATCACATACTCAATAAAAGTTTTTTTGAGTTAAATTGAATTAAACAGTGACCAAACTAATCCAGATTAAAACATTCCATCCTTTAGCAGTTTCATTTTTGTTGTTGTTGATTTTGGACTCACTTCAGAGAAAAAGAACAAAGTATCCTTTTAGGACCTTATTTTTTTAAAGTCTTTTTTTTTTTTAAATCAAATGTAGAGGCTGGAAGAGTTCGAAATTGTGCTTCTGTTGCCTTCAGCTCAACAAATGACAAATCACTCGATGAGAAATTTATCAAAACCACCAAAAAATCCCTTCTCTTTCTCATGCTCCTTCTGTCCACATCTTTCTCATTCACTGCAGCATATCACTTCTAGTCTTAATGGAAAAGACTTCTTTCTTTAAAATAAGCTTGGTGGTTTTGGCTCCTACCTTAAATAGGAGAAACATAAAGCCTTTTGTATTTTCTAGGGAAGTTATCTTCAAGAGATGAAAAGTTAGTGGCCAACGTCGCTGGAATTGGTGGTAGTGAGGGGTCAGTAATGACTTCTTGAGCATCAATTTTCTCATCTGTAAAATAAAGGATTTAGAATAAAGTCTGCTCATGCCTTATCGTTCACTGAGGTTAGGTCAAGATTGTGAAACCCCAAAAGGCTGAAGTTCAAAGGCCTCCCCAGGGAAAAATATGCAGAGGAAATGCCACTTGGTATCCAAAGCTGCTGCACTCCTAGGAGGGAATTTGTTGGGGTATTGTTTATTATTGGAAAGAGGATTGTGAGACTTGAGAAATCTGAGAGAGATCTGAGGTCATATCTATGCACACAGTTGGATATTTTTAAATAGCAGGATAGGGATTTTTTATTAGTATTTTTTTTTTTGTAGTGCCATTCATTGGTCTACTATGTAACAGCAAATCTACTATTTGGCTGACATATTCATTTTCAACTAATTAGATGACATCGTGTGGACATAACCTTAGACTTGCCTAATTAAGATTTGCTTTATACAAAAAACTGAACTTTTTATTTATCCTTCTCTCTTTATCACACAAGAATCTCAGACTGTAGGAACTTAAATGTACCCCAGAGATTTAGTCCACTCCCATCATTTCCTTGTTGAGGAACCTGTCAAGAAAGAGAAGTAGAACTTAGATTTCCTTTCACACAGTTTTAAGCTTGATTCTGTAGGTGACTCTGCAACATGTCTTAAGTTTATGGTGGGAGATTTTTATATCCACAAAACTGTCAGATTGAATTCAAGCATCCTTGCTTTAGAAAAATTAAATTCTTCATAGTAAGAAGTTTTAGTTGAAACTTTCAGATACTTGATTCTAATAATTAACTCTATATATAATCTATCATTTATCATCTATCATACTTCGAAGATTAAATGAGATCACATTTTTTTGATGTCTACTAGTAGGCACCCAACACATGTTAAGTTCCCCCTTTCCTGCAAACCACCCATGCCCTAGCATG
The DNA here is from genome assembly GCF_018350175.1 of Felis catus. Lineage (NCBI taxonomy): Eukaryota > Metazoa > Chordata > Mammalia > Carnivora > Felidae > Felis > Felis catus. The sequence goes on along the minus strand of NC_058374.1, from coordinate 58,126,787 downwards.
TACAAATGAGTGTGTTCCTTCCTTCATTTAAAACCACAGAAGAGATCTGATTCTTAGTATCATCGTAAAGACAGCAGCAAATATTTAGAACATGTTTCAATGGTAACAGGCAGAGAAACGTATTGTGAATTGATCCTATTTCTCAGATATCTTGGGTCTTCATTTTTGCTTTGTGTGTGGAGAGATCATGGCTTGCAAAAAATTTAACATATGTTTTTTGATTCATGTAAAGTGTTTAATGGTTAATTGAAGAGTTGGGGTATGGATAGAAAATTATTTTCTTTGGCCAAACTTTGCCTTTCACTGTACTATATAATACTTTTCCCTTTTGCATTCCTAATAGCAGCCTGGACATACTGTATAATTTACCAGTCAATTCTGAATATTAAAATTTGTTCAGACCTATTTAAGATTTCAATCTCATATTCAATTCAAAGCTCTTTCCCTCCTAGTTGCACCCTAGATTCTGAAGTAAGGAGTGAAGTGAAGAGGAATAGATGGTGTGGTACTGGATAGACCCCCTCTCCCTCTTCCAAGTTAGTTCCTGAGATCTGCATGCAGTAAGGAGGAAGCACGCAGGGGAAGAAGTAAGTCTCCACCAAAGTGCTCTCTCCATGAGATTTACTGCCCATACCCTCCTTTTATCTTCAGTTATTTTCCTGTATGGACTGGGGGAGGAGAGGTTCTGGTGGTGATTGTTGGTGAGAGGGCCAGTTCTGTCTCTCCTACTACTCCCAACTCCAATTGTTAGGAGTTCAATAGCAGCTATCTAGGGACTGAAGGGTATTTTACAGTCTTACCCTGAGCTTTGAACCTTAGCTACAATTCTGTACAAAAAAGTCCTTCCTTCCCACTCAATATCCTATGAGAAGAGCAAAGTAATTCCTGAGACAAATTTATATTTATGTGTACCTTGTGTGCATCTCTGTGTGTGTTTCCAGTGGATTATCTATAGGATAAAAGGATATAACTTAAAATGCAACGAGACTCTGTTATTGAGGACTATATTGCACATGAAGGAAAGTACAAGATCTGCACATCTACTGGGTTTCCTGAGCCCAGTATTTCCTATAGTTCTTAACTTTTGATTCTCAATCTCTCTCCCTCTCTCTCTCTCTCTGCCCAAATTTACTATGTAACTCATCTTCAAAACCTGGTCAAGAGTGGTTCTTAGGAGCACAGTTGAGAATTGAAAATTCAATAGATCAGTCATACTGAATCTTCCAGCCACTTTATGTTTATGGTTTCTGCATCTCTAGGGATGCAGAAGCAGTTTGTCTTTAGTGACTGTCCACTATCATTTTGTTGTGGTTTTTCTAGGCATTTTACTCGAAGTATGTTTTACAGTCGTCCTGCATTCTGGCCGCCAAAACCAGGTGGTATAATACAGGCTAAATATTGCTCTAATAGTACTCTTTCTTTTCCTTTTGTTCTGCCTCTCTTTACTTATCCCTCTATAAACACATGAACTATGAAACTATAAACCCATGGAATTATCATCATTTCTGGGTAATTCTTATAATTAGATGGAGAGAGGGTATTGTTTTGATTACCTTGAAGTATGAATGACCACTGGCTGCCTAGTGTATTCCATTTCCAGGAGCACTTTTGTTTACAAGTCAACCTTTTAAACCCAAAATGAGGAAGCTCAGATGGTGGGATTGTCAGGCAATAGAACAAGAGAAGCTTCAAATCTTATTCCAAGAGAAAAGCTGTATTTCATTGGCATTTTCTCCCTTGCTATTTTACTTACCTTAATGAAATGTTTCTATCTTAAAAGTAGTTCTAGACATCAACAGAAAACACACATTAATCGTGCATCTATTCAAATTCTTACATCCTTACAGAAGGTCATAAATGTGTGTGGTGTCAAGAACTGTGAAGAACCTGAGTTTACTTTACTTGCAAGCTAGCAATTTAGCCTGTAACAGTTCCACGGATGCTGGCAGAAGACACAAAACCCTGGGGTGAGAAACGAAGGACAGTTAATACAGCAACATGCAAGCCAGAGCATCAGCATTTTTGCATTAGCTTCCTGAGCTCCAATTCTCACAGAATGATGCAAAGAGGGCCAGATGACACCTTCAGGTCAGTGAGTTGTGTTACAGAAGAGAAGCCTGAGCATAGAGAGCTTGGATCTTTTGTAATGGGAGGTAAATATTTATGCTTTTGTTCTGGAGGGAGACATTATCTTTCTTATGAGTCTTCACTAAACAAATTTCTCATGTTTTTTGCTATACCAAAAGCCCTATGTCAAGTGACAAGGCCATCATTACTGGTACCTTCTATTTCAACTTTAGGCACCTGTTGAGTCTGCAACCACAGACACATTGCTTCCCAGCTGGAGCTGCAAGGTTTGCCTTCTCTGGGTAGTTCAGCCTTGACTTGTACACCATCAGCCTTCTTTGAGGATTCACCTTACTCTGGAGAAATGGCTGGCTGTTACTAAGAAAACATCTTAAATTCTTTGTTCAGATTCATTCTAAGGACTAGGGGAATTTTCCAAAGCAACAATATTGACCACAAGAATTTGTGTAGATTTCTTGGGTCACTTTCACCCTCTCCAGTGGGTCATCTTCAACAGCAATGTAAAGGCAACCAGGGCAAAAAGAATCCAATTCTCCTGGAAGTCTGTCTCAGGGGAAATTACCTGAGAAGGTCAAATGTCCCCATTATCAGTCAGAACCTACACAAAAAACTCTGAGACATTTACTGTCATTTCCAAATAGTTTTAATGTTGTTATGATGGGGGGTGGAATGGACTGTCTGATGGCCAACTATTGCCATTCTTACTTAACAGATTTTAGGCAACCTGCCCCTCTCCCTGCCATTCCTTTCCAGATTTTCAACATAGTGGGCCAGGTGTTAATGATGTGCCTGACATCTATCTATATGGTCAAAAATTTCCCTCCTTTAACGTTTAGTGTAGTTGTTATATCTCTGTAATGTTTGTCTGAAAGAGGGAACACCAGGGTGAGTCTTAGTGCTGTTTGTTACAATATGGAGAATCTGAGGCTGACCATTAAATAGGATAAGACGTCCTCCCTCACCCCCAGCCTAGAAGAGAATTAACAATAAGCAGAGCAGCATTTGGGCAGCTCTTTTTGAACTACTTCCTGTATGCAGCCTTCAGTCACTTTCTAAATGCCCCCTCATTTACAGTCAATAAAGAGAAAGCACATTTATTGCCCTATACATCATACAATTTGGCCAATGTATTCACTACTGAGGATATGGACTCCCTTGGGTCCCTTGACTTGGCCTGTGAAACCCCCACCCTTCCTCTTCTGTGAAGCCACCTCTCATTCAGCATCCTATCCTCATCTCCGAAACTGCCAAACATTGTGAAAGGTCTGGGATTTTACCCCACTTGCAATTGAACAAATTGGCCTGCCACTGTATTATAGATGCTGGTAGAAAACACAAGACTCCTGGGTCAGAGATAGAGAACAATTTGTTGCTCATCTTAATAGAAGTAGTCAGAGTATTGGCATTTTTGTGCCAGTTCCTCCAGCTCTAATTTGCACAGGCTGATGTGAAGAAGGTCAGATGACACCTGTACACGCAGTAGGTTATGTCACAGGAGAGGAATTCTGGGCTTAGGGAACCAAAATGTTTTATAATAGTCAGTAAGCAAACCTGCTTCTTGCTCTGAGGAGAAACACTGCTTCTATACTCAAAGCTTGTTTGGGATACAAACTTCCTTGAAAAGGTAGTCTGGAGCAAAAGTCAGTCAATGCTTCTCTTTCAAGATGTTCAAGATATTCAGAAATGCAATAGACCCATAGAATATTGTTTCTCTGTCTTAGGAAGGAAGGGGAAATAGTTTAAGCACAAGTAGACCTTGTTTCATGATTATGAAGACCCAGCTGAAAACAATGGCATAGGAAAAAGCCTGAGAACACATTAATGGTTGAGTTTTTCTTTCTTTTTTGATAGTTGGAAAATGCATTTCAATAAACAATATATTTAGCAGTTTATTATTAAGTTACAATTACAGGTTTATAAAAGATTTGCACTGAGATTTCTTCTGACAGTTTTCATATGACACATTCTCATGAATTGTCAGTCTTTCTAATGAGGGAGATGAGATCATAACATTTTAGTGAATGAACCTGGACTCAACCCGTCTTAGTGTATTGCTTAGATTGCAAAGAACCATTGAACTTTGCAACAAAAGTGCGATCAGTACATGTGCATTGGACGTATTGATTTTGGCCTATAGGGCAGCAGTGGCAAACTGACTCTTATTTTCCTCTTAAGAAACATGATAGGTTACAATCTGATTTGTCAATTATATCTTAATAAAACTGAAAAGAAGAATAATGATAGAATTTTGTCTTATGAATAAAAAGGAGAATACCTTTTCCTCAACTTGAGACCTCAAACATGTATTTGTTTATATTCAGAAGGGACTTTCCAAAACCTGGATAAGTCGTGAAAGATTTAGATAAGGGCAAAGTGTAGGGCAAGTATTTGTTTGCCAGGTAGGTAGATTTCATGCACATTCTAGCCATGTTGCTTATAGGGAATTTTCCATTGCTGGGTTAGAGTCTTATAGTACTAATTTGCTTTGGGTCTTTCAAATTTGGACATTCCTAATTCCTTTGTAAACTTGGGCAAGTTATGTAAGCCCTGAGCCTTTTGTTGTTGTTGTTGTTGTTTCTATAAAAAGAGAGGTTTTTTTTCCTATGAACCAGAGGGTACATAAAGTATTTTTTAAATCCTTGTACAGTGCATAGTATATAAGTTCTCAATTATAAGTCTGTCCCCTTCTTTCCAATGGCATTTGAATACATATAGATAGAAGGTCCTCATTCTTTCCTGTCATGTTATTCATTGGCTCACATATTTCTCACTGATCCAGGAGCAGAAATGATTTCTCACTGAAGGACCTTGCCTTCTACCAGAGAACAGACTTTTATGCTCACTTATTTGATACTCTCTTGTTTATCATGACCCCCAGGATTGTATCCATGTTGAATAATGAGGACTTACTATGTAGACACCAGACAAGTCCTGGGATCGATTCCATGTGAGAGTTTCTAACAGAGGGGAGTGTGTCAAAAAGCTAAAGAACAGATTTGAAAAGCCTAAAATCCTTAGAATCTCAGCTTCAGATCCTGGCAGGATTGAATTAGCTTTTTTCCTCTGGAGTAGTTAAACTTAGTTTCATGTGTTTTGTCTGAGTACTGCGTGTGGGAGTGGGAATCTATATCATTCAGATGGAAGCTTTCATCTGTTTCAAGCCTGTATGTATATTAAAACAGCCATGAAATTTTATATGTGCTCAAAGCCTAAAAATATCACCACAGACCTTAAGAGAATCAGACAGTGGGCTGCAGAAAGATTTAATATTCAGTACTTCTCCTTTCTATCTCTTTTTGCATTATTTTTATAAAAAGTTAGGTTGACAGGAGCTCTAGAAACGTACTTTGAAAACTGGCAATTGTTCACTTAATGCATTGCATTAAGATGACAATAACACACACTTTAAAATAAAACAAAATCACAACTTTTTCCTCAATAGCGGAGTTTTAGGGCCCAATTTGCCCAAACAAGAGCCCGAAATCTCCTTTTATTTAGCTGCTTTTAAAAAGAACAAAACCAAAACCTGCTCCAGTAGTGTTGTCAACATAATCTTGAGTTCCTTCAGTCTAAACACACAGAGAGTAGGAGGAGGAAGGATGCTTCAGAGGGACAAATGGCCTCAGTGGATGGACGTCTGTCCTGAAAATAGGTATTTTGGTGTCTTACATTGAGGTCGTGTTCTAGTTCCCAGGATTCTGTATCATTGGTACTTTAAGTAATTTATCAAGTTCAGACTGCCTTGTTTGCCACAGTGCAATGTGTGTCTGTCAATATTCTAAAGCAATAAATATGGCTTCATGAAGTACAGCTGAATGCATGTTTTCCTCAGAGCTGGATTTCAGTATGCTGGAGAGCCACTTTTTCGCCATCCGAGATATCCTAAAGCCATCTACACATGAATCTTGTGCTCCCAGGCCAGTGCCTCATGCGGAAGGAGCTACAGATATGTCAGTGAACACATCTACCCCTTTGCTCCATGATCTTGGGAAAAACATGCCTTTGCTGCACTCAACCCTGTGACCCCCACATCTTCCCTTTCTGTCTACTCCTCCCCATGAAAGCAACAGCTAAGACATATTGATACCTATTTTTGGTAAATGTCATGGTTTTTCACATCACTAAGCATGAAAATTTCTCTCTCAATATTTGAATCACTTCATTTATAGTCAAGGACACTTTCTCAAAATGAACATTTTAAAGCCAACCAATTTGACTATACATCTGGGTTTGAACCCAAGAGAGGCAGAAACACTATAGCTAATCAAACTAATTTGTATTACTATTCTTGTCTGGTGGTCTCACTTTGAGGAAACCACAAGGATGTCATTTTGGGAAGTCACAGCTTTAGGGGAGGGGCCATGTTAGAGATGCTGGATCTTTGGGTGGTCAATGGTTGTATAAATCACAAAATTATGATAAAAGATATTTGGCATACTTTTTTCTCAATATATGGAAGTTTATCGCGTACTTTTTTTTCTTAACACATTTGCTTTTTCAGAGCAGTAATTTTGAAGCATGACAGTTGTAAAGAACGAATTCAATGTGAGTGACATCATCCAAAAAAAAAAAACCCACTAAATTTAGGGATTAGGAAAAATGCTAATAAATGGGACCTAGTCCTATTTATGCAATTTTTTGGTTTTGTTGCATTGGGAAAATTAAATACCAATATGATATCAATCCCTTCTCTATAAAATAAGGAACTGGCTTAGATCAGAGTTCTCAAAACTTGTACTTTAGGCTTGTCAACTTGTCTGCAAAAGTAAAATCATTAAATAAAATTAATTGAAAACCGCTGCATAATATGCACTCCAAATTTATATTAGTACAGTAAGGAGTGTGATAGGTTCTTTGGGTAAAGACCCCAGCTTAACTTTGGTTCAGTATTTTCCAAACTTTTTTTTTTTCTAGTGGCACACACATCATAATATCTTTTGGGAACAGAGTATAACAAATATCTTTTGAAAGTTCTGGATTCAGTAATCTCTAAAACCCTTTCCGGCTAGCCTTCAATTATACTAGTAACTCTGCTTTTGTTATTTATTTATTTTTTTAAAAGATTTTGCCAGTAAGCGGGTTTTTCTTTCTTGATTTTTGGTAATTACTCAGATAAAGAATAACAAGAGATGAAATACTTTGGTTGCCTAAGGATTCATTAGAATGAGTCATTGGTCCCTCTGCTTCATGTAAGGTACTTTCCAGTATTAAAGTTTATGATTCTAAGATTTTAATTTGAGACCATGGACAATTTTTCCTATCACTTTTAGGTGAAAGATCACTTTACTTTTTACCTTCTAGATACCTTATGATACACCCATTAGCCTGCACAGATGATCTCAACACAATGATAGATTTATCTCTGAGTGATGGAGACACTTTGTAGTTTCATGGCTAGTACTTTCAATGTTTCTGAAAAATTATGTTTCTCATTACATAATATCTTTAAATTTTAGGCTATGTGTTGGTGGTACAAGGTTACAAAGGCATTACAATTTCTGCTTGCTTTTTTAGGGCATTACATCAGAGTCTATGTATTGGTGATTTTATTTTTTGTTGGAATGCTTTTTTGTCTTAACAACTAACATCTTTTGTTCAGACAAGACAAATGAAAAGGAAAGAGCGTGTGTCTGCATCTTTAAGAAGATGTAGCATTCATTTACAAAGAAGTGCATTTTGGTATAAGGATTCTAACAGTTCAGCATCAAAAAATAAATGCGATGTGTTTTATGTACTGTTATAAAAATTGTTGAAAATCTTTCTAATTACTCCTTCTCTAATTGGTCACTGTTTCTCTAGTTGTACATTGAGGCCAGTAAAATACTCCCAGTACCCACAAGGTGGCGTGGCTTTCTTGTGTAATTCAGTTTCATTTGGTTTATTACTGCTTTAGCTGCTGCTATATTTTAGATTCTACTCTTTTATTAAAGTTTTGAATTGCACTTTATGATTTTATTTCTCCTCGCTTGGAGCCAATGTACAGGGCTTGGATTTGTAGAGTGAGACATATTTTTCACAAACAGGAATATTCAAGTAAAACTCTTCAGCATTTTCTATTTCTTTGGTACACTTTGGAGCTGAATTTAAATTATTTGACTTTGTATAATGCCTCGTGCCTGATAAATACTAGCCATTCAATAAATATTTGCCGTGGAATTTAATGACTTGCCTTATTGAAAAAAGTATTCAGATACTCAGTATTACCAGATAATTTGTGGATACCTTTTACTATTCTACTTGCTAATGAAAAAGATCTGCTACCACTCTCCAGGAAACACTGTTATTTTATGGTATTATGACAATATGTTACAGATTAGGGTAAAATTTCCATCCTTTCTCAGTTGCAAAAAAGACATGGTTAATTCAGTTTGTCCATCTACTCTTTTCCTTGGTAAATATGAAAGGATGCCTCTAGCACTGTACTAAGTGCTAAAGAACATATGAGAACGAGCAGAGCACAGATAAGTGGGTAGATATATAACTGCAGTAGTATAATAGTCACACATTCATTCATTCATTCATTCCACAAATATTATTGAGTGTTTACTGTGTGCCAGGGGTTGTGGTTGGTGAATAGTGAATAAAATGATCAGAAATCTTACTTAGAGCGGGAAGGCAATCAATGAAGTAGATAAATAAATAAAATGAGTGAAATACATAGTATGTTCAATAATGCTTTGCACTAAAGAGAAATGATAAAGCAGAGAAAGAGCTAGTGGAATTAAGGGTCTTATACCCTTAATTTGAGTAATCAGAGAAGGCCTCTCTAAGATGTGGGCTTTGCAGAAAGACCTGGCAGAAGGTACAGAAATGCAAAAACTTCAAGGTGGGAGTAGGCCACTACTTGAACATGTGCCACCACAGAGCCTTGTGTGAAATGAGATGGGAGGACAGGGGGAGTGAGGGGCTCCTCACAGGAAGCAAAGAAGGTTTATGACAAGGAAGGGAAATTTACCCAGGACCAAGTGAAGAGAGAGGCACTCCGGTGGAGAGACCAGCAGGAACTAAGCCAGAGAGGCGTGAAGATGTGTTTGTATGGGAAATCAGAGAATGAGACAATAAATGGGACCAACGTGCAATAGTCACACATGTACAACTCTATTTTATATCTACTTGGTAGGAAAAACAATGATTTTACCAGACTTAGTTTGAGAAAAAGAAAATAGCTCCAAGTTTTAATTGAGGCAAGTCTTGAAAAAAAAATGAACTGACAATATTACATGCAGGATAATCTTAACCAATAATTTGGATGTGTTTTTTTTGCTCCAAAAAATTTATGTTCCTTGTCATTGAGATCAGGAGACTCTGAGTTCAGAATGCCTAAGAGAACAGACAGTAAAAGTTTTGAGCACCCTATATTTTTGAGATGTCAGTTCTCCTTTTGAGATAAGGCCCCCAGTATGCAGCGTCTACCTTGGAATGCACTAAATTTTATATATCTGAGATCCCTACAATAGATAGTGTAAGTCTCTTTTATGAGAGGTTTCACCACAGGGAGAGCTCAAGTGATTATATCTGATGGCTTCTTCTAGGTTTTAAACCTTTAGCAGGGATCAGATATGGGGATGGAAAAACATCCCTTGCTTGTTTTAGAGAAATAGAATCTGACACATTCAACTGTAACAATGATACTTCTAAATGAATGTAAATATGTGCTATTGCCATTATGTTTCTTTTCCTTTTTTTTGGGGGGGAGTATAAATGTTTTTATTTTTATTTATTTATTTTTTGTTTATTTTTAAAGGTTTTTATTGAAATTCTAGTTAGTTAACACATAGGGTAATATTAGTTTCAGGTGTATAATATAGTGATTCAATACATACATCACTCAGTGCTATCATAAGTGCCCTCTTTAATCCCCATCGACTACTTCACTCATCCTTCTACCTGCTAAACCTCCCCCCCCCCCCTCAAACTGGTAACCATCAGAGTGTTCTCTGTACTTAAGAGTCTATTTCTTGGTTTGCTTCTCTTTTTTTTTCCCATTTGTTCATTTGTTTTGTTTCTTAAATTCCACATACGCGTGAAATCATACGGTATGTCTTTCTCTGACTCATTTTGCTAAGCTTTATACTCTCTAGCTCCAACCATCATTGCAAATGGCAAGATTTCATTCTTCTTTATGAATGAGTAATGTTCCATTGCATATATATATCACATCTTCATTACCCATTTATCAGTTGATGGACAATTGCGCTGTTTCCATAATTTGGCTATTGTAGATAATGCTACTGTAAACACTGGGGTGCATGTATCCCTTTGAATTCGTGTTTTTGTATTCTTTGGATAAATACCTACTAGTGGGATTGCTGGATTCTAGGGCAATTCTGTTTTTAACTTTTTGAGGAAATTCCATACTGTTCTCCAGAGTGGCTACACCAGTTTGCGTTCCCACCAACAGTGTAAGAGTGTAAGAATGTTCCCCTTTGTCTACATTCTCACAAATACCTGTTGTTTCTTGTGTTACTGATTTTCTTTCTTTTTTTGTTTTCTTTAGATAAAACAATGGGTTTAAATCTTAGGCTACAACTTCAGGTGGTCAAGATACATTTATTTTTCTAAAATTTAACTTAATTTCTACTTTCAGATATTTTTCCACTGGCATGGCAGAAAACTTCAGGAATTTTGGTGGGGCCCTTTCTTCCTGAAGTTGTGATAAGCGTTTGAAGGTTATGATGAAGTTTAAGGCCCTATATGGGGTGGGATCTGCTCCACACAGAATGCCATAAAGAGACTGCCAACCATCTATCCACATGGCAGCTTCAGGCCTGTGGGTCACTTGCTGGTTTAGTAACAATTCTGGAGGTGAGAACTTGTTGCTGCTTCTCTAGCACAGTAGAACCATGAGTCCTTGCTAGGCCACCATTTGTCCCATGTGCCTAAATGCAAATTCACTGCCCAGGTTCATGTTATCTCTCCTGGACTCTGCTCTAGACATTCCCAGCCTCTATATTCTCAGGGCTAACTTGTCTGCTCTGCCTCTCCTCTCCACAATCCAGAATAAACTGTTTAGAACTCTTGAAGGGAAATCTTTCCGCCTTTCTCTTTTCTCCACCAACTGGCTTATACCCCAAATCATCAGAATTCTTCTAAGAGTTAGGGTCTTTGAAACCAGGTATAGGAAACTCAGAGGGTGTTTTCTGACCCCACCCACCCCCATGTGGTCCTTCTGAGCCTGTGGCTGGAGATTGATTCTCTGCTCCAACCAGTGAAGGGAAAGAGAGAAATACCATAGGAGGAAAGAAGTTATTATTTCACAAATATTCACATGATTTCATACACATAGTCAAAGTATTTACTCATATCTGTATGTGTGTTTTTTTTTTTTTTTTTGTGAGAAGGCAAGGTTACCGGTCTCTGCTGGACAACCCCTTTAACATCTTAGAGCATTAAGTTTCCTCCTGTATGAACAGTGGATGCTAAGGCTACAAGTCCTAACTGGAAGATTGTTGTGTGGAGTAAACGAGGCAATTGTATGAACATGGTTAATCATTATGCATGTATACATACATCTGCAACACCAAGGGCACATTTCTGTTTTTAGTTCAAAATTTTGTGCTTTGAATCTCAAGTGACCTATGTTCTCAAAAGTAGTAAACGTCATGATGAAATGAAACAAAATTATTAGACTTATTAGATAAAATATTAGTTCACACTCTCTTTTCTAGAAAGAGTAGGAAATCTCCCTATTTCTATAGATGCCCCTCTTTGCCCCAACCATAAATCTTTTTCCATTCTGCCCATTTCCTTTTCAACACAAGTAGTGGCCTTGTGCGGGCATTATTTTGTCTGCACGTCGGAGAATGTGCTAGCATGCTCAGGGCTGAAAAATGGGCTGATGTGTGGAGGTTTCGGTACCAGCCTTGGTTGAGTAGAGGAGATGGGGTGCGGGGCTTACACCTGCCCTGTGACTTAGCACAACACGAGTACAAGCCAGCTTCCCCATTACTGTTCCTCAGATGATAGGACCCTGGAAAGCGAGGAAGTCCAGGACATCTGAACGGATGCCCACACAAAGGAGCAGCAGGAGTTGGGCAACAAAAGAGAGCCTGGCATCCCAGGCATGCTGGCTGCTGTTCTCCTTCTTGGTCCTTCTGTGTCTGTGCTCCCCCTGTGTGCCAACAGATCCATGTGCATACACATACAGCCTGAGTCCTGTGACCTACAACAAATAGATGAGCATTTTCAGATGCTGTTCACCCCCATGATCATGAACATGGTATTTTTCAATTTAGCCTTATTTCTTTATCTTCTGACACTACTTAATCATTTCTCCCTTCCACCATTTCTCTAAGAAAGATAGACATCAGATTTAGTTGTATTGTTTTTACATAGAAAAATAATATCATTTATTGAGCACTTACTATATCCCCAGCATTGTGCTAAGCACTTTACATTCATTACGTCATTTGATCCCTACAACAAACCTCTGAGGTAAGAATTATCATTTTCTTATTTTGCTTATAGAGGAGGAAACTAAATCTTTGCAAAATTATGTGGTTTGCCCCAGGGTCACACAGTAAGCGGTAGAATTACCACTTTGAATTCAGATTGTCTGACTCTAGAGCTTATGCTTTTAAACACAACAGTATACAGATAAAGAAACAGAGACACTGATGGGACGCCTGGGTGGCTCAGTCGGTTGAGCGTCCGACTTCGGCTCAGGTCATGATCTCACGGTTTCTGAGTCCGAGCCCTGCGTCAGGCTCTGTGCTGATAGCAAGGAGCCTGGAACCCACTGCGGGTTCTGTGTCTCCCTCTCTCTCCACCTCTCCCCTGTTCTCTCTCTCTCTCTCTCTCTCTCTCTCTCTCTCTCAAATATAAACAAACATTAAACAGAAAAAGAAAAAAAAAAGGGTTCATGAGTTCAAGCCCCACATCAGGCTCTGTGGTGAAAGCTCAGAGCCCGGAGCTTGTTTCAGATTCTGTCTCTCCCTCTCTCTGCCCCTCCCCCACATACACTCTGTCTTTCTCTGTATCTCAAAAATGAATACACGTTTAAAAAAAAAAAGACGGAGACGCTGAAAGTTTCCAGGAACTCATTCAAAGTTGTTAAGTGAAGATCTGATCATAAAAAGTATTTTCTCCTGATCTTCCACCCAGTATTCCAAATGCACAGTGAACCAGGAAGAACCAACTGGATTCAGGAGCACATTGCACAATCATCTTCCATCGGATCCCAGAGCCCTGGTGTCTCAGTGGGGACACACTGCCGGCTTTTCCCGATCGAATGCCTCTACTCTTGTTCTACTTACTGTCCTGCAGTGGTGACTCCATGGGACCTAAAACTTAAACATTGTGGAGGGACCACTTTTAAAAATACACAATTATGGATACAAAGTTATGAACATTTATTCATTTACTATGAGAAATAAAGTCATATCGAATAATAAATGTCAGGAAGCTGACAAGTACCACGATATCCTAAAATCCATAGAAATAATATAATATTTTTCTTAGTGAAGTGCCTGATAATCTCTACAATCCTTTGTCTCCCTATATTTTTCCCCTTCATATTTGCCTTGCTTTCACATAACAACCAAAAAATAAGTCAGTTATTTCTTTAGGATGGTTGATTGATTTTTTATTTTTTATTATTTTTGTTGTCAATTTCATTTCATTTTTTTAAAAATATAAATTATTGTCAAATTGGCTAACACACAGTGTGTAAAGTGTGCTCTTGGTTTTTGGAGTAGATTCCCGTGGTTCATCACTTACATAAAACACCCAGTGCTCATCCCAATAAGTGCCCTCCTCAATGCCCATCACCCATTTTCCCCTCTCAGTTGATTGATTTTGTGTTAAAGTTAACAGTTGAGATGCACAAGACATCAGTGACTTCACAGACATACTCTGGTTAGTATCACTACAGGTTTACATCATACAAACACAGGGATTTTAAAAATTATTTCTCATGAAATTCACATCAAGAAAGAAAAAATGTGTAGTGCATTTGTAATTGTATACACAACATTGTCAAGTATATTCTTGACATGGAAGAACCTCTATTATGACTGAGTTCGGCTATCAGAGAGAGCTCAATTTCCTACTTAACAAATTTACGTGTTACGGAATTGTTCACAGACCAACTTCTGTCTGATTCCACATATTTGAAATACTGACTATCCTTTCCATTCCACATATTTCCAGGTCTGGGTGTCGTGGGACATGTTCATATCATAATGTAACCTCTGACCTTGTATCTTCATGGTGCAATGGAAAAGTCAGCACAGTGGAAAGGAGGAAGCTTGGAACCCAACATTACACTGAGATGGTTGGCCAGACCCCAACTCTGCATGAGTGTGCCTGCAAACTACATCAGTATATCCCACTGAGCCAAGACACAGGCATCTACAACCCAACTTGACCTTTGCCAGATTTGAGAAACACCTGTGGCTATACCAACATCATCTGAATGGAGGGAAGCAGAGTAGAAAATTGAAGTGGAAAGAGACAGATACCTTCAGCAAAATGTCTTTGGTTAATACCTTATTTTTTCATGCTAGAAAAACTCATGGCCATGCAAACATATTTCTAGAGCCTCTTCCAGAGCCTCAGGTATAATCTGTATAAATAAGCGAAGCGCCCTAAAGTTTAAACTTCAAGAGCCTTGTTGTGCAAAGGAAGGCTTTCCATCCATTAGAACCTCTCTTTGCCCATGAATGTGCTTCCCTTCTGAATCATATATAACTATCAAGGTCTCAACCTCCTTTGTAACAAAAGCCTTGACTGCTCAAGATTTATTTGCACTTAGTCTACCATTAGCTATAGAAGTATCTTTTGCATATCTCGAGCTTATGAACATAGACAGCCTCATGAGAATTAAGTAAAGAATCGCAAGACCTTTAAGATTCTCAATTTATTTCTCTGACCGTAGGTTTTAAAAAAGACAGAGGCAGAGTTGGAACTTGGCAAGCAGACAACCACAGCCACAATTATAATACAGTTTAATTATGATATAAAAATGCAATGAGTCACAGTGGGACACCAACCTAACTTATTAAAAAGTGAAAAAATTGTTAACCAGTTGTTTTGTTTTTCTATACAAACAACTGGTTTAATTTTCACATTGGATAAATCCATAAGTTTTCTCATCCATAAGGAACATAATCCTACCTCCTTGTAGATTGCAAGCTTAATGGAACAGAAATCATGTCTGTTTAGTTACTTCTATATCCCCAATGCCCACAGTAGCAACAAACATGTGATAACATGGAAATATTTGGTAAATGAGTCAACTTAAAAGGCATCAGTTATTCAATTTCTGCTATGGCACATACTAATACAAATTTCCTATTGCTGTTGGAACAAATTAGTGCAAACTCTGGCTTAGGACAACACAAATTTGTTATCTTATAACTCTGGAAGTCAGGTCCAAAATGAGTTTTATGGGGACAAAAGCAAGGTGTCAGCAGGGCTGCCTTCCTTCTGGAGCTTCCAGGCGAGAACTGATTGCCTTTTCCAGATTCTAGAGGCTTCTTGCTTTCCTCGGCTCATGGATCCTTCCTTCATCTTCAGAGCACATCACTCCAACCTATGATTCTCTCATCCAGTCTCCTTTTCCTGACTCTGATCCTATTGTCTCTGCCTTAGAAGGGTCTTTGTGATTTCATTAGGCCCACTGACATAATTCAGGAAAATCTCCCCATCTCAAAATCCTTAATTCCATCTGCAAGGTTCTTTTTGCCATGTAAAGTAAAACATTCACAGATTCTGGGAATGGGAGGATTATTTTGTCTACCACATGTAGAAAGACAAAATATTTGTTTTTTCAGAATAATTACTGGAATCTGTAGTTTGGACCTTCTAACTTGTAGGGCTAGTGTTTCTTCATTGAAACAATACCTTTATTAAAGTGGAAAATTTTTAAAAGCTTTTCAGGTCCAGAAAGATTTACTGGACACAAAGACCACAAAAAGGTTTGTATTCATACCAAGAAGTAGTATAGATGTTGGGAAATTGGCTCTGTAGAAAGACTTTCTGTTTTAGCAATTTATAATTCAGATGAGTGGATGTAGTTGATTCTTACCACCCCACCCTATCAGTTTTTCCTTGTTGCTTATTCAATTCTAGGAGAAACTCAATATGCTCTCATAGTAAGTGCTTATTCCATTTTTTCTATTGTGTCTCCTCTTCTCTAGATGAGTTACACAGAAACTAGCTTGACTCAAGTGATAAGATTAAGATATTTGTTTAATGATGCTTCTCAGAGAGCTAATAGCAACTTAATTTAAGAGGGCATATGATAATAACTGAAAATGTTTTCAGAAGAATATGGATTTCAGACTGCCTCAATGTGAACTAATAAGCAGCAGAATTCTTGACACTTTCTAGGTGCTTGATAAATATCTCCAAACTAATTACACATTTATAGATAATGAGGAGTATATGAGGATCACTTCAGTTTCATAGCACAGCTGACTTCTTGTAGACAGCCTGCCTAGGATGTAGCAGTGACTCTGAAGGCACAAATTCCACAATTCAATGATGAAAAGATATAAACAAGAAGGACAAGAAGGAAGTGGTCCCAGAGTCTAACTGCACAGCTTGTAGACAATGGACATGAAAAATCTTTTTTGAAACTTGGTGTCTACCATTGCACAGTGAAACATCACAGTATCAGCTCTCAAGCCTGACTCAACAAAGTGCCACCATTGAGTCATCTGACCACTTCCTGGGTTTTCCCCCTTGAAATCTTCACACCCAGGGTCCACTTGTACTCCACCCAGATGGGCGATGATCTCAACAGGGTTCATTAGCTAAAGCCTTGACAGACCATACTTATGTAATGGTCCCTGTGGAGACCAGCATCCCATCTCTGGAGACTTACACTGAGGAGGGTTTAAACAACAGCGATTAATTGGGAATTTTCCCCTACGTGTCATCTGTGAGAACCATCTGACCTCACAAGCAGGACTCTCTGTGGTGAAAAAGGGTGGTATGGGCCTTACAGGAAATGCAAAAGTGACTTCAGGGGGTTATATAGATGATTAGCCAAAGACTGAAGTGTAGCACTGGAATCTTGCTTCAGATTTGTAGAGTAGAAAGAAATGTGGGGAAGTCGAGGGGAAGACAGATCACTGTTGAAGGGTGGAGTTGATGACATATTTTAAGGGAAGAAGCACTCCTGTGGTCTTGTTCATCCAGCAGATACTTAACCCGGCACTTGTTATGGGGCAAGCCAACATTCTGGCCCTTCCTCCTCACCCCTATTTCTCCTGTGCCAGCTCTCTTTTTGTTGTTCCCAATTTGAATATTTTTCATACTCAGAGCTGTATAAACTTCTCTTCATCACCAGATTCTTTGATCTATGAACAATAGCAGCCCTTTGAATAGCAGAATAGGAATATTTGTTTCAGAATTTTACTTTTTCCGAGACTTTGAACATAACCAAGTCAGGAGAATTTCAAGTCAAGGGTTCCCATGGTTTGACCACACCCTGACCTCTTTTTGGTTCTCCTATTTCCTTTTCATAGTGTTTTTATTTTTTTACCCAATTTGGTCACACTCTTTTGAGGCTAATTATATACTGGCCTTGCAATCTTCACAAGATTTGCACATGACAAGTTCTGATTTGCTTGTTAGTCAGTGAAGGCAATCTTCAAAATGAAGCTTCATAAATAACCAAAAGGAAGATTTTATACTCAACAGTAAAGCTAATTTATACTTACAAGGATTTTTCCATGATGCATTATACAGTGTTAGGCATAATATTTTAATCTCCTACACTTTAACACACATTTCAGCCATCCTGACTTTGATTGACCTATGGCATCTGGATGCTTCATAATGTATTGTGAGGCTTACAGCACTACATCATATTATAGGCTGTAATGTGTTACTATGTGATCTCTTAAGACTCTGTCTCTTTCCCTTGCACACACTTGCATGTGCACGTACATGCATGCATGCACAGACACACTTAAGTGCTTATATTCAGTGGTCCCCAAACTTCAGTGATATTTCTCCCTGTTCTATTATCCACTAGTTATTCTGTTAGTGGAACAAAAGCAATTCCTTTCATTTCTGAGAAATTCTGAAGATGTGTTTATATAAATAACAACACATGCCAACAACCTAAATATAGAATAATTTTTTCTAGGGTTCTCTCAGCACTAATCATAAAGTTCCACGAATGACCTGACCAATAAATAACCTATCAGGAGAAAATGTGTTGTAATAAACAAGGTGCATAGTGATCTGGGTTCTGGAAATAGTTCTGCTACTAATTAATATTGTGACCTTCATGAGATCATTTAACCTTGCTGAACCTCTTAAACTGACTCTTACCTATCCTACCTACCTCTCAGGTTATGAGGACAAAGTAGGGCAATGTATGCAAAAGCTGCTTGAACAACTTAATCTTCTGCACTGACAACTTTTATTTTTTAATAATCTTTTCTTTAACATTTTATTTTTAAGTAATTTCTACACTCAACCTGGCCCTTGAACTCACAACCCAGAGATCAAGAGTCATATGCTCTATCCACTGAGTCAGCCAGGTGATCCAACACAGACACCTTTTTTTTTTTTATTTTTAAAAAATATT
Source organism: Felis catus (assembly GCF_018350175.1). Classification (NCBI taxonomy): domain Eukaryota; kingdom Metazoa; phylum Chordata; class Mammalia; order Carnivora; family Felidae; genus Felis; species Felis catus. The sequence continues at coordinate 58,108,150 of NC_058374.1, read as the reverse complement.
TATTTTTGAAGGAGACAGAGATAGAGTGTGAGCGGGGGAGGGGCAGAGAGAGAGGGTAACACAGAATCCAAAACAGGCTCCAGGCTCTGAGCTGTCAGCACAGAACCTGATGTGGGGCTCAAACCCATGAACCATGAAATTGTGACCTGAGCTGAAGTCGGAAGCTCAACTGACTGTGCCAGCCAGGTGCTCCCAGCACAGACAACTTTTAAAGTCAACTTTACCTTAGGTTGTGGAGCTGCTTTCAAATGAAAACTGTTTCCTCTGTGCTTAAATATATCACTTGCAAAACTATTTTAGAAATGAGGCCTGGTAAACTTTTTTTTTAAATTTTTTAAATGTTTTTATTTATTTTTGAGACAGAGGCAGAGCATGAGCAGGGGAGGGGCAGAGAGAGAGGGAGACACAGAATCCAAAGCAGGCTCCAGGATCTGAGCCGTCAGCACAGAGCCTGACGTGGTACTTGAACTCTAGGACTGTGAGATCATGACCTGAGCCGAAGTCGGATGCCTAACCGACTGAGCCACCCAGGTGCCCCCTGGGCCTTGGTAAACTTTTAAGGCAGTCATGCTTTATTAAAAGAAACCATCTGAGTCACACTGTATTAGGCACTACGAAATCCTTTGTTTTCTGAGATTTGAATTCAGGTCCCTCATATCACACTCAAAACTCCCCACCTCTGTACCTAATCAGACTGGGACATTTTGCACAATGCTGACAACTTGTGATGGCTGTAAGTATAACTATCCTTCAAAAATCCAGGTGGACAGAAACTTCGCTTTTCATCTGATTTCTTGCATACACAACCAATTAAGAGATTAAAAGGACATACCAATTTTAAAATGTGTTATTTACTGACACTGGCAGTGTGTTGGCACTGTGTTTTGACTGCACTGACAGGAGCATAGTTATAGGGAAGAATTCTACCTAGATTCTTTTGTTCAGCTCATTACAATTGATTTGTAACTGGTATAAACTCAGGGTTATTATAATAATTAGCACAGACATTAATGTAACAAAATAGTGTTTTCCACCGAAACTAATATCCAAATACAAGCCTGGTTTTGCTCCACTGTTACATGAGGTTCTTACGATGCTCTGATACCAAGGAGGTTCTTGATGCTCTGTGTCAGGCTGGGCTTCTTTTACTTTTATTCTTTTTTTGGTCTCCCTATTGAATCTTTCCAGGTCACAATTATGCCTAGTTTGTATCATTCCATGCCAGTGAAGTGACAAACACTCTCATATGAGTCAAAGGCAGGATTTGAAGAGTGCAGGTGTTCAGAAGATTGCACGCCATGCCCTGTTTGACTGTGGGATTCATTACGGCTTATGGAAGGATGGCAGCACTTGAAGGACTCACATGGCAGAAACACATTTGCAGCTTGCTGCCAAGCCATACAGATGTGGAGGGAATGTTTAAATTCATCTAATAGAGACATGTTCAAGACCACCTGAGCCACCTCTGTGGCTCTCGTCCCTGGTTTGTCAAAGCCACAGGCTTACACACCTGCCAAGAAGTGTGCGCACCCCTCTAGGTCTTTGTAAAATGCATCTGTGTGCAACTCTTGATAGCTTTTACAAAACATGCAATTACTGCTCAGAGTAAGCTCCCTTCAGCTGCTTTCTAGTCAAGGGAAGTAGGTGTAAACATTTCTCAGCAGGCTGGAATTCCAAATGCCACTTGGATCCTGGGCTCTGGGCCTTTTTATATTGTCTGTGCATGTATTCCAGGCATGCTCCACCTGAGACAGTTAGGGTTCAGAGGACATGAAGCTTAGAAAAATCAGTGCCGTGTTAAAAATTCACCTTTGTAATAATTTGGAGACTGGGATTTGAAGTAAGCAATAATAAAGCTTTCAGTTGTGGTGGACAAAATGGCAATATGTTTTGATATTCCTATTAAGCGACACCAATTGTCTTTTCCTGTACAAAAGTCATAAATAAAGAGATTTTGGGGGAAATTGGAATGATATGTTGAGTTGCAAACTCATTAACACTTGGCTTTTGAAATGGAAGAAAATGGTGTTGAAGTGGTTGCAGTAGTCTTTGGGGTGAAGAGAATGACAGGGCTTCACACAAGCTCTCTCTCCCGTTGCCTGAGGCCCGAGACCCTGGAACACCAGTGCCATTATTCCAGGGCAGTCTCCTGCCAGCCTGGCCGCCTGAGCCGAGGGACTCTGGGCCTTTCATAGGGTCAGAGACTTTGGAGTTGCAAATCGAATTCTTCACACTCAGCCATCTCAGAAACATTCATCATTTTCAGAAAAGTTGAACAGGAACAATGGTGACTATTTTATATTAATTTATTTTGGTCTGTGGTCAATTGATTCTCTACCAGCTTCCCTTAGTGCTGGAGTCTTTTAGTTCCATGAATCCTTTCCTCTGTTGCAGAAACCCTCTTTTCTCCTTCACCCTCTAGCTCTGGCACTGCCTTTTCTCAGATGTTCCCTTGTGGGCCCTCCTTTCCTGCAGGAGCTTCTCTGTGATGGTTCTAAATATAACCATAGTTATATTTGCACCCAGGCCAGAGGGTGTGAAGTGCTTTCTTAAGGTTATCGTCTTTGCTCTTCTCCTCTTCCCATCCTTCCAGGAGGTTAGAGCTTGCAACGATCGCCCTGTGCGTTTTTCACAAATCACTCTCCCAGATGTGGTAAAGAACAATGACAGCACCCGCTGGACGTAGTAAACCGTCACAAATATAAGAGGTGCTTAGGGAATCCAGCTCAGGAAAGATCTTACTTAGAGACGTTACTGTTTTTTTCTCTTTCCCTTCCTTCATTCCCTCCTTCCTTCCTTGTTTTATTCCTTTTTCTTTTCCTTCCAAAATGGTTATTAAGTTATTTCTGTGTGCTGGTAGGTCAGAGATAGATATATATTTAAATGAAGTGATTTGACTTGAGCTTAATAAAGAGGATATTTGCAAAGGTGTGGGCTAGGGTAAGGACACTAGCAGGGTAAAGTGCAAAACGCTGTCTTGGTAACAGTGGGGCACCGTTAGCACTCCCACGCCTGAAAGGGCAACAGTCCAAAGGGGTTACTACAACCCAGGAGGGTAAACTATATGGAGAGGACCTCCTGAGAGGGACCATGGTCTCAGAGAGAGGGGGCACAGCCAATTCACAGCAACCTAGCTTATTTTCAGATCTTATTATCTTCTAACTTCTAGTCTCCAGCAGGGGCCTCCCATAGGCCTACACAACTGGCAGCCAAATGCAAGAGAAACTTCATTGTGGCCTCTGAAGACACAAAACTAGGAGGGGGTGAAAAGTGAATAGGTGGGGACAACCTGAGGATCTGCAGCCCAGCTGGTCACCAGAGCACACCTGTCATATAAACATGACAGAGGCAAAGGTCTGCTACTCAGGAACTTTACATCCTTGGTGGGAGCAATAGAAAGCATAATAGAAGATGACAGTGTGGACACAGAGAAGAGAGGGAGATTGAAAACTGCAATGGCTAGGGGCTGGGGGAGAAAGACTGAGCAGCACTGTCATCAAAGGCCTCTCAGAGGAAGCATGGTCTTGGCTAAGTCTTTAGTAGGATGTGGGCAGAGAAGGATGGGGAAGCATAGAGCTGATGGAGCAGCATGTACTAAAACCAAGAATTGAGAGGCTGATGATCTGTTCCAAACCATGGGCCATGTAATGGAAGTGACAAGATGTTGTAGATGGAGCTGACAAAGAGGACAAGGACCAGGTCCTGGAGCTTGAACTTTATGTATAGACAATAGAGATCTGTTGCCATTATCTTCGAGGCAAGAGGCACAACCAAATGTCACTTAAGGAGATTACACTGGGGGCAGCGAAGCAGTGTATGTGCTGTTTGAAGTGAGTTCAGATTAGAGCTTGGAGCCAAGCTAGGAGTCTAACATAGTAAAATAGGGCAGTGGCATTCAAAGGAGAAGAGTTCAGTGTACATCTGTCCAAAAGCCCAAGTCCACCTACATCCATCCTGGCTTCCCTTTTCTGAGTACATAAAATACACATAATCCTTCCCTAGTCTAAGCTCTCCTGTTCCTCCCTGTTAAGGAAGGAATGTGCCTTCCCATCTATAGAATCTTCTGAACTAACTTCCTCCTGCCTTCCGTTATGCCTTTCTCTGTGAATGCTGGGCTAATGGGCTCCCTTGGGCTTCCAAAGGACTCAGTCAACACCTATCTTCTAACGTTTATTTCATTACGATGAAATGGCCTGTTTATGTTTCTGTTTTATCCACTGAAAAGTGAACATCTTGGAGAATGAGACCTCATCTTATTTACTTTTGTATCTGTAGTCTTTGATCCACAGTAGGTTTTCAATACGTATTTACTAGATTGCCTTGAACTGAACTTTTGACTTTCTTGTCCCAGTTTTTGTGAACTCCCAGTTTTTGGAAGAGTGGAGTTGGTAGAAGGAAAGCACAGCCTCCTGACTGGACAGATTCATTGAATCTACACCAGGACTCAAAGTTGTGACAGATGGTGCAACCAGGTCACCATCACATCTGAGTTTCCACCCAGATATCTAGTTCTCTAAAAGTCTTTACCCTACAGTTATTTTTTCTTACAAAGACCCAAGAGCAGCATCAAGTGAAATTGTGTTTTGGAGAAACTTGTAAACTACAGGAGACATACCACAATAATTTTAGGTATATCTAGCTATATGTAATTAATAGTTAAGTTCTTGGATAGCTAGTTACAATCACTCTACACATGAAAGCAGGAAATACACAGAAAACATACAAATGAGATCAAGCAAAGTCTGCAGCAAAGCCTGAAGGGCTAGGGATACAAATCTGTCATATGTGCTCTTCCAGTCTTCTAAGTAATCCTTATGAAAAGATGAAGTAGTCCAAATAGCATGGCCTGGAAATCCTAAGGGACACAGAAGACATAGTAGAAGGATGGATCACAAGGAGAGAATTGCTAGGAGGGTAAAGGAAAGTTCCAACAGTCACAATGTACTTGGCTAGATAGCTTATCTACACTGCCTTTAATGCTCATGATAATCCGTAGGCTAGATGTGATTCTTACCCTCACTTTATAGATAGGTTCACTGAGGTTCAAAGGAGTTCTTTCGTTCAGCAGACATTTACCACCTCCCAAGTAGGTGCCAGGCACTATTTCCAAAGCCACCCAGCAGATCTGGATTCTGAATCCACATCTGTCTTGAGTCAAAATACTGATCTTTTCACGATGCAGTTCTCCTTTTCCAAACCACTTAGTTGTAGCTTTGGAGCAATACTTCCCTGAACCCATTGTACTAGTTTTAGAGCAACATTTTTTTTAAATCTATTGTTTTAGCAGAACAGTTACGTTTTGGAGTGCTGTGTTGCTGTAATATGCTTGCTATAAAAAAACCTCAGACGTCTAGGGTTCAGATAGTATCTAACCTAAACCTCTCAGCATTTTAACATCGTGCTTGCTAAAGCTTCACATGATCTAATGCAGCCTGGAGTGCAGTTTTCTATGTGGGCAGAATGCATATGTGGAGGCTTTCAGTGGGAGAGGTTTAATTCTCAACACCGTTAGTTCTGTTGTTACTGGGAGTTTAATGTGTCTTGAGTTGTGATAGATTATAAAATGCAAGTTAGTTATTTCTGTAACAAATACAGGCACAGTGGTTTCCTGAAAACTTTTCTTCCCTTCATACTGTACTAACCCCAGATCTCCCCTTCGTGGCTGTCTGTGGTCTGCTTCAAGGCAATTCATGAGAAAAATAGATTTCCTTCTCACACGTCCCACATGTTTTTGCTTGCATGCAACTCCCATGACTGGAGGCCACCAGTTTTGCAATGCTCCATGCTGTTTTCAAAGATGGTTGAGGTGTTCCTGGGATAGCTCAGTAGATCAAGCATCTGACTCTTGGTTTCGGCTCAGGTCATGATCTCATGGTTCATGAGTTCCAGCCCCGAACCTGGCTCTGTGCTGACAGTGTGGAGCCTGCTTCTGATTCTCTCTCTCCCCCTCTCTCTGCCCCTTCCCCACTCGCTCTCTCTGTCTCTCAAAATAAAGAAATAACTTTTAAAAATTAAAAAAAAAGAAACAAAGATGGTTGAAGAAAGTGTGGAGAAAGGTTACAATGGCCACTGCTGCATTCTTAGCAGGAAATATGGCCAGGCTAGTTGCAAGCCATACTAGAGAGAACATTTCAAAAGCAGAGAGTAACACATTGGGTTCGATGGTATCAAAGATGTCTCTCCTTCCTCTGGGTCTCCATCCTCCCCTACCCTTATTTCATCCCCAAAGATAGCTCCCTGTGAGCAACGCAAGGTCTTTTCTTGAAGCCATAGTTGAAGAATTGGATTAAAAATGTGTTTGAGGGGCACCTGGATGGCTCAGTTGGTTAAGCACCTGACTCTGAATTTTGGCTCAGGTCATGATCTCACAGTTTGTGAGATGGAGCCCCGCATTGGGCTGTGTGCTGACAGTGCAGAGGCAGCTTGAGATTCTCTCTCTCCCTCCCTCTCTCTCTGCCCTTCCCCTGCTCGCACACACTGTCTCTCTCAAATTAAATAAATACATTTTAAAAATTGTGTTCACTTAAAAAGTGATTGGCGATGAGAAACTGGTTGTCAGGAAAATTAAGAAGTTGGCAGAACAGGTCTTCAGTAACCCAGGTGTCTTAGGATGTCCCAGTGCACCTTGCTTCAGACATTCTTTGCCCTTAGAATGAATCTCCTGGACTGGTGCTTCAGAAGCTCCATATCCCATCACCACTATTTTGCTTCTTTTTCTCTCCCTTTGCAATATGATCTCTTATCTTACTCAGAAAGTTACCTAGGCTCAAACTTATGCCTTTAAGTCACCACATGTTCTCCGGAGTTACTTGATCAAAAAAAAATCTACTTATAAAAATAACAACTGAATTTTTTGTTTTCTCATTGGTATTTTTGAATATTTGCTATGTAGTAAACAGCATGCTAAGTAATACACATGCATCATCTCAACTAGTCCTCAGAACAACTCTTATACTGTAACAAAATCCAACCATTCATTCATTCAATCAGTTACTCAAACAATATGCTCTGAGTGTCTACTCTATGTGAAGTAGTATTCTAGGCCCTGGGAATACAGTATTTAAGAAGACACTGGATGGATTCAGCTTAAAGTCTAGACAAAGAAACAGATGACAACAAGCAGATAAATAAGATCATTTCAAGTAGTGATAAGTGGCATCAGGCAAATAAGATAGTGCAGTGAAGATGGACATTAAATAGAGTGATGAGGGAAAACTTCTCTGGGGCAGTAATTTCTTTTTCAGTTTATTTATTTATTTAGAGAGAGACAGAGACAGCATCAACAGGGGAGGGGCAGAGAGAGAGGGAGAAGAGAGAGAATCCCAAGCAGGAGCTGCACCATTAGCACAGAGCCAGATGCGAGGCTCGAACTCATGGAAACCACAAGATCATGACCCGAGCTGAAATTGAGAGTCAGATGCTGAACTGACTGAGCCATCCAAGTACCCCTGAGCAGTCATTTTCAACAAAAATTTTTAATATTTACTTATTTTTAAGAGAGAGAGACACAGAGTGCAAGAGGTGGAGGGGCAGATAAAGAGGGAGTCACAGAATTCAAAGCAGGTTCCAGGCTCTGAGCTGTCAGCACAGAGCCCGATGAGGGCCTCGAAATCATGAACCAGAAGATCCTAACCTGAGCTAAAGTCCAACACTTAACTGATTGAGCCACCCAGGCACCCCTGCAGTAATTTTTTTTAAATGTTTGTTTGTTTGTTTATTTGTTTATGAGAGAGAGAGGGAGAGACAGAGCATGAGTGGGGAGGGGCAGATAGAGAGGGAGACACAGAATCCGAAGCAGACTCCAGGCTCTGAGCTGTCAGAGCCCAATTCAGGGCTCGAACTCATCATCAGCAAGATCATGACCTGAGCCACTTAACCGACTGAGCCACCCGGGCTCCCTGGGGCAGCAATTTTTAAGTTCAGACCTAAATGATAGAAAAGTTAGACATACAAATACTGGGAGAAGAACATATTAGAAACAGGGAACAATGCACATATATAAACGAAGCAAAACAGGAAGAATGTGTCTGGTCCATAGTGAGCAAGGGAGAGAGTACCAGATTGGGAGATTTAATTATGGCCAGAGCCAGCATCTATAAAGTCTTGTGGGCAATAGAAGGAGTTTGTATTCTCTTCTGAAGATTAGAGTAAGAGAGTGGTGTGATCTGATTTATACTTTTAAAAGATCACCATATGGGGCGCCTGGGTGGCTCAGTCAGTTAAGCGTCTGACTTCAGCTCTGGTCACGATCTCGCAGTCCGTGAGTTCGAGCCCCGCGTCAGGCTCTGGGTTGATGGCTCAGAGCCTGGAGCCTGTTTCCGATTCTGTGTCTCCCTCTCTCTCTGCCCCTCCCCCGTTCATGCTCTGTCTCTCTCTGTCTCAAAAGAAAAAAAATAAACTTTAAAAAAAATTAAAAAAAAAAGATCACCATAGAGAATGGATTGTATGGATTGTAGGGGGTCCTAGATTATAGAGAGGCATGTAACAGGAAAATTTAATAGTCCAGAAGAAAGATGCTGGTGGCTTAGATGTTAGTGGTGAAATGATTCAATAGTCAGGACAGATGCAGGAGAAGTTTTGGAGGTAGAGCTACTAGGTATTAGAATGAATGTGGGTGAGGGTGATGAGAAGAGAAATGAAAGATGACTCATAGTTTTTAGCTTGGGCAGTTAGGTTATGTCATGACTGAGCTGGAGATGAAGGGGAGCAAGAGTGGGGTTTTTTTTTGTTTTTTGTTTTGGATGGGGGATTGAGTTGAGGCAAATCTAGAGACTTGTTTGGCATACCTTTTAGACATCCAACAAAAATGCCAGTTTGGATATGAGTCTAATACTCAGGAGAGTAGTCAGAGTTGGACATATCAATTTGGGAGTTGTTAGCCAGGATTGGCTAAATACATGTTGGAATTTGCTGGTCAGAAGTAGTGTTACAGGGTTCAAAGAAAGAATTCTTTAATTCGCCCTGAAAGAGGTGAGATGGCTTCATAGAAGTACTGCCAGATTGCCTTGGTGGATTCTAAAGTAAAAGATTAGGAACAAGGAAGGGCAAGTGTCACAAGATGTTTAGGGTAGATTCTTCAGACAGGAGTGAAATGAAGGTGGATTCTTCAGTAGGGAATGGAGGGGCGGAACAATATTGGCATGCTTGTGAAATTGCATTAGCTTGGCATGGCTGAGCATAGTTTGGAGACAGAGAATGAGTAAAGTGGGAAAAGAGGTTAACTATTATATACAACTTATTTCTCTGAAATTTCAGACAAACCCAATGATATATATATAATATTACCTCATTTTACAGATGTGAGAATTGAGGCATTGAGATTTTAAGTAATTTGCTCTAGATAACAAAGCTGGCAGGTGATTGAATTGGAATTTGATTCCAGGAAAACTGGTTTCCATTCCTGTCCCTCTGATGCCACATTGAGTATCTATCATGCAATTCTGAAACATCTGGGCTTTATTTTCTGGGAAACGGAGATATGGTGGAACTCATATGCCATCACTTTCATAAAATCTCATTGTTCCTTGGATTGAATTTAACCATTCTGTGAATGGATGGATCTATGAATTTGGATGGAAAAAATTAGACAAATGTCTAACTGGTAGCATTTCCTCAAGTTAAGAATTTAGGTAACAAATACTTGTGGATGAATATTAATACTTGTGGATGAAATGTCTTCACATCACATCCAATTTGTTGCAGGTATCTTGAAGTATCATTTACATCCCTTGCTATTCAAAATTACCAGAGTTATTAGTTAGACCTGCTGTTAGATTTTATTATTTAATGCGTTATGAAGACACTCATCACAAATTTGTTTTTACATTTTGATAACTGCCTTTCCATATCCTTGGAGTTATTTTGTAATTTTTTGCACTTAAAGTCATTTTTAGGAAAAGGGATCCAATTAAGCTTCTCCAGACTGCAAACGGAATCAAGGTGCACACATTTTAAAAAGGTCTAAAAACTTTGATCTAGTCCAAATTCCCATCTAATATAGGAAATATCCTTGGCTCTATTACTCAGAAGAAGTTGTGTAGAATTTATTTAATACTTCCAGTGACTGGGGAGTTCACTATCCAATAAATGAATATTTTTGTTTTGTTTCTTTAAAGCTCAATTAAAAAAAAAGCCGTTGTTATATTGGAAGTAATAACTGCATTAAGTTTCCTCCCCTCTCCCTCTTTTTAGAACTGCCCTTCCCTCCTGAACTATGTTCCTTTAAAAAATGTGAACTATTTCTGTCTGGTTTCTTTGAAATCTGTTTTCCTGAAGGCCAGGGTATATTTCTGATGCTTCCCAGAATTCCTACCCCTCACTCTTACAAATCTGCAAAATATCGGGGTAATCATCTCACAATTTCCTATCAGTGACACATCCCCATCTAGTCCTTCCCTGAAATTCATAATTAAATTTAATTGCAGTTCTCCTTATTGCTTCCTCAACCATCTGAAAGATGAAACTATTAGTAGAGCAAGTCAAGAATTTATCAGATACATGCTTTTAGCAGAATGGAACTTTCAACAGCTGTCTAGATAAAGCCCCAGCCCTACCTCCATCACTTCTGGATGCTGTTTCTTTGCCAGCATTATTGGCTGCATTCAGAAAACACCATGCATCTTCTGTCTTTGGCCATTTAATGTGAAGTTTACTTCCACAACAATATCAATTCTGTTTCTCTCCTTTTCTCATCAATGGCCAAATGGTCTCCACCATATTCCTACACTTTGCTTCATGAATTTTCATACAGGTGCGCGCCTTCCTGACAAATGAGATCTATTTCTTTTGAAAAGTATATCTTTCCACTGCCACCTTCCAGTTGGCAATTGTCTCTTTCTTCCCATCAAGTCACAGTGATTTCTGTTTTTCTTGGCTGCCGCTGTAAATTTGTAGAAAGGAAAGAATTTGCAGTTCCTGGGGACTATCTATGCCACGTTGGGTGTAACCACAGAGTTAGAAAGGGCCGCTGCAGGCACCACTCAAAGGAAACTTGGCAACAGAAATCCACTTCCCATCCCCTTACCACAGCTGTGAATGCCATTGTCAAGCAATTTATATTGAACTTTAAAAAAGTGTTTAAAGACAGAAAACTGTAGTGGGAGTTGGTACAGTCAGTGCTGTTTTTACACTTCTCATTTGTTCCTTGGTGTCTGGGATAGAAGTTCACTCAAAAGAAAATGTTAAGAACAAGTTTTACTCCAAATGCCAAAAGAACATCACTGTTAGTTATTTTCTGACTGTAGAGGGCTAGAATATTACATAAAAGGAATTTATCAATACTACTCCTTTCTCTTCCCCAAGTCTTTTGTTTCCATTTCTAAGTCTGGGATCAAATCTTTCAGGAAAAAGAAAGAAAGAAAGAAAGAAAGAAAATCAAAGGGTAAAAATGCAGAGTATCCAGTTCTGGAGTCTCTGACCCTAAGTCTATATACTTTTCTTTCATAGTAATAATAGCATTTCATAATATTTTTGAAGTTATGTTTCCGGAGAACAAATCTATCCATAACATGATTATCGTATGTCTGCATTTTTGGTTGTTGTTGTTGAGACTGGAATAAAACTAGTATAATTTTTAGAACTCAGGAGCCCAGGGGTGCCTGGGTAGCTCAGTCAGTTTAGCATCCGACTCTTGGTTTTGGCTCAGGTCATGATCTCACGACTCATGAGTTTGAGTCCCACATAGGGCTCTGTGCTGACAGTGCAGAACCTGGCTTAGGATTCTCGCTCTCCCTCTCTCTCTTGCCCCTTCCCTGCTTGTTCTCTCTGTCTCTCTCTCAAAAATAAATGCATTAACTTTAAAAAGTTAAAATTAAAAAAAAGAAGTCAGGAGCCCAAAGCAATAAGAGCTCCTGTGGCTGAGAACACCTATGTGGCTGGGATGTTTGGGCATGGAAGGTAAATAAACATGCTGTAGTGCTTACTGTCACTACTGGATAAAATTCTGTGGTTGCCTATTTGAAGGGCAGCGGGAAGTAGATGCCCAGCAAAGATCACAGAATAGATGTTGAATAAGCTATTACTCTGAAGTAGTGAAAGGCTTCTAACTTAAATATAAAGACTTAAGGATCTTAGACATCTTCTTGTCTAACTGGTGCATTCAAAGGGTGAGAGCTGACCTACCATAGAACTAGATGGTTATGAAGTGAGGCAAGGGCCCAGGGCTTTTAACCGCTACTCCCTTGCTTAACAGACTGCCTTGAAGGAATTGCCAGGTTTGACACCATTGATCACACTCCTGCCCTTGAGCTTCTACATCACCATTCCTTCTTGGGATTCCTCTGGTCTCCTGACCATTCTCTCCACATCTCAGTCATTCTTTCTTCAGCCATATAATCTTGCTTTCTTAAAAGTTCATATCCCCCAAATTTCTCACCTCTGGGTTTCTTCTATTCTCAGTTGACATGCTCCTGACAGGCACACTTGTCCATTGCCACTGCTCTAATTATCAAGGGGAATGGGGGAAAGTGAGCAACAGTATCAAGTACAGTAGGAAGATCCACTAAGGATGATAAATACCCACAAAGCTTGGCAGATGGGGAGTTATTTATGACCAAATTTCAGTGAAGTAGTGGGTCAGAAGATCCAGACAGGAAGGAAAATGGGGGGGAGAGCAAATGTGGGTTATTTTCAATGTAGAGAAATTTGTCAGTCTATTGAAAGAGGAGATTTTTTTTTTGTTTCATTTTTAGGATGAGAGGTATTTGAGCATATTTATAGGCTGAACGTAGGAGCCAATTATGGGGGAGGCTAAACATGAGAGAGTAAGATTGGAGTGATGTCCCAGAGGAATTATGTCCTCAGGATCAGGGGACAGATAGAGAGGTGGGCCTTGAGCAATAGGGGCACCTCATGCTCTGAGAGTAAAGAGATAAAGATGTGTGAATGGAAGTATATTTATACATGTGTAGAGGGAAAGTTGGGACAACTATGCCAGGATATTTCCATTTTATAAATAAGAGGCATGGTTTTCTGCTGAAAGCAAAAGAAACCCCAATATTTGAATGGGACTGGTATTTGAAATAAAGAAGCCATAACTAAGAACATGTATAGAGTTCATACATGGCACTGAGCAACCAGTAGAAACTGAGAAGAATAAATTTGTAGTGGCTCAAATCTGTGTGCTGATTTCCTTTTTTCCCCTCCAGAGGTACTTTTTGACTAGATATAGGAGAAAAAGATGTAAGTGATTGATCCAGCACTTTCCTGAGAAGAACTTGGTACAAGGGAATTTCACTAGAAGAGACCAAATTAAATGATTACCACATATCCAAGAAGTGGATATACTAGAAAACTTGAAAAGCATTTACATTCAATGAAATGCACCCACTTAAGCATCTACTTTATAGTTTGATGAGTTTGAACAAATGTTTGGTCTCATGTAATCTTCACCACAGCCAAGATATTGAACACTATCAGTCCAAAATTATTATTTTTACACTTACCCACGTATTTATTACTCTTCATTCCTTTGTATAGGTAAGTTTCCCTGTGGTGGTGTTTTCCAGCCACTTAAAGAGCTATCTTTAACATTTCTTATAGTACATTTCTACTTATGACAAAATCTCTGAGGTTTTCCTTTTCTGAAAACTTTTTAATTTTGCCTTCATTTTTAAAATTAAATGAAATTAATTTTATTTTTATTTAAATTTTGGTTAGTTAACATAGTGCAGTATTGGTTTCAGGAATAGAATTCAGTGATTCATCACTTAGATACAACACCCATGCTCATCGCAAGTGCCCTCTGTAATACCCGTCACCCCTCTAGCCCATCTCCCACCCACATCCTTCCATCAACCCTCTGTTTGTTCTCTATCATTAAGAGTCATTTATTGTTTGTTTCCCTCTCTTCTCTTCTCCACACCCTTCTCCCATTTTCATCTGTTTTGTTTCTTAAATTCCACACATGAGTGAAATCATATGGTATTGCACTTAGCGTAGTACATTCTAGCTCCATCCACATCATTTCAAATTTGCCTTTATGTTTTGAGGAATATTTTCACTGGATATAGAATATACTGAGAGGGAAGTCTTTGGGGTTGCTGGTTTCCTTTCAACACTCCAAAGATGCTGTTTCATTATCTTCTGGCTTGCAAAGTTCTGCCAAGAAATTAATGGTCACTCTTAATCTTTAGTCCTCTATTCAGACTCCCTTTGTGTAAGAATACACAAATACTGTGTCTTTAGCTGCTTTTAAGATTTTCCCTTTTTCCCTAAATTTCAGCAAGTTGATTGTAATGTGCCTTTGTGTGCTTTTGTTGTGTTTACAATATCTGGGACTCTTTATACTTCCCAAATCTGTGAGTTTATAGTTTTCACCAGATATGAAAAATCTGGCTATTCTTTATTCAAATATTTTTCTGTTCCTTCCCCCCAACACACACACTTCTGAGATTTTAATTGCACATAGGTTATACCACTTGATATCATCCCACAGGTCACTGAGGCTCTGCTAATTTTTTTTCAGCTATTTTTTTCATATTTTATTTTGAATTGTTTCCATTGATTTGTCTTCTGGCTCACTGATTTCTTATTCTGTAGTTCCTAATCTGCTGTTAATTTTTTGTCTGCAACTTTTTCATTTTGGGTACTGTAGTTTTCATCTATAGATGTTTCATTTCATTCCTTTAATATCATCCATTTCTATGTTATATTTATGTTTGCCTTTAAATATGTTAACATGTTTATAATAACTTTTTGAACATCCTTGTCTGCTCATTTCATCATGTTGGGCAGTTCTGGGAATGTTTCTACTGATTAATTTTTCTTCTGGTTGTTGGTCACATTTTCCTGTTGCTTCTTATGGTGAGTACTTATTTTTTAGGTCCTGAATATTTTGAATTCTATATCGTTGCGCTTTGAGATTTTTTTCTTCCTTTAAAGAGTGTTAGACTTTCTTCTGTCAGGCAGTCGAGTTTCTGGCTGGTGGACTGAATCCATTCAAGATTTCATCTTTCTTTCTTTTTAGAATTGCCTACTCTCTAGGACTAGAATACCCTACTTCTGAGGCATGAGCTTTCTGAGATCTCTAAAAGTCCTGGGTTTCAACTCCATTTGAGTATTGAGAGTTGTTTTTTGTTTGTTTTGTTTTCCCAGACTTACAGAGTTTCACTCTAAACATCCATAGCTTATGTTCAGCAACAGACTCAAGGAGAGCCAACTTCCCTTAACGATTTCTGGAACTATTTCTCAATACTCTCTTTTACAGTCTGATTCCTGATTCACAAATACCACTTGCCTTGGCCTCCTTGAACTCCAGTGTCTATCTTACTTTAGCAAGACCACTGTGCTCTGTTTGGATTTGCCTTCCCTGCATCATTGTCCAGAAAGTATTTCTAGGCAGAAAGCCAAGGCTTTGGGCTCATCACTGGGCTCATCTCATTTGTTTCCTTTCTCTCAGTGATCACAGTCCTGACTTGCCTGTTATCCAATATTTGAAAACTATTGTTTCATGGATTTATCCATAGTTGGTCATGTGCAAGAGTAGATCGGGTCTCATGACTAGCAAAAGAACTCTCAATACATGACACTTTTGAAGAAGCTGATTTGACACAGCTCTTTGAATATGACAAAACATTAAATTATCAAAATTATACATTATTGTCTTTACCTAAATATTACCAACAGGAGGAAACACACATCTCCCCATTCTGGACATTCTCCTATCATACGGTTTATTGCTGAAGAGTAGGATGCCAATGCCTTGAAAAATGGAGTGGGAATTAGAGTTAGTGTGAATAATAGAGTAGGATTTAAGCAACATCTGGCTGATGAACCAAATTTAACCAAGTTATTTATTTTCCACTTATGCTCGTTTAAGAAAGTGTTGTCAATCTCTTTAAGCCTTTTAAAAATTGAAATATAATTAACATACCATAAAATTTACCTTTTTAAAGTGTGCAATTTAGTGGTTTTTAATATATTCACAAATTTGTGCAATCATCACCACTAATTATAAAACATTTCATCACCCCAGAAGGAAACCCCATACCCTTTAGTAGTTATTCCCCATTCTTCCTTCTCTCCCAGCCCCTAGAAACTACCAATCTACTTTCTATCTTTACGGATTTGCCTATTCTGGGCTTTTAAGATAAATGGAATCATAAAATACGTGACCTTTTGTATCTGGATTCTTTCATTTATCACAGTGTTTTCAGGATTCGTCCATGTTGTAGCATGTATCAGTACTTCATTCCTTCTTAAGGCTGAAAAATATTCTATTTTATAGGTATACCACATTTTGTTTACACATTTATCTAATGATGGATATTTGGATTTTTTTGGACTTTTTATTTTGAACAATGTTACTATAAACATTTATGTACAGGTTTCTGTGTGGCCATATGTTTTCATTTCTCTTAAGAGTAGAATTGCTGAGTCTATGGTAACTCTATGTTTAACTTTTTGAGAAACTGCCAAATTGTTTCCCAAAGTGGCTACACAATTTTGTATCCCCATCATCAATGTATGAGAGTTCCAGTTTCTCTAAATCCTTTCTCACACTCGTTATTGTCCATCTTCCTGGTTATAGCCATCCTGGTGCACGTGAGGTGGTATCTCATGAACATTTTGTTTTACATTTCACTGGTGACTATACTTTGAAGTTGAATATACTTTCATTGGCCATTTCTATATCTTTATTTGGAGAAAGGTCCATTTTCAATCCATTGCCCATTTTTTTAAGTTGGGTTATTTGTCTTTTTATTGTTCAATTGTAAGAATACTTTATGTATTCTGTATACTTGTTACTTACCAGATACAGGATTTGTAAATATTTTCACCCATTATGTGGGTTGTCTCTTCACTTTATTGGTGGTGTCCTTTGAAGCACAAAAGTTTTACAGTTTAATGAAACTTGATTTATCTATTTTTTCTTTGTTGCTTGTGTTTTTGTGTCATATTTAAGAAACTATTGCCTAAGTGAAGGTAATGAAGATTTGTGCCTATGTTTCCTTATAAGAATTTTATACTTTTAGCTCTTACATGTTAGTTTTTGACCCGTTTTAATTACTTTTTATATGTGATGTGAGGTATTCTTAGAATTTTTAATGTTCTATATTGCCGTGAGTATTTTGAATGGTCTACATCTTAAATACTCTGAATTATCTCATAAAGTTCTGAAGATGATATTACTTCCAGTTAATACATAAATCTATCTGTGTAATAGTCAATTTTATTCTCCTCTCTCTTAAAAATATAAAGAATAAACAACTCTGTATTTTTTATGCTTTCCCTCGCTGGTGTGTTTCTTTTTTGGATATAGACTAAATGGTAGATCTGGCCATAATATGCTTCCTAGTCTCTGCTACAGGAAATCCTCAATTAAATTTTAAATAGCTTTCTTAGTACTCTATTGGAAGACAGATGTAATAATATTTTTAGAACCTAGCTCTAGAAGATCATTACCATATATATATATTTTCTAGATATAAAGGATATTTATATACCTATAAGAGTCAAATAATTGAAATGGAATCCCCAAACCTCCTTTAATCAGGGTAGATATTAAGGATGAACAGGGTCATTAGTGTCTGCTTTAAATATTATTTGGAGATTTTTAAAAAATGAATTATTTTAAATGTGCTCTTTTACCATAGTTGCATCAATATGGCTTTGTGGAAATATTCTTCATGAGCAATAAGACTTTCTTTAAATGTTTTTTATGAAGCTCATTTTAAATAACTTTAGTATATTCCATCAAATGGACATATCATTCTGTACTTAATTATTTTCTTTTTGTTTTAAAATTTTATGCTTTAAGTGGGTTCTAAATTGATTTATCTTATCTTGCATAAGTATGTCTAATATTTCAGTTAGCTCTAGCCTAGTTTATTGGCTTGATATATTTTCTCTCTCTTGTGGTCAATTTGTAATGCTCTTTATGATATGTAACTATTATGTAACCAAGGGATATTTGGTTGTATTAAAAGATCCATTTATAAAAGTTGTCATTTGTCTAAATGTGAGTTTCTATATGGTTTCATTTAATCATTTGCATTCTCACTTTCCAAAGTGAGTGAACCAAATAGAAAAATTTTATAAAAAGTGGGTCTTTTAGCCTAAAAGAACAAAACATTATTTGTGTACTTGGTAAAGAGACATAGAGATATTGTTTATCTGGATGATGCAGCAACTGATGAATGTAAAATAGTGATTTTTTTGAAAGTTTTACCAACATGCCATCCATTGCTCTCCCGTACTTTCTGACAGGCTCTCCTGTGACTTTGACCTTCACACTGCTCTTTGGTCTACAATGCAAATCATAGTTGCTTGGACAGATTGACCTGTGAAACTATCCAGTAGAAAGAAAGCAATGTAAATGCCTAATATATGGGAAGGAAAGAGTAAAGAAATACTTAAGCTCTCAACTTAAAATGTGCGGGACATTTGCTTATTTGCTTTGTCAATACTAGAGAATTTCATGTTACAGGGTGTTAGTTGAGGCTGAGAGGCCTTAAGAGGCCCAACTAAGATATTAAAATAAGTTAACATCTAAGAATCACTAAGAGCCTTTTTCCTTATTTTTCAAGACATATGCTAATCATCAACTGGAATCAAGAATTTCCTCTCATGGAGTACTGTTCCATAGTTAAGTAAAAGATAGGATTTCCTTTGAAGTATATGATCACTGCTTATTAGAGAAGAACTGACAAGGCATTCATTATTTTTTTTTACCATATAGAAACTTGATTTAATGGTTTATAAAGATAACATTTTAAGCTATTGTAGTGAATATAATATTCCCCTAGGACTGTGTTTTCATTCACTCTTGGTATATCATCCATTATTTTATTTAATCAGTCAACTCTTTAATTCAATTTCTCTCATTCACTCAATAAATTTGCTCAGTGAGCCTTTATTGAGTAGTAAAACCAGTAGCAGGACTAGGGTCCATGTTGTTCTCTGAGACCCTTGGGTTATTTGGGGGCTTAACACACAATTTGATAAGGGTATAGTGGGCCACTGTATTCAAAACACAGATTTTTGTGAACTCTTATACCGTATCTTTATATCTTCAGTTATATTGTAGGCATTCAATTACATTTTTGTCAAATTGAATCAAATAGAATCCTAGAGTGTTAGACTTGGAAATGTGTCTGAGCAGTTAATAGAGGTGCCCCAGGGATTGCCAATAGGTAGGGTGATGAGGCAGATTCCTGGGAGTTCCCTACTTATAATTAACTAGAATATCCTCCTTTTATCTATTGGGCTTCTATATAAAGTTTCATGTTTTAAAAATGTGTCTACTGCTAAAAAATATTGGAAAGGCATTGATAATTCAGTTGTGTCTTTTACAAATGAGGCTGTATTTTTTAGTAATCTACATCAATTACAAATTATTTAATCTTTCTAAACGACAGATATGGTTCAGATCATGTCGCCTGCCTTTTTTTCCCCCCTACAGGGTTGGGGGGGGGTTTGCTTGTTGTTGAAAAAAGAAAAGGTGGATGATCTCAACAGCCTAAAACTAATTTTCTCAAGAAATGATGAAGCAATAAAGTACAAAAGCCTTTGAAGATCTCTAGCAAGCTATGTCAGTGTCTGTAATGTGAATCTGCTTGAGGTCTCTTCAATGCTATGTGCCCTCACACTGTGAATGAATTCATTAAAACAATGCAGAATTCATCTGGGGCAGCAAAATAAGGAAACTAATTTTTAAATGACTAAAGACTGAGGATACAATTCTCTCTTAATTTCTCTGGCCTAATGGGGAACAGATACATATGCTATCAGCTCATCTCTAACATTAAAAATAAGTTAGAACTGACAACATGCACAATCACATCAAGGATTGTCAATTAAAAATCAACCCAAGAAAGATGTTGTGGATATTACTGGGACTGTCAGCTCCTATCAAAAGTGAGAGGAGATCCAGAGAGCAAAGCATTGGTTAATGTTGAAATCTCTGTTAAAAAGCAGAGCAAAGTTGCCCCCTCAGGTAACTTGGTATTGATATCACCTGTCTTAAGAGGATACTTCTAGATGATCAATCTGATTATGTGTCATACACCTAAACCTTTGCTACTTTAGGTATAAGTCAACAAGACTGATTTAGAAATGTGAGAGCTAAATGTCATGAGAGGTATGTCTCTCCCTTTCAAAGTAGACAATTATAGAAACCACTCAAATAAGCACTTTTCCTACAACTGAGGTTGTGGAGTTTTTGTTTTTTAATTTCAGAGAATGGAATGTCACTCTCTGATGGACTTTTGTCTTCAATTTCAAAACTGTTTCTTAAGCTGAAAATTTCAAAGGCATAGTTGAGAATAAATGTTATTTACAAATTCCAGAAGCCTGTGAACTACCTTTCTTTGCAAAATGATCATATTGACCCCAACTGAATATTTGGAGCTCATGTGTCTATCAAAAATGTAGATGAAATAAATTTCTGAGAGGTCAGCTGAAGGCCATGTGATTGTTTAAAAAAACAACATGGAAGTAATGAAATGAAGGCAGTCTTCATGATACCTTGTGAAATGACAGGCCAGCCAGGCCATGTTAGGTATTAAAAAGTCAGTATGATGGAGGAAAAAGGCTGGGGAGCCTACCAAAACCGAGGAGGTAGCAAAGCCACAAGCAAATGTCATCAGTCTTCCAGAGACAGAGAGTGGCTGCAAAACTGATAAGGAGGGAGTAAATAGGGAGTGAGGGCAGGACAGCACTTTACAGTGGCAGAACTAGGCACTGTGAGGCAGGACTGGGGAGAAAAGCAAAGAATGGCACAGGGCCAGGGACAGGGAAACTGAACTGGGAAGTGAGGGATCAGACATATATAAGACACTGAGCATTTATCCGGATGGAACTAAGTAATACAAGTAATAGGTAAAAGGGAAAGGGGAGGAGTAAGTGTAGACCCTCTTCCTTTTCTGTGTTCTGTCACAGGAGAGGGGGAGTGGAAACGAGTGAAGTGTTTTATACAATGAAGACGACCATCTATGCAAGGTATTTGTTTGCTTTGAGTGTATAAAATGCGTGCTATACATGTGTTGGTGAAAAAAGCTATTTTGTCCTTGTTTCTTAAATAAATTACAATTCTAATTGTATTTATACCATAAATATTCCTCATAGAATAATGCATCTTTGGTTGCAGAGCCATAATATTTAAATTTCTTGTTAAGATTACTCTGAGTTTTATTTGGTATCCTCCTCTAGGGTGGTCATTTTGTAAAAAATAAATATTTATGCTTTAAAACATTGCATAGTCCTATAACAAGCCTAAAACAAAGCAAAGCAAAACAACATCTACTATACTCTGTCAAACTCTGCTGTCTACAGAGGTAGCTACTTTTCAACTCTCCATTTCTAAATACCATGCTTATACACTGTTGTACTTTTGTTACACACACACACACACACACACACACTCACTCTCACACACTTGCCTGGAAAAGGAATAGGCAGTTTTTCCCATATAAACTATCTAGACTTGACCTTAGAGCTCTCTCTGGATGGTGTTCCACTAAACAACTAGAAAGAACACTACCCTTATTTCTCCAAGAGTTCTTTTGATACGTGGCACTGGCCCAAACAGATCTGAAAATCAGTTGGAGCAGAATTTAATGCTCATAACCCTGGACCCTGGACATAGTCTCCAGCATTTCTGGGAGAAATTTTAGATACTACTTGCTAATTTGGATGGTGTTATTGTTATTCAGAGTTCATCCTTCTAATTTGAGTCACATCTGTGACTGCTTAGCTGAACTGGGAGCCTCAGCATTAAGCTCTATCTTCATTTGCTCAGGGGACACATGGTGTGTGTAGGAGCCATCATGCTTTGTTTTTACAAATCAAACTCTTAATTAATTACTGAACATACTGCAATTCACTAATCAAGCTGTATTTTTTGAGACATTTCTGACTGATAAATATCTAGTCATCTGGTTTTGCAATATATCCTCTTGTCCTTGCTTTAGACAAAAATGGTGGGAGTCATTGGAAATGTTTCTTTTTATATGTGATTTGTTCACGATCATTCGTGAGCTTGGAAGAAAACAATTTCCTGTAGAACTTTGTAGTCTTCTGGCCCACATTAAGAGGCAGTGTTTTCAAGTGAGAAGGGACTCTGTATGTAAAATCATGAAAGACTTGGGTTCAAAATCTGGCCGTCCCACTTCCATCTAATTGCACTTTAAATTTCAGCTTCTTATTTGTAATATTTGTTTTGAAAATTAAACAAGAAAACCACATAAAGGTACTGTGTAAACACAGTAGGTACTACTGTGTTAGCGATGAAGTTTCCAATCATTCATTCATTCCCACAAATATTCATGGGGTATCTACAATTTTCTTGGTTCTTCAGCATGGAGAAAACAATTGTGGGCAAGATAGAGATAGCACCTCTTCACGTGAAGCTTGCCCTCTGGGGGAGGGGGTTTCCTGATAAACCAGAAACAAATAAGCAAAATAATCACATGTTTATTATCATAGCTCTCTATTTTTTTTATAAATGACTGTGTACATCGTTCATTTTCTGTCAGGTGGAAAGTTTTATGAGGACATTATCTTATACCCTTTTCTGGATCATGATCATTACTGCACATATTAGGAAACATATGTGTGTTGAGTTAATAAGTGAACAAGTGTAAAAAAATGACAGTATAATGCAAAGACTAAGAACAATGAATGTCTTGAGCCCATGTTTCCTGGGTTCAAATCACAAGGCAGCTAGTTAAACTCTCTGTGCCTTAGTTCCCCTACAGAAAAAATGTGGATAACAAATACCTGTGGGCATCTGGGTGGCTTAGTCAGTTGAACGTCGGACTTCAGCTCAAGAAATGATCTCACAGTTCGTGAGTTTGAGCCCCATGTTGAGCTTGCTGCTGGCAGCGCAGAGCCTGCTTTGGATCCTGTGTCCCCCTCTCTCTCTTAGCCTCCCCCACTTTCACTCTCTAAAAAATAAAAATAAATAACACTCTAAAAAAATAAAAACAAATACCTGTATAATGTCATTTTCATGCAGATTCAAGGAGTTATTTTCCGCAGAACATTTAAGGACGATGGTACATGGCAAGCACTGAATAAATGTTGACTATTTTTCTTTAACTGGAGAGCTGCTTCTCAAACTCAGCTCTATCAGCAAATGGAAGTTCTTGGGAATATACTCGGAAGTGTTGTACATAAGAATTTTGGATTTTGTACTTTCATTTTGATAAAAATTTTATTTTATTTATTTTATTTAAATGTTTATTTGTTTATTTTGAGAGAAAGAGAGAACACACACAACTGGGGGAGAGATGGAGGAGAGAATCCCAAGTAGGCTCTGTGCTGTCAGAGCAGAGCCCGACGTGGGGCTTGATCCTACAAACCATGAGATCATGACCTGAGCTGAAACAAGAGTCAGGCACTTAATTGACTGAGCCTCCCAGGCACCCCTAGATGAAAAATTTTTAAGTATTAAAGTTAGCTTTTTGGGATAGCCGCCAAGCAATTTTAGTGCCCATTGGCCCTTACACTTAAAGTTGTTTTAAGTGATCATGTGACATGACAGTGTTTAACTTTTAGTTTCTCACACTGGAACACCATATTTTGGGGAGTTTAAAACTTCTCAATATTGAAAAATACTATTTTAGAGCATCGTTCATGTATCATAAACCATAATATAAATGTTTATGAAGCAAAAATCATGTCAGTGAACATACTTATTATGGTCATCATTCATGATTTTTCTCAATTATTTTGGGTTCTCTGTCTTCAGGGCACATGGTTCATGGTAGGATTTCATGTCTTGGCCTTGTTTGTGTTTGGATGATGAGGGGGACCTGTGACTACTTCTGGCCAGTGAGTGGTGAGCAGAACTGACATGTGTGACTTTTGTAGCAGAGTGTTTAATTACTGGTTCAGGACCTTCAGAACCCGCTTTTTGAGTTTTAGCTGCTCATTGGCTGCAACCCTGAGCCCCCCTGCCAATTTACATTGGACACACACCGTGCCTGAGAAATGATGTATTTGTTGATTTAAACTACTGAGACTTGCACATTGTCACCATCACATTCTGACTGGTAGGTACCCTAATTGCACCTCTTGTGTCTAAGACGTGATGATAGTTGCTGTGTAAATCAAAAGTCAGCCAATTTCCTGGCACAGCCTTTTCCTCTCAGTTTATCCCCTGCCAGATGATATTCTGAGAGCTCAGATAATATAAGCCTTCTATTATCTTAAACTTTCACTCAACTTGTAGTTCCTTCAGGTTCAGGTTACTGTCCTTCATCAATGAAGACAATAATAAAACACTTACTATCTCTACCCTTCTCACCAGATGCTATGCAAATAGTAAGGATTTAAACTTCATTCTCTCTAAAGACACTGAGAGCTGCTACAGAAAAAATAAATACTGCTTGGCGAGATGGTCTCTCTCAGCCTGCTGTGCTACCCCAGGCTGCATCTCTGTGGAGTTGCCTAGCAGTGGTTCCTAGCAGCAGCTTGAGCCAGATCCAGAGAGCAGTGGTTTTTGTTAATAGTGGTTCCTTGATGCTCCATTTCCTGGTCATGGTTCTCAGGAAAGCCTCAGAGATCCTTCAGAAGTCATATTTCCCTCTATTACTCTCAGTCAGTCATAAGACCCAACTGAGTCTATTGGGGCCAATTTGATGCTCTGTAAAAGATCGTTTAAAGAATTACCTATAGTGTTGTTCTGGCAGCAAGCTTAGGTCCAGTGAGCTAGTGGGAAAAGCAAATGGTCTTTTTGCTTTTATTATCATGCAGTCTAATAACATCTCTGCTCTGCCCTAAAATGAAACTAGGGCCCAATGTCCTACAGACTCTTCCTTGTCTCCAAGTTAATTGTCTAATTCCCTCAGAGATATTTTTCCAAGGGGTTGGAGTTTATATCCCAACGTTTTCTTGTGGCAGGACCTGAAATCAAAGAAAGAGATTTGATCACAACCAGAAAATGTACTTCATAAACCACCCCCTCCCATATGTTCAGTCCAGATTAGGTACTTTAAAAAATTTCCCCCAAGACATAAATAAAAAGAAGTCTAGCTCATATTTAAAACTCCAAAGCATGAATTTTGAAGTGAGATACTTTCTCTTTTAGCAACATTTAGACCTTATGCAACATTGATTAATACATTCAGGAATTTTTTTTTTCTGTGTATGCAAATAAGCCACCATATTGAACAAAAGGGGGAAAGTGGAAAGAAAGAAGGCTGGAACATTTCATGGGAACATGATCTTGAAGGATTTGTAAGATATGTCAAAAAGTTTGGATTTTTCCTAAGGGCAATGGAAAGCCGTTGAAAGATTTGGGGTGAGTAACATGGTAAGATTAGCATTTTGAAATAATGACTCTGGCTATAGCAAGATGGTGGAGTCAAGACTGAGAGTAAACATAGAAATAAGGATGTTGTTTCGGACATTCACGTGAGAGGAGATGGTGGCTTATGACTTGAAGATCAAGAAGATTTGGTTTGGAGGCACTAATTTGGCAGTCAGCATAGCCATGGACATTAAAGCTCCAGGAGTAGTTAATAACACAGGGAGTGTATAGAGAGAACAAGATTAAGAACAGAACCAAGAGGGATATCAATCTTTAAGAGCGTGATAGGAAAAAGAACTGTGAAAGAAACTAAGAAGTATCAGAGAACAGATTATACCAGTAGAGCGTTGTATGACAGAGCATAGGACAGAGTTTATTTCAAAATCTAGTGTTATTAAAGCTTATATGTGATGGGAACCAAAATATTTCTATTAGATTTAATAACTAGAAGGTTTCTGTTGGAATGAGCAGTGTAAAAAAAAATCATGTTGTGGTAAGTTGATGAGTAAAAAAAAAAAGTAAATAGATGAGAATAAATGTAGATAATTCTCCCAAGAAACTTGTCTTTGAAAGAAAAGAAAGATAAAATAACTGGAAGGATATAGGCTAAAGGAAATTTTCTTTGGTTTTACTGTTAATTTTAAGGAGACTATAGAAAAGGAGAGCTAGAAGATCTAGAGAAAGCAGATAGAAGGGTTTTTTAAGTTTTTCTTTCTTCATTTTTTAAAGTTCTTATTTAAATTCCACTTAGTTAACATAAAATGTAATATTAGCTTCAGGTGTACAATTTAGTGATTCAGCACTTCCATATAACACCCAGTACTCATCACAACAAACGCACTCCTTAATAACCCATCCCAAACTCATCTCCCCTATGGGAACCATCAGATTGTTCTCTATGGTTTAGAATCTGTTAATTGGTTTGCCTCTCTCTCTCTCTCTCTCTCTCTCTCTCTCTCTTTCCCCTTTGTTCATTTGTTTTTTTTCCTAATTTCCACATATGAGTGAAATCATATGGTATTTGTCTTTCCCTGACTGACTCATTTTGCTAAGCATTATACTTTCTAGCTCCATTCATGTTGTTGCAAATGGCAAGATTTCATTCTTTTTTATGGCTGAGAATTGCTCTTTATCCATTCATCTTCTTCAACCATTCATCAGTTGATGGACAGTTGGGCTGTTTCCATAATTTGGCTATTGTAGATATGCTGCTATAAATATTGGGGTGTGTATATCCCTGTGAATCAGTGTTTTTGTATTCTTTGGGTAAATACCTAGTAGTGTGATTGCTGGATCATAGTGTAGATCTATTTTAAACTTTTTGATGAAGCTCCATACTGTTTTCCATAGTGGCTGCACCAGTTGGCATTCCTACCAACAGTGCAGTAGGGTAGATGGAAGGGTTCTTTTAAAGAGACAAGAAGGAATGGGATCCAGGGTTTGGGTGGAGAAATTAAATTCAGATATTAATGCCATCTCTTCCATTGTAACTGGACAGAAGCAGAAAAAAATGGCTATGAAAACAGCTAAATATCTAGGTTTGGTAGCATGCAGTGAAGGGAGTTCTCGTCTCTTGGCTATTTTCCTTTTACAGTTGGAGGACAGATCCTCTGTTGATATTGAATGGGGAGATTGAGGTTGGAAATTTGGGGAGGGAGAATGGAGATCTTTGAAATTACTATTGTAAAGAATTAGAACTGATTATGGAACTATAAAAAGCTTCTTTTCTAATATGGGGGTGATTATACCTTGCTCACAATTGGGGAGTTAAATGAGATGATATATGGAAAGTTGTACATGGTTGGCTATTATTAATAATAGTAGCTATTATTATTCCTGGTACCACTATTTTCCTTCTCCTGTTTTTTTTAATGTTTGTTTGTTTATGTGTGTGTATAAATAAATATATATACATTTATTTATTTAGGGAGTGCATATATACATGACCATGGGAGGGGCAGAGAGAGAGGGAGAGAGAGAATTTCAAGCAGGCTCTGTGCTGTCAGTGTAGAGTCTGACATGGGACTCAATCTCACTAACTGTGAGATCATGACCTGAACAGAAATCAAGAGGTGGACACTTAACAGATGGAGCCACCCAGGCACCCCATCCTTCTTTTGATTTATATCACATTACTAATTCCAGCTTTTATTTATAGTTCCAGCTCCTCCTTGAAGTTTCATCTATTTTGTTTCTCTTAGTTAACTCCTTCACTCCACTTCCAGGCTCTTGTTTTCATCTCTTCACTTTCATCTTTTTCAACCCTTTCTGCTTGGTAATTTTACATAATGTCTTCTTGACACTGTCCCTCCTAAGATGGCCTGGCCCCAGGCATATCTCTGTCTGATTCTTTCCCTATAGGACAGTTCCTTACCTCCATCCTGAGCTCATCATCAGAACTCAAACAACAGTGAGGCCAGGAAAATCCATGTGCATTTTGTAGTTTACTAAAGCTTATTTTCAAGTGAAACCCTAATAATGGCCCTGAGTTCTCATGGTATGAGTCTATGATGTTAATCAAATAGTTAGAGGATCAGATTTAATCATTTATATATAGGCATACCTGGGAGATAATTGCGGGTTAGTTTCCAGACCACCACAATAAAGTGAATATCGCAATAAAGGTGAGCCAAATGAACTTTTGGCTTCACAGTGCATATAAAAGTTATGTTTACACTATACTATAGTCTATTAAGTGTGTAATAGCATTTTTTTAAAAAGACAATGTACGTAGCTTAAGTATAAAACACTTCATTGCTAAAAAGTGCTAACTATCACCTAAGCTTTCAGAGAGTCATAATCTCTCTGCATAGTCTTTTGGAGGGTCTTGCCTCGATGTTGATGGCTGTGGACTGACCGATCAGGGTGGTGGTTGCTAAAGGTTAGAGTGGCGGTGGCAATTTCTTAAAATAAGACAACAGTGAAGTTTGCTGCATTGAATGATTCTTCATTCACAATTTCTCTGTAGCGTGTAATGCTGTTTGATAGCATTGAACTCTCAGTAGATCTTTTTCAGGATTGGAATCAATCCTCTCAGACCATTCTAGATGCCATTAAGAATATTCCTGATTCATGGGGAGAGGTCAAAATACCAACATGAACAGGAGTTTGAGAGAGGTTGGGTTAATCCCAACCCTCATGGATGACTTTGAGGGTTCAAGACTTCAGTGGAGGAAGTGACTGCAGGTGTGGTGGAAATAGCACGAGAACTAGAATTAGAAGTGGAGCCTGAATTGCTGCACTCTCATGATAAAACTTTAATGGATGAGGAGTTGTTTTCTGGTGGATGAGCAAAGTAGTTTCTTGAAATGGAATTTACTCCTTGTGAAGATGCTATGAAGATTATTGAAATGACAAGAAAGGATTTGAGAATATTATATCAACTTGGTTGGTAAAGCAGAGGCAGGATTTATTTAGTGCCTTTCTCCCCAACTTGAGCTCTTAGCTTTAGCTCATGACCTCCCCTCCATGCTCCGTGACTGGAATCCTGGTGTTTTGGCTCTGACGATAGTTTGTAGTCTGAGAACATGGTGCAACCATCCTGCCATCTCAATTCCATCTCCTCATTTATTATCATGGCTAATCTTTCCTCGTCTCCCACCCTCAGGGCCCACCCATGTCCTCCTCACCTGTCACCACTACCAAGTGAATAATATGAAACTGAACCCTTCATAAGCGCCAGCGAAAACACCCACACTAGATGATTACTGGTGATCCAGAACAATATTTCATTAGGTTTTGCATATATTGAATCCTGAAACTCTTAGAACGCACACCTTAGCTGCATTCTTAAAAGCATCAAGTACATATCAATGTTTATTTATTTTTGAGAGAGAGAGACAGAGCACAAGTGGGGGAGGGGCAGAGAGAGAGGGAGACACAGAATCCGAAAAAGGCTCCAGGCTCTGAGCTGTCAACACAGAGCCCAACGCAGGGCTCGAACTCACAAAGCGTGAGATCATGACCTGAGCCGGAGCCAGACGCCCAACCGACTGAGCCACCTAGGCGCCCAATCAAGTACACATTTCAATTTGATTATTAAGTCAGTGCAGCGTCATCTCTGTTCCCTGCACAGGAAATCAGATGAAAGTCTGTTACAACTTTAAAAGTATGTGCGGCATGTGTTTTTGAAGTCTAGTAGAGGGCACGTACAGCCACACCAGAAACATCAGCAGCTTCTTTGTCCCATGGAAGTTTGTTTGGAAGAAACTGAGGATACAGGTACAAAATGGCTGAGTGAATTTTTTTTTTCCTGACCAACAGTGCTGCTCGTTAGCAGCTTGAAAGGACGCCTAGATCCAAAATAGTATTAAACAAGTGTTTCTTCAATATGAGATCATTATGTTTCTCTTCTAAATCCAAATACTAATTGCAACCTTGCTGTGAGCATACAATATTAAGGCCATCATAGCCATGGCAACAGAATGCAACATGAAGTGGAATCCTATCATCTGCACAGCATTGCTAGTGGTTTGGGTGGCGGACGAACACTTTCTTACAACATCTCTAATGTTCAACTCCAAAGAGGGGATTGCATTGCATACCTTTAGGCAATTTTGCCATACGGATTGTGTTATCTTTGAATGTTTTGTATATCTCTATAATTAATTTCAATACAGGATGGCTTGTTAATCCATAGACAAAAATGCAAGCACAAATTAAAATTTCAACAGGCACTTTACAATGGCCATTTACATTTCAAAATTAAACCCATAATAAAAACTTTTGTGTACTTATAATTGGACTGATTTTTAACACCCAATGATAAACATCTATGTAAATAGCCTCCCAAAGATTTTACACTTAAGAAAAAAAGCACTTTAAATGAGCTGCTTAAAGTCACCTTCTCTGCTTTGCATGATAATTGTAATGCAAAATAATAAACAGCACAGGGCAGGAGTACAGCACTTCTAGGATGATAGGGTGCCATTTATATGAAGATAATTAGGCATTTAAAACCTACCAATACCAATTTTAAAACCTACCAATTAAAAAAAAAAGTGTGCTTACAGTAAACTCATTGAAATAAATTTCCATTTGCCTCTGCCTTGCTTTCATTACAAATATGTCCACAGCTTGTACAGCACAAGGACTCTGTTTTTGTGTGTAGGAAGTGAGGTGACGATTAAGAGTTCATAACCCAGCCTATCTTTCTATAAAAACAAAGAAGTATTTTGTAGAGATCTGCTGTAAACATATGAACCATATGCCATTGTTAAAAAGAAAGGAAAGAGTTGTGTTGGCAGAAGGACTTGTTACTATTAGAAAGATTGATGCGTGAACAGAACTCCATACTCCTGTTCTCCTAGATTATTCTGGGAAGAGCAAAATAGACAATGGGATCTGTTATCAACATTCAGAGACAGATGCATGGGGCTTTGCTTTCACAGTCAATGAAACAAAATTCATCTTCTCAAGAATTTACCTGAAAATGGACCATGAACTCACATGAAAGCAATAAAGAAGCCATGTAGCTTTCCCAGATATATAAAACATATATCATTTAGACCACAAAAACATGTTAACACTTGAGCAATGAAGAAATTCCTAACAGATTGGTCAGATTATCAGATTATCAGTAAATAATTTTTACTATTATTAGTGCTACATTCATTCATTCATTCATTCATTCATTCATTCATTCACTCCTCCATTTATCAGACATTTATTAGTCACCTACTTAAGCATTCTGCTACATGCTGACAATTCAAGTGAGAATTCAACACTCAAAAGAGATGAAACACATGTTTAAGCCAATAATTTCGGTAAAATAGGGGAAAATTATGAGTGAGTCCTATACAAAGTGTAATGGAAACAGAAAGGAGAAAATGACTTTGTCTGCTATAAAGGAAGATTTCATAATAGGCAGTGTTTGAACTACATTTTGAAGGGTAAGCAGGTGTTTGTTGGAGAATGAAGAGGAAAAAAGCTAGAACAGTCTGGGAGGGAATTCAGAAGCTGGAGACACCAAAGTGGTGGGTTTTCATGCCTGCAAGTAGTTATGTCTAAAACACAGTGTTCATATGGAGGGCGTTCAATGTTACCCTATTTACTTTTCCATTATGTCTTACTCAGTGTGGTCAAGCCCTTCAGACTAGGTTGGAAGGACTATTGATTTAAATAATTATAAAACTCAGGAGAATTATTTCAGGCATCACTGAATTTAAGAGCTGAGAAGAATCTGTGTCTCTCTTGAATTTGCCTTCCTCAGTGTTGGTTCCTCTCTCAAGGTTATACTCTATGAACCTGGCAAACCCAGCAGAAATTTGGATTGGTAGAGGGGATGATTCTTCCCCAAGGGAAACTGGCATATTGTCCCCAAAGTGTTCACCAATTTCCCAGAACTATTTATTGAATAGTCAAAACTGTTTATATATACCAAAAACTTTATAAATTAAAAAAATAGAAGAAAAGATGGAAAGTCATCATAAAGAGGAAAATGGCCACCTATTTTCTTCAGTGTTTTTTTTCCCCTCAAATATACACACATGTAGGCTTTTAACGGTGTGAAAAAATCACTGTCAGGCATGAAGATGGGAGAAATCGACATTTTCTTTCACTGTGCATCTCAATACCACATGCTTTGCCTTGGCCTTTTCTGTTACTCTCAGAATTAATGCATACCAAGTGATAAATAATATATCAGACAAATAGAAAAATAAATCTTGACATAATGAAAAAACTGAACTATTTTTGCAAGCCAAAATATTTGGATATTAACAATGCTGTAAATATTAATTTAGCAGAAAATAATAAATTGATTCTAGCAGGATTTACTTAAATTATTTTTATACATCTTCATAACTGTAATCCAAAAGAGGAAAATATGGGACAAATTAGAAGTGGAAGTTTTATTACAATGTTAATAATAGTTCATACTTAATTGCGATCACATCTTTAATCTTATCTTTCTCCCACCAATGGCTCGTTTTTATTCTTATTATCTTGTTTTCAGTACAGAATTATCACCCACTGGTTTTCAATTACAGAGAGGCCCATATTGATTCTACTCTTGATTTTAACTCACAACTGAAAAATTACTCATTTAGTTCTATAAAGCTGTATTCTGTATCTAGTTTAAGCTCTTCTAAAAAATTATGTGGACTCAAAATACAGAAAGATAAAACTCATAAACAGAACTGTTCAGTTATATAAAGCTATTGGGAAACAGACTTTAAATTATTTTAACTCAAATCACTATTAAAATGTAAGAAGACAAATAGTAATCAAAAATGTCATCACCATATGGAGGAAAACTTGATGTCAGTCACAGCATTTATAAAGAACAGGTGGCGCTTAAGCAATCAGAAACCCCTTATGGAATTATACAAATGTAACCTAAATTCCATAGATCTGTAGTAAAGTGATGTACATAAATTAGACAAAAGATCTTTCATTAACACATATATTCTAAGTTGTTTGACTGTGATTTCCAAAGTTTCAGAAGGGATGAAAATATTCTCCTGCACATCACATTGTTTACTTCTACATTTTCTAAGGAAATAATTGCATCCT
Source organism: Felis catus (assembly GCF_018350175.1). Lineage (NCBI taxonomy): Eukaryota > Metazoa > Chordata > Mammalia > Carnivora > Felidae > Felis > Felis catus. The sequence goes on along the minus strand of NC_058374.1, from coordinate 58,075,380 downwards.
TTGTTTCCTCTCAAAAGCTGTGCATATTCCTTCTTTGAAGAGGGACCCACGTCTCTGAACCCACCATAGGTGTTCCAATACCTTCTGTCCCCAGGATGTGGCAACAGGAATAGTGGGTGGCAGGAGATGGATACTGCGTTCCGTCTGGTCTTGAAGATCATCAGCTGAGTCATTTGGAGTCTGACACGTCTGAAACTCTCCAGCCGTCGCATGTGCTGTCCAGAGAAGAGTTCTAAAGCCCCTCAGTGTGCGAGCCATGCTGAGTGTGCAAATCTTAAACCAGAACTGATTTTTCTGAACTCAAATTTTACACAATTCATAGAAAGCCATTTGGGGGATAAAGAAAGCTTCTCGGAGCAAGTGAAAATGTTGAAGCAAAAGCAGAGCTTCAAAATGTTTTGAGGAAGAGCAGATTGATATTCTGAGCTGTGCTTTTGTAGTAGTCTCCTAAGAAAGTATCTTTATACTTCAGCATTTTCAAATCATATTAGTGGTTATGCCCCTTGATAATTGGAATAAAACTCTCATTTTTGAAAAAAACATCCTGAGGTTGTATTTCATTTGAGGTCTCCTGTCTGACTTGAGGAGAGCAATTACTGGCTACAGATTTTCCACTGTTAATAGGTGAGCCTTGTAATTACCTCCGAAAGGAAATTCCCCTTTCTGAGTTCCTCCATATTAATCTAATTTCTGGAATCGACTGAGTAGTGCAAAATCCCAGATGGCGGACTAGAGTGCTACTGACTCAGTTTGTTTCACATTTTTATTCAGAATTCACACAAATGTCCATTTTGCGCTGTTTTTTTTCTTTAATATGAAAAGAAATTCAAGGTTAAACTTTCTGAAGAAAACAGAGTTTATTTCAACTGCACAGGTATACTAAGCAGAACTCAGGCATACAGATCACAACTAAGCTGTTTCCACTTTTTCTGCATTTTATGACTTTTATGTCCACTTTCCTTTCAGAATCCGTTAAAAATATGTTAACTGCTCCTGAACCACCTGATTTCTTAATACCTTCTCTGTGCTTGATGCCACACCCAACCATAGATTTACAAGTAGTTGGTATCACGGAAAGCCGCAGATTCAAAAGTTATTTCTCACATACAAAATCAGGCATAATTAATACCAGCATTTCCACATACTGATGCTTTTACCTCTTATTCCGTACCTCTCTTGGGATGCTTGCCACTTTCTATTTGACTCAGTGTCCATTTGCATACCTCCAGCTGAATTTCTGTCAGTCCCTTAAAAGGATCAGGACCTTGCTTATGATTCCACCCTCTACACTGCTTCTCACAGGACCTGGTAGGAAAAAAACTCAGTAAATATCTGTTGAATCAATGAAAGAAAGGATGAAAGAAAGTATATTACATTAGTCTTCTGATATTTTCTCCAGGGTTCTATTTTTAAAATTTATCAAATCAGATATAATTTCTTCAGTAGTGAATGGATTTGTTATTCAGCTTCTGACTTGGGAATAACACTGAATATCAGTATTTGGGTAAAAGTTCTCATGTCAGAAATACCTTTATTCATATTTATAGGTTTATTTAGGTGGATTCAGCTTTAATTTTTTTCATTGGTCAAATGAGTATACTACTTCCTACCTAATATATTCATAGTAAGTGAAGAGATAAGGCCTGTTCCTAAATTATATCAAGCATCTTTAAGTACCATTTATAGTGAAGCAAAGGATTGCTTTCCTTTTTTTTTTTTTCAGAATTTTCTAGGGCACACTGAGTTGTTAAAATATAAGGAAATAAATATAAAAATATAAAGTATGTAAAAGAAAAAGAAAAATTAGAACAGGAATATGCATTCTCCTGTTGAAACATATAACAAAAACAGTAATAATGCTGATATTTATTTAGAGCTTACAGTTGTTCAGAATGCATTGTGCTAAGTGCTTCATATGCAGTTTCCAATTTAATCCCAACAATCATCTTACGCTATAGGTACTATTATTATCCTTTTCTTCCAGGCAAGAACACTGAGGTTCGCAGAGATTAAATAACATGTCCAGAGATGATAAGTGATGAGCAGGACGATGAGGATTCAAAACCAGGCGTACCTCACCCAATGCCTTCATTCTCTACTTTTCTATATTGTCCCTGTACTGGCGGGAGAGGCCGCTGAAAACACACTAGCATGACCAGTGGGGGCATCATAGCTAATCAAAGGTACCTGGGTTGATTTCCTATGTTAAATCTTTTCTTCCTTCCTTCACTCATAAGCATGGGGCACTCAGTGCCTTTGGGTGGCCAGTGAAATTTCAAATAAAAATCTCTCTCTGGAAAGGGCATTGAGGTTAGAGATCTGAGTGTCACCCCCTCACCTAGAGGAGGTAGAGCTGGTGCTCTCCTCTGAAAGGCAGGAAGAATTTGAATCCATCTGCAAAATAACCTCTTTCTGGTAATCAGGGGGTCTTCCCCCACTGGGTTCAAAGGGCTTCCCTCTTCTTTGTTGTGCAATTTCTAAAGCATTGTGCAATACATAAAGAAAAGACCAAGAACATATCATTGCCTTGGAAACTGCTATGGAATTTGACAGACTGTAGGTTGTTCAGAGCAAATGTTCTGTTGCTGCACAGAGTCCATGCAGTAGCGGTGACTGGCAAAGTGGATGAATGCTCATCTGCTAATCTTGATGTCAACTTAACCCATCATCCCTGCCCTAAGGATAGGGCGGGAAGTTTGTCTGGTGCTTTCTTTAAATTTGGACTTTTGAACTATTTCATTCCCAAACTGTCAATGACGGAATTAAAAGATAGGAGCTGAAGACAAAACAGCAGCTCTCTGGAGTACTTATCCACAGCTCATGGAGATGAGAATGTGCAACCTGTGTTTTCAATAGACGAAATTCTTACTGCATAATCTTGGGAAACGATACTGCTTGTTTTCAAAATGATTGTGACTCTTATGTCACATTTATAATAGCAAAGGGTAAGGGGAAAACCTGGATTTAGAATGCCGCTCACTGTGGTCCTTTCGAATAAATGTCTGGGAAAACAAATAAAACTCTGTATAAAATAGGAGGGAAAAAAGTAAGAAATGAAGGTAGGAAGACAGTCCTTGGAGGCTGTTTACCAAGAAGCAAATGTGACTCTGGCTAGTTGTAGCATTTTATTTATTTGTTTGTTGGTGGAAGCATTGAGAAGAAAAATAAAAGTGATCCTTTTGTGATCCTGTTTGGCCGTGACAGATTCCTTCAGCATTGCCATAGTAACTGAGAGAAGTGCATTTATGAATAGACTCGGATTTCTAAGGCTTGAGTTTCCTGCCAAGAAGAGCACACAGGGTGGAGAAAACAGAGGAAAGTCAAGGCAAAGGGAAAGAAAACAGATTGAGGTGTTGATTTCCAAGCGCTCTCATTCGGAGAGTGCGGGCACACACCAGGTCCGGACACTCTTACCTTTCTGGGCTCTCTTCTTCTCAGATTCAAAGATGTTGAATTAGTCCTCTTTCAGCAGAATAAGTTTAGGCAATTTCTACACCTCTTTTTTGATGCTGAAAGGGGGAAAACAATGCTCTGGGTTACCAAAATTTATGCATGAGAAGAAGGAGAATCCCCTCTGACATGGCTAGATAAGGTCATGGAAAAGAGATGCAAACATGGATGCTTATTGGGTGAGGAAAGTAATATTCAAACTTACTAAGTGAAAAGACCTCGACTGAAGAGAAAGCACCCAGCCACCTTGTCCGACTTGTCATTTTGCTAAGTGTCTTGGCAAGACTACCTAAACAATAATAACAACAACAACAGTGAAAGAGAGGGGATCAATGGAAATGGACACTCAGTTCTGTCACAGGGAACAGAGTGGTGGGGACAACATGGCAGACAGAGCAGGCCTGAGATGCACAGCCACGATGCTAGCCCAGCTAGTTTCTGGAAAGAAGGAATGAGAGCTCAGTGTTGCCAGATCTTCCTATTTTTCAAGAGAAACTGGAAGATTGTTATGTGCAGTCTTCTGATATTTTAGTTACGCTCAAAGATTTTAAAATACCATTAAGCCAAACAAAATATGCCTAGAAATTACTTAGCTCCTAGATGAACAGTTCCTGACTTCCAGGGTCTGAGTCTAAATGCATAGCTGTATCTCTGGAGCACAAGCTGAGGGTAACAAGGAAGTGGCCAGAGATGAGAGAAATTCAGGAGATGGAAATGGGCAGAGGGGATGATGAACTGTGACCAGACCGAGAGACAGGCACTACCTAATCTCCAGAGCTTGAGGTAGAAAGCAGATGCTTTGGGCTTCACATTTTATTTTATTTTGTTTAAAGGTTATTTATTTGTTTTGAGGGAGGGAGGGGCAGAAAGGAGAGAGGGAGAGATCCCAAGTAGGCTTCCTGCTGTCAGCACATGTCAGCTGCTGACACGGGGCAGCTTGATCTCACCAACCATGAGATCATGACCTGAGCCAGAATCAAGAGTCGGACACTTAAGCCACTGCACCCCACAGGTGCCCCCAGGCTCCCTATTTTAATATTCAGTATTTGTCTAGTGCCTGATCCATATTAGAAAATGTGCTAACCAGAAAACTTTAATAGATCACTTGCTTCTCCAGATTGATTTCTTTTATTTCAGATATAATTTTTACTAAGAAATAACACAGAAGATTAGACATATTCACACATACAGGATTATAAGTAGCATATGCACAAAATTTAAGGAATAGTAATAGAATGAATATCCATCTATCTATCTCCCAGCTTACTTAACAGACCATTATGAGGACTTTTGAGGCACTTTGTGTGCTCTTCCCCAGTTGCATCCCTCTCCTGCCCAGATATAATCACTATCCTAAATTTTGTAAAAATAGCCTCCTTGCTTCATTTTCTTTTAGCTGCTATGGTCTTGTGTGGTTGTTTAAATTTGTTTATATATGGTTATTACTACTGCCATTGCTTATAATAAGCATACTATGTATACTATATATATTATGTACTTTATACAATATGTATATTATATAAAATATACTACTATTAGTATATACAGATAGTGTATTTGTTTACAGTTGCTTTTTAAAAAATGTTTCATTATTTATTTTTAAGAGAGAGACAGAGTGTGAGAGGGGGAGGGGCAGAAAGAGAGGGAGACACAGAATCTGAAGCAGGCTCCAAGCCCTGCGCTCTCAGCACAGAGCCCAAGGTGGGGCTCAAACCCACGCACCACAAGATCATGACCTGAGCTGAAGCTGGACGCTCAACCGACTTAGCCACCCAGGTGCCCCCATAGTTGCTTTTGATAGATTTTGGTGTCTCTCATATTTAAATTCTACATAAATACAATCATACTTAATGTATTTTTCTAATGTGATTTTTTTGGGTTCAACAGTACTTTATTTTTTAAAGTTTTTATTTTAATTCTAGTTAGCTAACATACAGTGTTATATTAGTTTCAGGTGTATAATATAGTGATTCAACAATTTCATACATTACCCGATGCTCATCATGATAAGTGCGCTCCTTAATCCCCATCACCTATTTAACCCCCCCGCCCTGCCTCTGGTAACCCTCAGTTTATCCTCTATAGTTACATCTGTTTCTTGGTTTGTTTCTCTCTCTCTTTTTCCTCTTTGCTCATTTATTTTGTTTCTTAAATTCTACATATGAGTGATATCATATGGTATTTGTCTTTTTCTGACTGACTTATTTCACACAGCATAATACTGTCTAGTCCCATGTCATTGCAAATGGCAAGATTTCATTCTTTTTTATGGCTGAATAATATTCCAGTTGTGTGTGTGTGTGTGTGTGTGTGTGTGTGTGTTTGTGTATGTATCATCATCAGTGCATCAACCAGTGGACACGGGCTGCTTCCACAACTTAGCTATTATAAATAATGTTGCTATAAACATTGAGAGTTTTGTGTTTTTATTAGTGTTTTTATAGTCTTTGGGTAAATACCCAGTAGTGCAACTGCTAGATTGTAGGGTAGTTCTATTTTTAACTTTTTGAGGAACCTTCATTCTATTTTCCACAGTGGCTGTACCAGTTTGCATTCCCACCAACAGTGCATGAGTATTCCTTTTTCTCCATGTCCTTGCCAACACCTGTGGTTTCTTGTGTTGTTGATTTAAACCATTCTGACACGTGTGAGTTGATATCTCATTGTACTTTTGATTTGCATTTCCATGGTGGTAAGTGATGATGAACATCTTTTAATGGGTCTGTAGGCCATCTGGATGTCTTTGGAGAAATGTCTGTTCACGTCTTCTGCCCAGTTTTTAGTTGGATTATTTGTTTTTTGGGTGTTGAATTATATAAGTTCTTTATATATTTTGGCCACTAACCCTTTATTGGATATTTCATTTGCAAATATCTTCTTCCATTCTGTAGGTTGCCTTTTAGTTTTGTTGATTGTTTCCTTGGCTGTACTTTTTATTTTGGTGTAGTTCCAATAGTTCATTTTTGCTTTTGTTTCCCTTGCCCAGGAAACGTATCTGGAAAAAAGTTCTATGGCCATTGTCAGAGAGGTTACTGCCTATGTTCTTTCTTAGGATTTGTATGGTTTCAGAACTTGCCTTTAGGTCTTTAATCCATTTTGAATTTATTTATTTCAACAATACTTTAAAATTCACCCACACTGATGTTTATAGCTATAATTACTATATTCTTATTGCTGTGTATTTATTCCATTGTATTATGGAATGTAGATATTTTTTCTACTGTAAAGAGCCATTTGGGGTGTTTCTGTTTTTTTACTGTCATGAACATTTTCATCCATGCTTTCTCTATTAGTCAGGGTTCTCCAAAGAAACAGAAGCAATAAGATAAGTATATATCTAATTATATCTATATATCTATATCTATCTAGAGCTAGAGATAGATTTATCATAAGGAATTAGCTTATTCATAGTTATTGCTTATACATAAGCAATTATGGAGGCTGTCAAGTCCCAAAATCTGCTGTCAGCAAGCTGGAGACCCACGAGAGCCAATGTGTAGTTCCAGTTTGAAAGATGGCAGGTGAGACCCAAGAAATGCCAATGATGTTGGAAAAGAATAGTGTGTTAACTCAAACAGACAGAAGGAGTTCCCTTCTACTTGCAGGAGGGTTAACCTTTTTGTTCCTTTTAGGCTTTCAACTGATTAGATGAGGGCCATCCACATTAGAGAAGGCAATCTGCTTTATTCAGTCTGGTCTACCAATTCAGATGTTAGTCTCATCCCAAAACACCTTCACACACACATCCTGAATAATGTTTGACCTGGGTACCTACGGCTCACTCAAGTTGACAGATAAAATTAACCATCGTAGATTCTGATCCACTTGTGCAAGAATTCGTACAGAAAATATATATGGGAAATATAATGAAGGATCATAGAGTATGTACCCAATAAACTTCAGTTTGTTTTCGAAGTGGTTGTGCCAATGTACATTTCTATTAGAAATTTGTAAGAGTTGCCATTGCTCCACATGTTTGCCAATGTGTTTTTTTTCTCAGTCTTTTTTGACAATGTGGTGAATGTGAAATAGAATCTTACTGTGGTTTTTACATGCATAAACTAAGCATCCTACTAACGAAATAGAAAAACAAAAGCAGAATATGTCCAAAAAATGTAAAATGGAGGAAATAATAAAGATAGGGGTAGAAATCAATGCCAGCTCTAGATCTACATCTATCTATGTATCTATCTAAACATTGAGAAGAAACAAAGCCAGAAGTAAATTCTTTGTAAAGATGTCCAAAAATAACCTCTAGCCAACATGTCCCTGACCAGCAGATGAGGCAAGAAAAAGATTCAAATTGTTAAGGAAAATAACTGCTATTGTTCATGTATGATTTTATTATTTACATAGAAAACCTGAAAGACTCATGGACAACTTATTAAAATTAATAAGAGAGCTTAGCAAATTTTCTAGATGTAAAATTAATACAAATGTCAAGTCTTTTTATAAATTATGTAAAAATAACTACAAAATGCAATAAAATAAGAAAATAGTAACAAATTTGTGGGGTTCCTGGGTGGATCAGTCACTTAAGTGTCCAACTCTTGATATCAGCTCAGGTCTTGATCTCAAGGTTGTGAGTTTGGACACTGCACTGGGTGTGGAGCCTACTTTTTTTAATTTTTATTTTTAATGTTTATTTAGTTTTTGAGAGAGAGAGAGTGTGTGTGAGGGAGGGGCAAAGAGAGAAGTAGATACAGAATCCGAAGCAGGCTCCAAGCTCTTGGCTCAGAGCCTGATGTGGGGCTTGAACTCACAAACCATGAGATCATGACCTGAGCTGAAGTTGGATGCTTAACTAACTGAGCCCCAAATGTGAAGCCTACTAAAAAAAATTTTTTTAAAGTAACAAGTTTGTAAGCAATAAAGGAATAAAACTAAAAAAAATGTTCACAAATTTTAGGTAGATAAATTTTAAACTTTATTTTTAAATATTAAATAAGATGTAAATAATGCAGAGACACATCATGTTCTTGGACAGAAAGACTAAATATTCAATATATGGGTTATATATTATTCCAGTCAAAATCTTAATAGTTTTTCATAAAACTTGGTAAACTGATTCTAAATGTATATATAAGAGCAAGGGATCAAAAATGGTTAAAATGCTTTTAAAATTACTTTCTCCACCAGAAGTCAAAACTTATTATTACTAAGTGTCTAGCATATTCTCTAACTGGCTAAAACTGAGTGTCTCCTACATGTATTCCAGCTCCAGCAACATTCAGGTCACAACTTCCCAGTAGTTACTCTTTCCCTGCCTCCCCACCCCCAGAATCCCACCCTATGCATATGTAGTTTAGTATTCAGTTAGGTACTTAGAGATCTCTAAGCATATTTCTGGAGCTCTTTGTCTACTTAGCTACTGTCTGGTACTCTATCCATCAAATTCCAGCTTTTTTCATCTATCTAAACTCCAATCTCTGTGTTTTAAACTCAGAGAAACTACTGGGATGTTCTTGGACACCCCCCTTTCTGTACTGTCTCTGGTAAGTGCATCTAGATAGAACGCTTGGGAAGCTCATCTTGTTTATATCCTTCCTCTCAGGGATCCAGTCCTGAGCTGCTGCTGTCTGATATCTGAAAACAGAGGTTCAAATATTTTGCCCTGTTTTTTAGTTTTATATAATAGGGGATTTAGTATGGTACTAGTTAGTCCATGATGATCAGACTCTCATGAATCCTTTTGACACAAACCTAGAAGTGTAAAAACTTCTTGGCTAGTTGGTATGACACGATGTCCCTGGTTAATCTTGTATGTTTTGGGCAGCAGATCTGACATCAGTGTCTTCTCTAAGAAGTCCTGATTCCTTTTATGGGAAATGGTATCTGAAGACCACAATCAGAATTCTGAAGAAATTCATAGCTACTGAGCTATTTCTTTGTTTCTAGATTCCTGCAGTTGCCAGAGGAAAGATTTACTAGATCTGTATCTACAGGTATAGCTACATCTAGATACACTATTCTCTCTCGAACTCAATCTATCAGGTTCTACCCTTTTTCTCTACCAACACTTATGTTGTCAAGATCACCAATGTCCTTCTGTTTTCTAAATCCCAAGGTCAATTCTCAGTCTTTTCTTTTTAAATTCTTTTTTAATGTTTATTTTTTTGAGAGAGAGAGCACGAACAGCAGAGGGTCAGAAAGAGAGGGAGAAAGAGAATCCAAAGCAGGCCCCACACTACCAGCACAAAGCTCGATGTGGGGATCAGACCCATGAACTATGAGATCATGACCTGAGCTAAAACCAAGAGCCAGGCACTTAACCAACTGAGCCACTCAGGCACCCCTCAATCTTTTAACTTTTTAAATAACAGAAGCTTTTGACACTGTTTATTCTTGTCCTTCTACTTTGAAATACTTTATTCCCTTATCTTCCAGAACACATCATTTTCTACTCAGCATCTCCTCTTGGATAGGCCAGAGGCATCTCATAGGTAACATGTCCAAACCAGACCCTTTATTCCCCTTCTGAAATTTTCTCCTTACATAGTGTTATCTCAGTAAATAGTAAGTCCTCCCTTCCAGTTTCTAAGGTCAAAACCTTAGAACAATCTTGACTCCTCACTTTCTTCCAGACTTCACAAATCTCTCCATCAAATCTAATCCTCTTTTGGGTTTTCCATAGAGAGGATCATGTCATTTGTGAAGAGTGAAAGTCTGACCTCCTCCTGGCCGATTTGGATGCGTTTTGTTTCTTTGTGTTGTCTGACTGCAGAGGCTAAGACTTCCAATACTCTGTTGAATAACAGTGGCAAGAGTGGACATCCCTGTCTTGTTCCTGACCTTAGGGGGAAAGTTCTCAGTTTTTCCCCATTGAGAATGATATTAGCGTTGGGTCGTTCATATGGAAAACCCAAAAGATTCCACCAAAAAACTGCTAGAATTGATTCATGAATTCAGCAAAGTTGCAGGATATAAAATCAATGCACAGAAACTGGTTGCATTCCTATACACCAATAATGAAACAACAGAAAGAGAAATCAAGGAATCGATCCCATTTACAGTTGCACAAAAACCCCATAAAATACCTAGGAATAAATCTAACCAAAGAGGTGGAAAATCTATACACTGAAAACTGTAGAAAGCTTTTGAAAGAAATTGAAGAAGACACAAAAAAATGGAAAAAGATTCCTGGATAGGAAGAACAAATATTATTAAAATGTCAATACTACCCAAAGCAATCTACATATTGAATGCAATCCCTATCAAAATAACACCAGCATTCTTCACAGAGCTAGAACAAATAATCCTAAAATTTGTATGGAACCAGAAAAGACCCTGAATAGCCAAAGCAATCTTGAAAAAGAAAACCAAAGCAGGAAGCATCACAATCCCAGACTTCAAGCTATACTACAAAGCTGTAATCATCAAGACAGTATGGTACTGGCACAAGAACAGACACTCAGATCAACAAAACAAAAGAACCCAGAAATGGACCCGCAAATATATGGCCAACTAATCTTTGACAAATCAGGAAAGAACATCCAATGGAATAAAGACAGTCTCTTCGGCAAGTGTTGCTGGGAAACAACTTCGGCGAGAGACTTCGGCAAGTCTCTTCGGCAAGTGTTGCTGGGAAAACTGAGCAGCAACATGCAGAAGAATGAACCTGGACCACTAGACACAAAAATAAACTCAAAATGGATGAAAGACCTCAATGTAAGACAGGAAACCATCAAAATCCTTGAGGAGAAAGCAGGCAAAAACCTCTTTAACCTTGTCCACAGCAGCTTCTTACTCACGTCTCCGGAGGCAAGGGAAACAAAAGCAAAAATGAACTACTGGGACCTCACCAAAATAAAAAGCTTCTGCACAGCAAAGGAAACAATCAGCAAGACTAAAAGGCAACTGACAGAATGGAAGAAGACATTTGCAAACAACACATCAGATAAAGGGTTAGTATCCAAAATCTATAAAGAACTTATCCAACTCAACACCCAAAAAACAAATAATCCAGTGAAGAAATAGGCAAAAGACATGAATAGACACTTCTCCAAAGAAGACATCCAGATGGCAAACCGACACATGAAAAAATGCTCAACATCACTCGTCATCAGGGAAATACAAATCAAAACCACATTGAGATACCACCTCACACCTGTCAGAATGGCTAACATTAACCACTCAGGCAACAACAAATGTTGGTGAGGTTGTGGAGAAAGGGGATCTCTTTTGTGTTGTTGGTGGGAATGCAAGCTGGTGCAGCCACTCTGGAAAACAGTACGGAGGTTCCTCAAAAAACTAAAAATAGAACTACCCTACAATCCAGCAATTGCACTATGAGGCATTTATCCAAGGGATATAGGTGTGCTGTTTCGAAGGGACACATGCACCCCAATGTTTATAGCAGCACTATCAACAATAGCCAAAGTATGGAAAGAGCCCAAATTTCCATCAATGGATGAATGGATAAAGAAGATGTGGTATATATATATATATACAATGGAGTATTACTTGGCAATCAAAAAGAATGAAATCTTGCCATTGCAACTACATGGATGGAACTGGAGGGTATTATGCTAAGTGAAATTAATCGGTCAGAGAAAGACAATAATCCTAGACTTCACTCCTATGAGGACTTCTAAGAGACAAAACAGATGAACATAAGGGAAGGGAAACAAAAATAATATAAAAAGGGAGGTGGACAAAACAGAAGAGACTCATAAATATGGAGAACAAACTGGGGGTTGCTGGAGGGGTTGTGGGAGGGGGAATGGGCTAAATGGGTAAGGGGCACTAAGGAATCTACTCCTGAAATCATTGTTGCACTATGTGCTAACTTGGATGTAAATTTTAAAAAATTAAAAATAAAATTAAAAAAATAAAGGTAAGTTGAATAAAATGACCACAAAAAATTTTTACTAACTGTGAGGATATAGTTTATAAAATTTTAATATTATACAGAGGAGGGAAAATATTTGAATGACATTTAAATGTTATAGCTATGTATGCAGATGCATTTGTTGTTTTCTCCACGAAAGGAGAATGCCTTGTTCTAAATACATGCAAGGATAAGTTAAAAAAAAATCTAATCCCCTTGGCTCCACCTTCAAAACATATCTAGGATTTGACTATCTCTCACTACCTCCACCACTATATTCTTGTACAAATCTTGAAAAATTGTTTCCTCAGTTGAATGATTGCAATAATATCCAAACGTGTCTCCCCGTTTCCCCACTTACCCCCTAAGCATAGGCACAAATAGCCCACTAAAATATGTCACTTTATTCCATAGCACCATTCAAAACTCTTCAACATCTTCATATCTTTACAGATTAAAAGACCAACATTATTAAAATGGCCCATAAGACTCTGCATGTATCCTCTCTTTTGACTTTACCTTTTACTGTCCCCTTACTTACTCTACACAGCCACACTGTCCTTACTATTTCTTGAGAATGCCAAGGATGTTCCTATATTAAGAGTTTGTAGTTGCTGTTCCTACCTCCTGGAGTACTGTTTTCCCAGGTATTTCCATGGCTCACTCCCTCCTTTTTACCCTCACCATAGCATTTAGCACTTGTGATTACATATATATTTACTTATTTATCGGTTTATTTTATGTTCTTTGTCACTAGACTCTTAAGTTCCATGAGGGCAAGGAGAATGCCTAAAATACTGCAGGAATTTAACAAGACTTTGATTAAAGAATGAATAAACAAAATATTTACTGAATACCTACTGTGTTCCAGGGACTCTGATACTTGCTAGCACATGTGTACAGCATATAATCCCTGCCCTCAAGAGAAGTGAGAGAGGCAAATGACCAATTTCCTTATAAAGTCCCTGACACTAGCCTCACACTTCCATGCACCTACTCTATTGTTATTCCCATACACTGCTTAAAGTTTCATGTGTGAGTACCCTTGATATATGATAGCCCTTTGACCTTTGAGAAAGTCATGCTCTAAAAATAGTCTAGAGGGCCAGTTCTGAGAAAGCCAAATTGGGAATTGATGCCACCTCTCTTCGTGGCTTTGGGCAGATCTAAGAACCTTTCTGCTTCTGTTTCCCCAGCTGTAAAATAGGATTAATAGTTCCTGCTACACAGGAGTCTTTTGAGGATTCTTTCATTCATGTAGTAATATTTATTGAAAATGGTAAGTGCTAAGTGGTATTATGCCTAATTAATTAGGTCCTCATCTCCCTGGTGTGGGTTATGGTGTCTGGCTGGTCATTAATAAAATATGCTGGAAGCTTTGCAGATTTTCCTTTCAGAGCTCTCCTGATAGCTGCATAAGCAGTGCAGGAATTGGGCATCCAACCTTGTAGTTAAATACATACAGCTGTTTGAGTTCTAGCATGCTCACATTTATTTAGTTCTCAGACAATGCACAATTGGAAGGTGCCGAAAGCGCCAGTTAAGAAAGAGAAATACTACAAAGGATCCTAGGGTGGTTAGTAATAAAGCCAGGAAATAAAATTAAGACTCAATTTGGATTTGCCAGATAATACCAATGGGAATCCTAACACCTCCTCTGAAAAATTCAAGTGGGAGTCAGATAATAGTAAAATAATAAGCAATATTATAAGATGTCATAGATGACATTATAGAGGAAATTATAGAAGATGTAGGATAAAACATCAACAACGGGTGATATTTAAGTGGTTGTTATATCACATCACAAGAGACTTTTTTTTTCCGAGACATACTTATGATAAAACTGTTAAATCTAAATTCCGCAGAAGGCAGAGTCTACGTACTCTTTATTATCAAGGGCAATCTCAGAGAGAAGGAATGAGGCATAAGCAGAGTGAAGCAGCTGACTATTGTTACATGTAATTGATTGTTCAGTTCATGGGACCACGTCCTTCTGGCTCTTCTGAGGAAACGTAGCAAGGTTGTGAGGTGTCAGGACTTACACCACTTATCCATTCAAATAGTTCCACCTCCTTGAGTCACCTCTTTCTTCCATACTATACCAAGGAAGATCTGATGTCTCGACTTCATTTACTGTTGCCTGTTATTGCATCTAAGTTTCAATGGGACATACCAATAAACTGTTAGGGCTGGTTCCAAAAGTCCTTCACTGAATATTGACTTCTGCTGCCCCATCAATAAAATCTCGCCTGTCCAGCCTTACATGTCATCCCTTTCCAACCCTTTCTGTCTCCCTGAGTGAGAACATACTATCATAGTCATGTAAGGACAGACTGAAAGGATTATTTAATGCAGTCTCCTACCTAGTAGAAGAATTCTTCCTGAAATGCTGTTCAATGGCAGTCACTGAGTCACTGTTTGCATAATTCAGTGGCAAAGTGTTCGTCTCATAAGGAAACCTGTTCCCTTTTTCCATTGTTCCTATTAAGTAATTTTTTATATTGAGCAAAAAATCTATCTACCTATCATTTCCAACCATATTCTCACTGTTATCTTTCCTATTCTTTGTTTATTTGGCCTCTGTCCAGCTTTTGACATCATGTCAGAATTTTCTTTTTCCTTAGATTTCTATCCACCATCAGTATCTGTGATAGTGATTTTTTTTTTCTCCTATCTTTATAGCTATTTCTTATCAAGTCTTCTCTTTCAGTTTCTCTTCCTCAATGTGTCCCTTACATGAGCATAATTCCTAAGCTCCACCTTTGGTCATCTGGTTTTTTCCTTTCAACACGTAAGTTCTGTGTGTCCTTATATAAACCTCTGATTTCAACTACCCACCCCCAATTCTCTTTCTCTAACCCAGAGGACTCAGAGAACTATAACACTGTAATTTCATTTCTCTGATGACCATCTCTACGTGGATGTCTCATAGGTCCCTGAACCTGAATGTGTTCTCAAATAAAATACATCTTCTTTTCCTTCCCAATCCCTTTTTCCTGTTGTTTCTCTAGCTTAGTGAATGGGACTATCAGACAGTCATCAGTAGCCAAAGATCCAGCAAAAAAAATCTAGATGCTTTTCTTTCCTCACCAGTCTGACCTCCATGTAAACCTCCAAGGGATTCTAAATCCTTAAAAATCTTTTACTCAGGTCAATGCTCACATTTCACAAACAGATTTTTAGGAGTAAATTTATTATGCCTCAAAAAAACCCTTTTTAAAAAAATGTGAAATTTATTGTCAAATTGGTTTCCATACAATACCCAGTGCTCATCCCAACAGGTGCCCTCCTCAATGCCCATCACCCACTTTCCCCTCCCTCCCAACCCCATCAACCCCAATTTATTCTCAGTTTTTAAGAGTCTCTAATGGTTTGGCTCCCTCCCTCTCAAAAAAACCTATTTTTTCGAGTCCATGCCCAACAGGTAGGTATCCCTGGTCATTAATCTTCTGTCTTAACACCACTCCTATGTTGTTTTATGTTTTCTTGAGCTGACCCAGACCTACACTTATCCCCCATCCTCTAATCCACTTTTTCCCCAACATGCCCTCTAGGACTGAGCATCATCAAGCTCTTCTGGAAGTATTCCCTATGCCTTCTTTGCCATATCTGATATGTACCTTTGCCATATCTGATATGTACCATATCTGATATATATGCCATATCTGACATCTATATGTACTAAAGAACATACTTTTTGGGGCGCCTGGGTGGCTCAGTCAGTTAAGAATCTGATTCTTGATATTGGCTCAGATCACGATCTCCTGGTTAGTGAGAGCAAGCCCAGCGTTGGGCTCTGTGCTGACAATGTGGAACCTGCTTGGGATTCTCTCTCTCGCTCTTTCTGCCCCTCCCTGGCTCATGCTCACATGTGTGCTCTCTCTTAAAATAAATAAGTCAACTTTAAAAAACTTAAAAAAAAAGAAGACATGATTCCTGAAATTTTTCATCTACCCTACAGTTCTCCCTTGTTACCTACACACCTCAGGGTCAGAGGCTACGCCATATTCTTGGTTCTTAGCACTAAACTTTGTTCATAGCTGAAATACAATAAATATCTTAAATGAATGGACTCATCTCCTTCACCTACCTCACTATGCTGCCTCAGTTCAGTTGTTCATCAGCTATAACTTAGTTTACTGTTAAGAACAGTTGATTCTTATAATTTGTTGATTCCATATTTTGAAATTCTCCTACTTGCTTATTAGTAACCCCAAAAGTCAATATTTGCAGGTTTTTGAAATCATTCCTGGACATGCTCAGAGTAGTAAAAAATTTGAGTCACTCAGCAAGCGTGTTCCCAGATAAGGTCAAACAAGGCAATACTTTACTTTCTGGTTTCAGCCCTCATATTGTAAACAAGTATCCTTTTGGCAGTCTATTTAGTGCTACATTTTTCTCATTTTTCGTGCCTTTTTTTTTTTTTTTTGGCGATTCTGCTGTTTAAAATCACCACCAAGTGTAGTGCTGAAGAGTCGTCTAGTGTTCCCAAGAGCAAGAAGGCTGGATGTGCCTTATGGAGAAAACACGTGTGTCAGATAAACATTGTTGAGGCATGAGTTACGGTGTTGTTGATCATAATCTCAGTTTTAATGAATCAACAGGAGGACACATCCAGAGAAAGGAAAATGAAATTTGGTGATCTATATACGAGACACTCCAGAAAGTGCTAAAGCAATATCTATAGTACATGATGAAGTTACAGAAAAGATGGAAAAGTGGCTAAATATGTGGATTCATAGAATTATGACTGATTTTTTTTAAAGCAAGGTTGTGAGGGTAAATGACCATGAAATTAATGGTCTTGTTGGTCAGCCAGGGAAATGTTAAATCCTTCTCAGTTAGAAATACTGCATATAATTATTTATAAAACATTTACATAGATATATATGACATCACATCTATATCTATATAACAAAGTGTCTTTAAACATAAAGATAGGTTACATATCGGTCAGTTGATTAAAATATTGTGACCAGAGGCTTGCAGGAACATAACCCTGTACTTCCCCCAGAAGCAGTGACTCAATATCCACTAATTCAGTGTTTGCACATCTTTACAGAGAGTAAGTGCCACAAATAATGAGAATTGATGGAACCTCCTAACAGGTCCTAATGCCTCCAGCTTGGCCTCACTGTTGCTTGAGGAAACTTTGTAAAACTAAAATCTAATCCCGCCATTGCCCAGTTTTAAATGCTTCTAGACTCCATATAGATTTCAGGATAAAGTTCAATTTCCTTAGTTTAGAATGTAAGTCAAGCCTCGTTTCCTACCAATGCTCTGCACATGTCCTTTTTTCCAATTTCCAGAACTGCTTGTGTTTTCACCAATTCTTGTATGCTGTCTTGATTTTCCTATACATTCACACATGCTGTTCCCTCTACTTGTGATGTCCTTACTTTCTCCCTTTATTTTCAGCTAGTTAATGCCTATTCATCTTTCTAATCTTATCTCAAGTACACTTTTCTCTGTGGAACCTTTACTGACCCCTACGGTCTGATCTAGATGACTTTTCTCTGTGCCCTAGGAATACCTCTAATATAACACATACTATGAATACTTGCTTTTTCTTGTCTGTCTCTTTCACTAAACTAAAAAGTGTTTCAGAGCAGGAGTCATGTCTTTTAAATTTTTTTCTTACTAGTACCAAGGACAGTGTCTGACATATTTCACATATAGCAAAAACTAAATATGTATTTTTCAATGAATGAATGAATAAATGAATGAATGACTAGTTTCATGAACTATACCCCCTTTAAATATTTGAGGAATTTTCGGGCTATACATTCAAACTTTTTATAACTCTTTCTCAATGGACACGATATCCAGAACTTTTCCA
The DNA here is from genome assembly GCF_018350175.1 of Felis catus. Classification (NCBI taxonomy): domain Eukaryota; kingdom Metazoa; phylum Chordata; class Mammalia; order Carnivora; family Felidae; genus Felis; species Felis catus. Next base: position 58,057,261 of record NC_058374.1, on the reverse strand, counting down.
ATATCTTGTCAACAGGACATATCCTGGGTGACATTGCAATTATTCAAAAGTTCATTTTAAACTGTGGTACATCTGGCACACTGTGACCCATATATGACATATAGTATGAAGCATGTAGAGTAAAATGTCCTTTGATTAGTATACACTAAGTAGAAATGAATGAATGAATGAACGAATGAAGCCAATGCAGCTTTAAGATTTTTTTTCCTCCATCTTCTTTTTGTTCATATATCACTCTGCTCATTCCTATTGAGGTTGCTATTAATTCAAAACCCCCATGTCTTTTTCATTTATATTTCCGGTAAATGAAATATCCTCAGTACATATTTAGAAAGATTATATTCTTTCATTCCAAATTCAGGATTTATCATTTAATCCCTATTTAATTTTACCCAGCTAGTTTTGGCCTATTGTTATAACTTATACATACTTTTAAGTATGGATTCTTTTTCATAAAGCGTTAGTTACACTTCTCAACTCCATGCCATATGTCTTTACCCAAATCATTGATAATAACATTAAACAGGCCCAGGACTCTGGCCTTCATTTTATACCTGATGTTTATCAAAATTCTTTTAATACAGTTACTTACTTCTTTAGAAATCCTCCTAAGCATATCAACTGTACCCAAATTTACCCATGGAATTCATAATGGAAGATGTGTAGTACAGTGGAAAAGTGTAAGTTTAGAGCAGACCTATAGTCAAAGCCCACCTCCACCTCTTACTAGCTGATGACTCTGGCCATTAACTTCATTTCTCTGAGCCTCACTTCCCTCATCTATAATCTGAAGATAACATACCAGCACAGGGGTGTTGTAAGCATTAGAGATAATGAACACAAGATGCCTCCACAGTGTGTGGCATATAAGACTTAGAAAAATGACAGTAGTTTATAAATGACTGAAACAAGAGATTGGTTAAATGTCATCCTGAAAACTAGGTATCTATAGCATCATATTGAACTTCAATTGATAAGCCCATCAAAAGAAACTAAAAGAAGAAACTAAAAGACTGTAGCATTCAATCTTCGTGATCTTGATAGAAACTTGCCTCCTGATCAGTTTTTGCTACATCAAGTAGCTCAAAAATCCCTTTCAGCATGAAAATTGTAGGTGGAGATCATTTATGGCTCTGGTCCAATTGATTATTGTTTATTACCCCATAAAAATAGTCCAGAGAAAACTATACACTTTGCTGCACATTATTAACACATGATAATGACCAGGGATGGTGCGCATTTTATCTTCCATTTTCTCCACCTCCTTGCCCCCACCTTTTTTTTTTTTTTTTTTTTTTTTACTTTGCTTCTTTAGGTCATTATTAATGCCCCTCCCTTCCCTCATCTTGTTCCTAACAAAATCCAAGAGGCATCTTGATGTGCTCTGCTCTCAGCAAACCCATACCATTCTCCAAAGCTTGCCATACTTTTCTTTACAGACTTCTTTAGAGCTTTTTAAAGAAACCCACCAACACTTTTCCAGGGATTATCGGTAAGCACAGCATTCTGTTGTGTTTGCAATATACCATTTTCCACTTGCAGAAAATCGGGACATTTACCTGTTTCAGTCTTTTGCCCTCATATCTCTTCTCCATAAATATTCAACGGTCGCTGCTTGACAGTGTTTCTGAGATCACACCTGTAAATTCTCCAGGTGCCTGGAGAATAATTTTCTTGAATTTGGGGGCTTGAATTTATTTGAAACAGCTAGGAGCTCTCTCTTCATCTCTTCAGCTAATTTGGGCATTATTTTCCTCTTAACCATGTTTGTTCTACTCTTTTCAGTTTGAAGACCCTTTTCCTAGTGGAGAAAAGAGAAGCAAATTAGGAGATGAGTAGCTTTTTTCTGCTGTAATCTGTTAGCATAATGAGATGAAATTCAAATACTGAGCCCATTTTTACCTTGTTCCTTCTTCACTCTACGGTAGCTTTAAGACTCTGGTCTTTGGCTATTTTGCACACTTATCCTTACCCTGAGGTTCAACTTTGTTGACAAAATTCTCTAGTTTAATTTTTCTCTTAAATTTTTTTTTTCATTTTGGGTTGTGTGTCTTTCTCATGTTTTACATATGACCTGAAGAAGATTCCCCAAATGGCCTAAATAGTTCCATTCGATCTCTACCTTCTTTTGTTGCATGTTGAGATAACATAAAATTAAATTCGAGATTGTTATAGTTGAGCTTGTTCCCGTCCCCACAGACTTGAACCATAAAAAGGATTACCTGTGGTGGAGCCCCCATCTTGAGTTTAATCTGTCACTAGGACAAGTCTTGTAAGCTAGTGTAGCAAGCCTTCTAGAAGTCTATTTAGTGAGAGACTGAGGAGCTTTGCAGCAGAGAATACCTCAGAGGAGATGGAGACAGACGTGTTAGCTTGGCCCAATAACAAAACCTCTGAACAGAGTCTGTCTGTTCAGGAAAGGAAGAGTAATTTTGACTATGATGTAGGGTGGTGGCTGTCACTTAAATTCATCCCTGTCCTTATCTAGTTCCTAGGGAGAGACAGGATTCTTAGCTGGGGCTATCAGATTTATAGATAAACTTGGCTCACACTCCCAATTCCATGAATGAGAAAATCTGAATGTCTCTTTTTGATTTCTGTAAATTCCCAGAATTGGGTCATTTTCTGAATATGCCAAGTATGTGTGTGTGTGTGTGTGTGTCTGTGTGTGTGTGTGTGTGTGTGTGTGTGTGTGTGTATTGGGGGAGTAGTTACAGAGTCTGAAATCTTCTGCAAGTAGTTTAGAGTCCAGATCCAGGGAAATATGAGTTATTATCATTTATGTGATACATTTAAATTCACAGCATGGTGAATCTATGGTGGGGGCTTTTTGTTGATTTCTTTAACCTTTCTGAAAGTTTTCAAGGATAGAGACTCTCTCTACACATACATGTAATGAATAAACAAGTATAGCACATAGTAGGTACTTGATAATTCTTCAGATTTAATGAAACCATTCAAATGGAGGACATAAATATAAATATATCTGGTGTTACTTTATGTGGTTGTTGTGAATTCTAAAATGATATAATTCTTTTCTCCTAAATTCCCAGTGATGCCCACCTGACCAAGTAGCTCTCCCTTGTATTTAGAATGAAGTTCAGAGTTACAGCACCCTCCCTCGCTACCTCCTCTTTCTGTGAAATGACACCGTCGGTAGGCAAGCCAAGAAATTATCAGACATTTCACTTTTAGCAGAATGATTTTCCTTGCAGCTCCCTTGATAATTGGTCTCTCAATACCACTACATTTGATCTCCTTGCCAGTTATGTCATGTGGGTTAGAATTGCATTCAGAATCACATAAATGAACATAATGTATTAGAATTAGAAAGATTTGGGGGTGCCTGTGTGGCTCAGTTGGTTAAGCATCCAACTGGGGCTCAGGTCATGATCTCACGGTTCATGAGTTTCAAGCTCCATGTGGGGCTCTGTGCTGACAGCTCAGAGCCTGGAGCCTGCTTCGGATTCTGTGTCCCCCCCCACCTCTCTCTGTGCCCTTTTCCCTCTTGGGCTCTGTCTGTTTCTCTCTCTCAAAAATAAATAAAAACATTTAAAAAAAGAATTAGAAAGATTTTTTTTGCCCTATTTTATTTTTAATCCTATTACGTCAAAACACCTTCATATGACCATTTTTGTGTATAGCTCTATAAAATATTGTCTGTTCCAAAGGAAGTGTCCGGTTACTTATACTGTACATTTCTACCATATCCTTAACCAAGGTGTAAGCTTCGTAGAAGAAATGTGTTATCTTCAAGGGCTTTTGTTGGTCTTCCTAATTTACTCAAGTTCAAAGATACGTATTTTGTCATTCACCACATCCCTCCTCCCATCAGAACCTAAGTGGCAAGATGTCCTTGGTGAAATTTTCTTAGTACTTCCTTTAAACTAGTACTCATCTTTGTACGTATTTCTTTTCTTTTTTTTTTTTTTTTAATGTTTATCTACTTAGAGAGAGAGAGAGAATGAGCTAGGGAGGGGCAGAGAGAGATTGGGAGAGAGAGAATCCCAAGCAGGCTCCATTCTATCAGTGCAGAGTCCAGCGTGAGGCTTGATCTCACAAACCACAAGATCATGGCCTGAGCCTAAATCAAGAGCCAGACACTTAATCAACAGAGACACCCAGGCACCCCTGTACATATTTCTATTATAAGACTTTTCATGCTAGTTCATATACTTTTGTGTTAGGCAAAAAATAGCATGTAGGGGTGCCTGGGTGGCTCAGTCGGTTAAACACCCAACTTCAGCTCGGGTCATGATCTCATGGTTCATGGGTTCGAGCCCCGCATTGGGCACTGTGCTGACAGTTCAGAGCATGGACCCTGCTTCCGATTCTGTGTCTCCCTCTCTGTCTGTCCCTCCCCTGCTTGCACTCTGTATCTCTCTCTCAAAATAAATAAACATAAAAATATTTTTTTTGAATTAGCATGTAAATAATTCTAGCCCTTTCTCTACTCCTGGCTGCTACAGAGACTACTGGTCCTGGTCAGTCTGTTTCTTCCCTTACTCTTAGGATTCTCTTGCGCAGGTTTACAGAAAAATCAGGAGATAAGGCTGTTTCAAAGCAAAATTTCATAGGGGTCACAGAGTTGGGGTGGGAAGGGGAAGAAACATTTGGTGTTTGGAAGAAAGGCAGAGGCCACTGAAATGGTAATAAAATGGATGAAAAGGCAATTTTTAAAAGAAAAGTTGTACTTCATTTCTTAGAGTTTAAGATACACAAGTTGACTTATTTCAAAGGTACTTTTTTGGTTGTCTGACTATGCTTCTTAACTGCTCTAAGACTGGACCACATGAGAGCTTGGTTTCTGTAGAGTTACATTTCGTTAACTTATCTGTGATCTCTTCTGGAACTCCTTAGAGGCAGGGGCTGTGCCATTAGCTTCCATATCTCCAGTTCTTAACCCGTAGTAGTGTTTAATAAGTAGTTGTTGAATTGAAAACTAGAAGTGTTTTATTTAACAAATAAAAAAGTCAAGAGGTCCCCTAAATCTGTATAGTTGAACACTTTAGCAAGCTTGAAGTGCTTGAACCTTCAATGGCATCAACACTTGATTAAAAATTTCTCTTGGAGTGCCTGTGTGGCTCAGTCAGTTGGGCATCTGACTTCAGCTCAGGCCATGATCTTGCAGTTTGTGGATTCAAGCCCCACGTCGGGCTCTGTGCTGAAAGCTTTGGATTCTCTGTCTCCCTCTCTGCCCCTCTTCCCTCTCAAAAATAAATAAACATTAAAAAAATAATAAAAATAAAAATTTCTCTTTAATGCCATTTTGTTTCTTCCAATTATAGTAGGAAAAAAGGGGGATTTTCTAATATGATACAATGCTATACCTCAATGAGCAATTATAATAGATTTAGGGAGAGATATATGAGATGTCTGATTCTAGGGACAGTTAAACATAATTATTAAACATATTTGTTCTGTGATACACTGCTCCCTCCATCCAAGAAGTAGTTCTATTCTATAGTCTTTCCAGTCAATTCAGTAGAGGTCCTATACACTAATAAGTTTAGAGTGCCCCTCTCCCCAAAAATATAATTCAAAGAGTTTTTAAATTACTAAACTGAAAAACAAAAGGAATAATAACAAGTTCTGATTTTTTTCTGTGATATATATTTGAAATTTAAAAAACTACCAGGGATAAAAATCTTTCACACACTTATTTTCTTATCTTTTTGATCCAGCTTTCCTAGTGTCCTCCCTATGAATATGCAATTTTTCAGAACTGATCGCAAATGTTCATCATAAAACTAACTTTTTACCATTCTTTTATTAATGAAGGAGTAGTGAAAGTTCGTAGTGATGAGAAACATATGTATTTTCAGTTTGTGGGACTTAAGCACTTTTACAAGAATTTGAAATTCCTGGGAATTTGAAATCTAGAGAGCCCAAGGAAGACTTTTCAAATGCCATCAAATCTATTTTCAGAAAAATTATCCAGACTTTTAGATTCCCATTCTAGTGTTCTTTTACTCATACTCAGTGTTTCAATGCAATCCTAATTTTTCCATAGCATTTTCCCCTTATGTATAATGAGAGGAGAAAATATTAGCACTCAAGTATTTATTGAATCTCTATTATACATTGAGAATTACATGAGGTGTCATGAGAAATGAAAAAAAAAGGGACGGGAAGAATTATTCCTGCCAGCTATGAATTTATTACATGGTTACTATTGATTATAGAAAAACTAGCTGTATAGAGGCTAGAAATAATTATGCTAAATATCATTAATTATAATGATAATAATCCAAACTCTCATTTGTATTGCACTTTAGAGTTTATAAAAATATAATCTCATTTATCCTCGTAGTCCTATGTAAATTATCTATTCCATTTAAGTGTTGAGGAAACAGGCTCAGATTGTCTTGAGGTGGCAGAATCTTTGAGTGACAAGGGGAAACAGACTCATCAATTCTTATTTATACAACAGAGCCAACGTGGGAAATTGTTTAAAAATGGGAATTCTTATAGTAAGTTAAACACAGAAAATCTTTTAGTAACTTAATATTGAAAAGTTGTACAAGAAGGTTTAATGTCATCAAACATGATATTAAAATGATAAAAGGCTCAACCAAAGGAGGAGCCTCTCATTTTATTTTTTAACAACTTTATTGTTGTGATGGCATCCTATAAATTATGCATATTTAAATGATGACAAATGTTAACTTGGCTTATTATAGCAATCGTTTCATAATATATACAAATATTGAATCATTATGTTGCACAGCTGAAACTAATATAATATTATATGTCAATAATGCCTCAATTAAAAGAAAATAAAGTGCATGATTTGATGAGTTTCTACACATATACACCTGTGAAAACATCACCACAGTTAAGATAATGAACATATTTGTCATCCCTGAAAGTTTTCTCCTGCCCTTTTGTAGTCTCTCCTTTCTGCCCCTTCCCACCCCTACTCCTCTTTTCCCAGGCAGCCATTGATCCGTGTTCTGTCACTGTAGATTAACTTGCCTTTTCTATGATTTCATATAAGTGCAACCACATATTATGTATTCCTTTTTTTCCCTCTGGCTCATTTTACTCAGTATTCCTTTTTACCAATGAGAAGTATTTCCTAAGATGGATATAACACGGTTTGTTTCTCCATTCACCTGGTGATGAACTTTTAGGTTGTTTTCAGATTTCAGGTATTATAAATAGAGCTGTTACGAGCATTTGTTTACAAGTCTTTATATGGACATATGCTTTTATTTCTCTTGGATAAATATTTAGGAGTGGAATGGCTAGATTAACTTTTTTTATTTTTTATTTATTTTTTATTTATTTAAAAAAATTTTTTTTTCAACGTTTATTTATTTTTGGGACAGAGAGAGACAGAGCATGAACGGGGGAGGGGCAGAGAGAGAGGGAGACACAGAATCCGAAACAGGCTCCAGGCTCTGAGCCATCAGCCCAGAGCCTGACGCGGGGCTTGAACTCACGGACCGCGAGATCGTGAGCTGGCTGAAGTCGGACGCTTAACCGACTGCGCCACCCAGGCGCCCCTAGATTAACTTTTTAAGAGGTTGCCAAACTGTTTTTCAAAGGGATTGTATCACTTTCCAAAAGGGAAGTACATTTACATTTCTGCCAGCGTTATATATAAGTAATAATTTCTCCATATCCTCACCAACACTTGATATGGTCAGTCTTTTTAATTTTAGCCATTTTAATAGGCATATAATAGTGATTTCAATTTCTGTTTCTCTAAGAAATAATGATATGGTCGTCTTTTCTTCTGCTTATTTGCCATCTGTGAGGTGCATGTTTACATCTTCTGTTGATTTTTATTGTTGCTTTCTTATTATTGACGTATCAATTCATTACGTATTCTGAATATAAGTTCTTCATATGATATATAATTTGAAAATATTTTCTTCCAGTGTCTGCCATGTTTTTTTCTCTCTGTTAACAAGATCTTTCAAAGAGCAGCAATTTTTAATTTTGATGTAAGCAATTTATCAACTTCTTTTTTAAAGAATTGTGCTTTTGGCATCATATGTTAGAAATATTTGCCTAATTCAAGGTTGCAAAGGTTTTCCCTACATTTTCTCCTATTTGTTTTATGGTTTTATTTATTTTTTATTTTTTTAATGTTTATTTATTTTTGAGAGAAATAGAGTGGGAGCAGGGGAGAGACAGAGAGAGAGGGAGACACAGAATCTGAAGTAGGCTCCAGGCTGAGCTGTCAGCATGGAGCCTGATGCAGGCCTCAAGCTCACAAATGGTGAGATCATGACCTGAGATGAAGTCAGAGGCTTAACTGACTGAGCCACCTCACCACACCTGTAGTTTTAGATTTTACACTTAGGTCTATAACCCATTCTGTGTTAATTTTTGTATATCATGCCAAAAATTTCACTTTAATATCAGATAAATTTTCCAATTCGATTGTGGGGTAATTTGCCAAGAAAAGTTGTGGAAATTGTTCTCCTGGGGTCATTTGCACTACAACTGGAAAAACATTAAGGAATTGACCAAGGAGGGGCACCTGGGTGGCTCAGTGGTTGGGCAACCGACTTTGGCTCAGGTCATGATCTCACAGCTCGTGAGTTTGAGCCCCGCGTCAGGCTCTGTGCTGACAGCTCTGAGCCTGGAACCTGCTTCAGATTCTGTGCCTCCCTCTCTCTGCCCCAACCACTCACATTCTGTCTCTATCTCTCTCAAAAATAAACATTAAAAAAATTATAATTGTCCAAGGAAACAGCTGCGCATGTGCAGAATATGGTTTCGGTAGAATGTGCTTTCTATTATGCCATTTGCCTATTTTCTGACTGCTGGCTTTTCTGAAACAATTTTGATCATATCAAGGTAGGTAAAAATCCCTAAAATTTACAGGTTGGTGAATTTCACACAGTCTAAGGCTACTGAATAATATTTTCGAGCATATTTTAACAGCTACTAGCTTATCCCCTTGAAAGTATCAGAGGCACAGCTTTCTCCCCAATCCACTAGAAAATTCCGTGTATCTCCTTTGAGTAGCCTATTCTTTCTACTCTTGTGATGCTCTAATTGATGTCTGGGGTATTTTAGACTTTTCTTGAATTCATCTACTCCATTTTTCGAGGAGAAGATTCTCTTGAGTACTAACCATTATACTGGGTTTTAGCTGAGAGATAGTATCATTCAAAAAATGAAAACTTACTGTCATACCCATTGTTTCATGGTAGATTCCTTTTTTGTAGTTTAATCTTTATAATTAAATGTTTGACTAGGTGAAAGATAGGCTATCAGAGTTCTATTTAGAATAATAACTAATGCCTTCTTATTCAAAATTGGGCTCATGACCCTTAGGAAGTCCTAGAGTGGTTTTTTTTTTTTTGAAATATGGAAATTTGAGGCACTTAGATGGCTCAGTGGTTTAAGCATCTGACTCTTGATTTCAGCTCATGTCAGGATCTCATGGTTTGTGAGTTCAAGCCCTGCATTGGGCTTTGTGCTGACAGTGCAGAGCCTACTTGGAATTCTCTCTCTCTCCATCCCTCTCTGCCCCTCCCCTGCTTGCACTCTCTTTCTCTCTCTCAAAATAAATAAACATTTTTTAAAACATGGAAATTTCCAAAATATCTCAAACACCCAAGTTTTGTAGAGCATTTAGCTAGCTTACATGTAACCATCAGGGTTATGTGCATTTAGAAGAAAGATGGTCTCTCCCATCTCTAGGGTTTCCTGCCCTTTGTCATTCTCTGCCTTGAACATGCTTTAAGGTGTCGATGCAAGCTTGGAATTGAAACATTCAGTGTTATCCCAACTAATACTTATGCTTGAAAAATGAATCGCTTGATTTTTGTGTAAGAAAGATGACATGAAATGAAGTGTGGGTTAGAAGAGACTATAGGGGAAAATCTTTAAATACATATATATATATATTTATATATTATATGTATGCATATATATATTTATATATTATATGTATGCATATATATTATTTATGTACATCCAGAATTACCAACATAGTATCAAGTAATTATTTTCAAAATTGAAATAATTTGCCAAATTAAATTTGATAGAGGTTTTGCTGATAAGTATAATAGTCCCCTGTCCACACTCCTGCTCTTCCCTCACTCCAGGGATAGTACCAAAGCAGAAAGTACACTTTAGCTGTTAGATTAAAAATTATGTGCATGCTTATTATAGAAAATATCAGAAGCTTGGAATATAGAAAGAAGTGGAAGAAAAATAACCCATATTCTAACTACCTAGAAATAACAATAGTTAATATTTTGATATGTTTATTCAGGTCTTTTTTTCTGCTGAGTTTCTCAAACATATAGATGTATTACATATATGATTCACAAATCATATTTGCCTCTTAAAAGGATGATAGACACATTTTGATATTTATATTATATTTTGTTGAGTGGGTATAGCATTATCTACCTAATTATTCACACACTTGGATCATTTGGTTTTTAACTGATAAGGTGATATGCAGCACTATGAAGAATTAGGGATATAACCTTACCTAAGTTGTGACTTACATAGTTTGGTCCCATATTTGTGCACAGTTAAAAAGGTACAATCTCAATAGGCAAAAAATAATTGGAAAGGTATTCTGTTCTTTACTCATACCTTTTAAAGTAGTGCTTCTCAAATGTACGCATGCACAAACTTGCTAAAATTCTGATTGCTGGGCTCTACCCTGAAAGATTCTGATTCAGTAGTTATGGGATGGGACCTGAGAACTTGCATTTCTAACACATGCCCAATTGAAACTAATGATTTAAGAGTCACAATCTTAAAAGACATTAAAAGGATCAATTAATGTCCTCTCTCATATTTTTCATACTCCTCTCTTCCCCAAATCTCAGTTCTTAAATTCTCTTGTCTTCCTCCCCAAACTTCCAAGCTCCCCAACCCCAGTTTTATAAATCACATGATGTTTACTCTCTGCCAGCCTTTTTCTCCACTTTCCTGGCAACCTCTAGTTCTTGACTTCTTTTACTTTGCTCAGAATCTGTATAACATTAGCATTCTGACCAAGATACACTCATCTCAGAGGTTGTGGGCAGGGATTGAGCTGGGAATGACAGAATTCTCTTTAACTAGGGAGAAATCTAAGAACCCTCCAATATTAATTAACGCATTCCATCCCATCACAAGTACTAAAGATTATTTTATTAGAATAAAGCCCCAGGAACATAATTCCTAATAGTCAAAAGATGTGAGGTGATTAAATCTTGATCTAGATCGAGAGATTAAGAGCACAGATGCTAAAGTCTGATGTACATGAGTCCAAATCCCATTTCTATCACCTGTAGTTGGGAAAGTCAGCCCCAGCGAACTGAGGAAACCTCAGTTTCCTCATATGTAAAGAATAAAAAACAATAGCATCCAACTAATATATGTGATAATAAAAGTAATGCTTAGCAAATTTCCTGGTGCTTGGTAAGAGCTCTATTGATGAAGTTATTATTATTGTCTTTGTTGCTAAACTATTTCCAGAGGGTTATTCCAGATTCACACTCCCGTGAATAATGGAGCAGAGTGGTAACTGAGTAGTTATTAGGGTCTAACTACAACACACAGTCTTCGTGACTATGTTGGGGGTGAAAAGAAGTTCTTCCTAAGTAATCAAGAGAGTCTACTAAAATTCAAAATGAACAATGGAGCAAATGATTCACAACATAAGAGACTTACTGGGTGTAATTCATATTTCATGCAAAGTGAAGCCAAATTAGATGGATAATATCATATCCATTATATTATAATATCCTTTTAATAATTTTCCCACCCTCCGGCCAGAAAGTTCTTCATAGTTTTGGCAATAGTTAAGACCTTAGTATAAATAGTTAAGACCTTAGATCCTGTGCGGTTACCAGTATGTGAATCATAGTAAGTCATTCTCTCTGTTTTTCTCAACTAAGTAACTCGAATTCTATGGATGCTATTATTCTTTCCTTATAGCTTTTGTTTTCCAACTATGCATTCGTACTGTTAACCAAAATCAGCCAAGTGGGAGTTTTGTTTTTAAAATTTCTGGTGCCTTATGTGATATTCAGAAAGAAGTCAAATCCTAGCACCTCAGTTTACATTGGACAAATATGTACATAATGAGAACTACATGGTTGCAATATACCTGAATCTTACAGTCCATGAAAATGAACTTTTAAACTCTTGGTGAAATGCACGATAAACTGCAAAACATATTTGATTGTCTAGTTGTTATTGGTGAAAGCAGAACAGCCTCAAAATCACAACAGTAATTTGTTTCAGAAGTGGCAACTAACACTTCTATTGCATACATTAAAGTCTATTATTCAGGAGAAACATAAAGTAAATCTTGTGTGAGCTGAGTCGATTTTTGTCTTACCACACAAAAAGGCAGCTGGATAAAGAAGATGACCTTTGTTAAAAGGAAAAAATCTTCAATACCTGGTGTTCACTGCCAGTGGGTGTTCTGGTGTTGGCTCTTAAAAGAAGCAGGAATCCTATTGTCATTTCTTCTAGCTTTAATGATGAAATTTACTTTCAAGTTTGTGTTTCGTCTCGGGCTATAAAAGTTCAGTACCTCCCCAGCACTTGATTCTGGGTCATTTCTTGGGGACCCTCACCATACTCTGAGACAAAATAAGTGGCTACAGATAAAAAAGCTCCAAGCTTCAGCACTCAGTGCTGAAACTGGTACAAGAGCAAGGCTGTTAATAGCAACCAAAATGATTTTGAACTTCGGGAGATTTGCCTTCCTCCTGACTCCCAAGGTTTGGCTCTGACTTAGATTAAAGCTCTTTCTATTCAAATAGAGGTTGTACTGTAGGAGAGGAGGGGAGAAGGAAATAAATTATGAATTATGAAAGCACAAATATGCATGCAAAAGCAATCAGAGGCTTTGAGGGAACAGTATAATTTATAAACCATCCCTAGATATTAAAGTTATATTATTCTTGAGAATTTTAGCAAGAGATTACAGTTGGGTTGACCCAGATTATTAGTAATTGAAGGCAAATGAATACCCTTAGTCTGGTAAGATTCTAGGTGACTATATTTCAGGAAGGAAAATGGATTGTTTCGTTTGTAAAATTGTTCCCATTAAGGGCATAAATATTCTGGGACCCTCAGAATATATAACTAAAGGATCTTTTATATGGCTTTTAGTATATCAATTATGGCCTCTCATGAGGAGAACGTTGGTGAACTCTGTTCAGTATATTGCATCCTCTATCTTTCGGGTCTTCTTCTTTCCCTTGGTACATTGTGGAATTGACATAGTAACAACTCTTTCAACTGTTTTGTGAGGTTCACTGTGTATTGGTTCATTCATTATTTCATTCATTTTAATTAATGATATTTCATTCAATTAATTCATACTTCATTAAAGTAATACTTTTGAAAATGTCTGATACAATGCTACGTGCTGGAGATGCTGATATAAAGCAAAATCCCTGGCCTTAAGGAGTTTCCAGTCGATTGAATGGAAGGCCATAGTTTTCTAACTCATCTACCTCAGAGGTCCCCCAAAAGGTCAACGATGTGTATGGTTTATCTTCTAACCATGCAAATCAGGAATTAACACTCAGGCTGGTTTCTGTAGTGTGGGATAACTTTTGCCTAGGAGTTCACTCATTACACATTAAAGGCAGTCTAGTTGAGAGGAAAGAAGCCCTTCCCTATATACTTCCTTCTCCACCCCCATCCCTGATGCTCCTACTGTTGGCAGGTAGAATTTAGATGCCTATACTAGTTTTCATAAGATTTTGGAAAATGGTGGGGGGGTGCCTGGGTGGCTCAGTTGGTTAGGCATCTAACTTCGGCTCAGGTCATGATCTCATGGTTCATGAGTTCAAGCCCCACGTCGGGCTCTGTGCTGACAGCTCAGAGCCTGGAGCCTGCTTTGGATTCTGTGTCTCCCTCTCTCTCTGTTCCTACCCCACTTGTGTGCGCTGTCTCTCTCTCTCTCTCTCTCTCTCTCTCTCTCTCTCAAAAATAAATAAAGATTAAAAAAAATTTTTTTAAAGAATTTAGAAAATGAAGGATGGCCTTTTCTTAGGAAATGACTGGGATTCTGTGTTCTAGATACATACTACCTTGTCTTCTCTCTTCTCGCCTTTTTTTTTTTTTGAAAATGGGCTATATATAGGAAGGAGAAATCATAACCATTAAATCTCAAATAATAGAGACAATTTAAAGTTATTAGGTAAAGACAGATAAAGGGATCTCATTAAAATCCTAACAATCGTAATTTGTATAAGAAGTGAGAAGCACTTTCTGAGTCAAGCTATAGAGTAATTCTTAATTGTACAGATAATGGCAATTGGATATTAATGATATAATTCAACATCTTGGCTGAAAATAGAAAATAATATTAGACATTGTTTCCATCGTAATTTCAAGATTTGGTGATGGCAACAAAATAAGACTTGAAATGCTCTACGAGTTGTTTGACTAAACAAAAATTTAGAAAATCTTTGTTTTAATTTTAATTCCAGTATAGTTAACATACAGAATTCTATTAGTTTCAGGTGTACAATATAGTGATTCAGAAATTCTGCACATTACTCAGTGCTCATCATAAGCACATTTACATTTACATTTACATTTAATCCTCTTCACCTCTTTCACCCATCCCACTAGCTACCTCCCCTCTGGAAACGATCAGTTTATTCTCTACAGCTAAGAGTCTGTTTATTGGTTTGTCTCTTTTTTTCCCTTGGTTTATTTGTTTTGTTTCTGAAATTCAACATATGAGTGAAATTATATGGTATTTGTCTTTCTCTGACTGACTTATTTCATTTAGCATTATACTCTCTAGATCTATCCATGTTGCTGCAAATGGCAAGATTACAGTCTTTTCTGTGATTGTGTAATATTCCATTGTATATACATACTGCCTGTTTATCCATTCATCTATCAAGGGACATGTGGACTGCTTCCATAATTTGGCTATTGTAAAGAATGCTGCTATAAACACTGGAGTGCATGTATTGCTTTGAATTAATGTTCTTGTATTCTTTGGGTAAATATCCAGTAGTGCAACTGCTAGATTGTAGGGTAATTCTATTTTTAACTTTTTGAGGAACCTCCATACTGTTTTCCATAGTGGCTGTACCAGTTTGCATGAGTGCATGAGTATTCCTTTTTTTCCAAGTCCTCGCCAACACCTGTTGTTTCTTGTGTTGTTGATTTTAGCCATTCTGATACATGAGGTGATATTTTATTGTAGTTTTGATTTGCATTTCCCTTATAGTAAGTGATGATGAACATCTTTTCATGAGTCTGTTGGCCATCTGGATATATTTGTTAGGGAAATGTCTATGCATGTCTTCTTCCCATTTTAACTGGATTATTTGTGTTTGGGGTATTGAGTTTTATAAGTTCTTTATATAATTTGGATACTAACCCTTTATTGGGTATGTCATTTGCAAATATCTTCTCCCATTCAGTAGGTAGTCTTTTATTTTGTTGATTGTTTCCTTGGCTGTGCAGAAGCTTTTTATTTTGATGGAGTCCCAATAATTTATTTTTGCTTTTGTTTCCCTTGCCTCAGGAGACATATCTAGAGAATGTAGTTACAGCTGATGTCAGAAAAATTAATACCTGTGCTCTTTTACAAGTTTTATGATTTCAAGTCTCACATCTAGTCCTTAATCTATTTTGAGTTTATTTTTATGTGTGGTATAAGAAAGTGGTCCAGTTTCATTCTTTTGCATGTAGCTGTCCAGTTGCTCAGCACCATTTGTTGAAGAGATTGTCTTTTTCCCATGGTATATCCTTCCCTCCTTTGTTAAAGAATAATTGACCATATAATCGTGGGTTTACTTCTGGGCTTTCTGTTCTGTTCTATTGATCTATGTGTCTATATTTGTGCCAATACCACAGTGTTTTGGTTAATACAACTTTGTAGTATATCTTGAAATCTGGGATTGTGATACCTCAGGTTTTGTTCTTTTTCGAGATTGCATTGGCTCTTTGGGATATTTTGTGGTTCCATACAAACTTTGGGATTATTCTAATTCTGTGAAAAATGCTGTTAGTATTTTGATAGGGATTGCATTCAGTCTGTAGCCTGATTTGTGTAGTATGGACATTTTAACAGTACTTGCTTGTTCTCCTAATCCATGAGCATGGAATATCTTTCCATTTGTTTATGTGGCCTTAAATTTCTTTTTATCAATGTTTTATAGTTTTAAGAATATAGTTCTTTCATGTCCTAAGTTTATACCTAGTTATTTTATTATTTTTGGTGCAATTATAAATGGGATTGTTTTCTTAATTCCTCTTTTGCTACTTCATTATTAGAGTATAGAAATGCAAAGATTTGTATATGTTCATTTTCTATCCTGAAACCTTACCGAATTCATTAGTTTTAAGAGTTTTTAGTGTAGTCTTTAGGATTTTCTGTATATAGTACCACATTTTCTTTTTTTTTTTTTTTAACGTTTATTTATTTTTGAGACAGAGAGAGACAGAGCATGAACGGGGGAGGGGCAGAGAGAGAGGGAGACACAGAATCAGAAGCAGGCTCCAGGCTCTGAGCCGTCAGCCCAGAGCCCGACGCGGGGCTCGAACTCACGGACCGCGAGATCGTGACCTGAGCTGAAGTCGGACGCTTAACCGACTGAGCCACCCAGGCGCCCCCCACATTTTCTGCAAATAGTGAAAGTTTTACTTCTTCCTTAGCAATTTGGATGCCTTTTAATTTCTTTTTCTTACCTGATTATTGTGGTTAGGATTACAGTACTATGTTGAACAGAAGTGGTAAGAGTATACATCCTTGTCTTGTTTTGATTTTAGGGGGAAAACTCACAGTTTTTCACCATCAAGTCTGGTGTTAGTTGTGGGTTTTACATATATGGCTTTTATTATGTTGTGGTATGTTCTCTCCAAGCCTACTTTGTTAAGGGTTTTTATCATGAGTAGATGTTGAACTTCATCAAATGCTTTTTCTGCATCTATTGAAATGATCATATAGTTTTTATCCTCTCATTGATGTGATGTTTCATGTTGAGTGATTTGCATGTGTCAAACCACCCTTGCATCCTAGGAATAAATTCCACTTGATCGTGGTGAATGATTTTTTTTAATGTATTGTTGGATTCGGTTTATAATATTTTGCTTGAGGATTTTTCATCTATGTGTATCAGAGATTTTGGCCTGGTAATTCTCTTTTTTGAAGTGTCTTTATCTGGTTTTGGTATCAGGGTAATGCTGGCCTTATAGAATGAATTTGGAAGATTTCCTTTTTCTATTTTTAGAATAGTTTGAGAAGAATAGATATTAACTCTTCTTTAAATGTTTGGGAGAATTCACCTGTGAAGGCATCTGATTCTGGATTTTTGTTTGTTGGGACTTTATTGATTCCTTATTCAATTTCATTGCTGGTAATCAACCTGTTCACATTTTCTATTTCTTCCTGATTCAGTTTTGGGAGGTTATATGTTTCTAGGAATTTATTCATTTCTTCTAGGTTGTCCAATTTGTTGGGATATAATTTTTCACAATATTTTCTTATAATCCTTTGTATTTCTGTAGTGTTGATTGTTAGTTCTCCTTTCTCATTTCTGAATTTATTTGAGTACTCTTCTTTTCTTCTTTCTTTCTTTCTTTTTTCATGAATCTGGCTAAAGTTTTATCAATTTTGTTGTAAATGAACCAGAACCAGCTCCTGGTTTTATTGATATATTCTATTGTGTTTTTAAAATGTTTATTTCTTTTGATAGAGAGAAGGGGGAGGGGCAGAGGGAGAGAATTCCAAGCAGGCTCCACATTATCAGTGTAGAGCCTAATGTGGGACTTAATCTCACAAACTGAGATCATGACCTAAGCCTAAATCCAGAGTCATATGCTTAACCAACTGAGTCATTCGGGCGCTCGCGTTCTATAATTTTTTAAATTTCCTTTTCATTTATTTCTGCTCTAATCTTGATTATTTCCTTTCTTCTACTGATTTAGGTTTTGTTTGTTCCTTTTCTAGTTCCTTTAGGTGTAAGGTTAGGTTGTTTGAGATTTTTCTTGCTTCTTGAGGTAGGCCTGTATTGTATAAACTTCCCTCTTAGAACAGTTTTTGCTGTATCTTAAAGATTTTGGACCATTGTATTTTCATTTTCACTTACCTCCATGTATGTTTTATTTTTGTTTTTATTTCTTGGTTGACCCATTTATTATTTAGTAACATGTTATTTAACTTCCATGTACTCATGTTCTTTCTAGATTATTTCTTGTTGATGATTTTTAGTTTCATAGCATTGTGGTCAGAAAAGATGCATGGTATGACCTCAATCTTTTTAATTTGTTCAGACTTGTGTTGTGGCCTAATATGCTAATATATTCTGAAGAATGTTCCATGTACATTTGAAAAGAATATATATTCTGCTGTTTTAGGATGGAATGTTCTGATTATATCTGTTAAGTCCATCTGGTCCAATGTGTCATTCAAAGCCACGGTTTCATTGTTGATTTTCTGTCTGGATGATCTATCCATTGATGTAAGTAAGGTGTTAAAAGTTCCCTGCTATTATTGTATTAATACAAGTTACTTCCTTTTGTTTGCTTGTTTATTTTATTTTTGAGAGAGATAAACAGAGCATGAGTGGGAGAGGGGAAGAGAGAGAGGGAGACACAGAATCTGAAGCAGACTCTGGGCTCCAGGCTCCAAGCGAGCTGTCAGCACAGAGCCTGATGCAAGGCTCAAACTCACAAACTGTGAGATCATGACCTGAGCTGAAGTCAGATGCTTAACTGACTGAGTCACCCAGGTGCCTCTACTTCCTTTACATTTGTTATTAGCTGCTTTATGTATTTGGGTGCTCTCATTTTGGGTGCATAAATATTTACAGTTATATATTCTTGTTGGATTGCTCCATTCATGATTATATAGGGTCCTTCTTTGTTTCTCGTTACAGTCTTTGTTTTAAAGTCTATCTTGTCCAATATAAATACTGCTACCCCAGCTTTCTTTTCACATCCATTTGCATGATAAATACTTTTCCATCTCTTCACTTTCAATCTGCAAGTGTCTTTAGGTCTAAAATGAGACTCTTGTAAGCAGCATATAGATGGGTCTTCTTCTTTGTTTTTTTTAAACATTCTATAACCCTATGTCTTTTGATTGGAATGATTAGTCTATTTACATTCAAAGTAGTTGTTGATAGATATGTACTTATTACCATTTTATTGTTTGATTTACAAAATTTTTTGTAGTTCTTCATGTTCCTTTCTTGTTCTCTCATGGTTTGTTGGCTTTCTTGAGTGATATACTTGGATTCCTTTCTCTTTACTTTTTGCACATCTATTACTGGTTTTGATTTTTGGTCACCATTAGATTGATATACAACACCTTATGCAGATAGCAGTCTGTATCAAGTTTGAACCCATTTTTTACTCATTTCCCCCTTCATGTTTTAGGTATATGATGTCATACTTTGCATCCTTTTATTTTGTGAATTCTTTGACTGATTTTTTACACATATACTTATTTTTTAATACTTTTGTACTTCATACTTTTTTTTTTTTACTCCTACTTATGATCTTTCCTTTCCACTCAAAGAGTTCCCTTAACATTTCTTGTAAATCTGATTTAGTGGTCATGAATTCCTTTAACTTTTGTTTTTCTGGGAAACACTTTAGGTCTCCTTCTATTCTGAATGATAGCCTTGCTGAATGAAATATTTTTGGCTGCAGGTTTTTCTCTTTCAGCATTTTGAATATAATATGCCACTCCCTTCTGGCCTGCAAAGTTTGTGCTGAAAAACCAGTGGATAGCCTTACATGATTTCCCTTGTATGTAACAGTTTTGTTTTCTCTTGCTGCTTTTAAAATTCTCTCTTTATCACTACTTTTTGTCATTTTAATGCCATGTATTTTGGTGTAGACTTCCTTGGGTTGATTTTGTTGGGGGCTCTTTGTACCTCCTGGATCTGGATTTCTGTTTCCTGCCCCAGATTTGGGAAGTTTTCAGTTGTTATTTCTTCAAATATATTTTATGACATCTGTTCTCTCTTCTCCTTCTGTGGTCGCTATGATGCGAATGTTATTACTCTTGATGCTGTCACTGAGTTTCCTAAATCTATATTCTTTTTCTATTATTCTCTCTCTCTCTTGTTCAGCTTGATTGCTTTGCATTACTCTGTCCTCTAGGTCAAAGCTCCATTTCTCTCCTTCCTCTAGTCTACTATTCATTCCATCTAATGTATTTTAAATACGTAATTTCTTCATCTCTTACTGTTTTTTATGTTTTCTATCTCTTCATTGAGGCCTCAGTGAGGTGCTCCAGTCTTTTCTCTAGTCCATTGAGTATCTTTATGACCATTCATTTAAATTCTCTGTCAGGCATATTACTTATTTTTATTTAGGTCTCTTGCTGTGATTTTGTCCTGTTCTTTCATTTGGGACATATTCCTCTGTTTCCTCACTTTGTCTAGCTCTCTGTGTTTGTTTCTATGTGTTAGGAAAGTCAGCTATGTCTTCTGCTCTTGAAAGTAATGGCCTCATGAAGAAGCCCTGTAGTGCTCTGATGTGAAATATCTCCTGTTCACCAGAACCTGGTGCTTAAGGGGTTTCTTATGTGTCTTGTGTGTGCCCTTGTGTTGTGCATGATCCACTTTTGCCTTCATTCCAGTCATCTGCAATGGCATTCTTAGTCTATCGCAGGCAGGGTTTGGTCCCTTTGTTGTTAGTAGGCCAATATGGGGTCACCTTGGGCTTGGATTGAGTCAGACAAGGCATTTTCCAGAGGTACAGTGACATAGAATTGCAGGGCACTTTTCCCTGTGCTGTTCCCTGAGAAGTTTTCATTGATGGGGAGCACCTGCCTTCAGACCAGATGTCTACTCCCTGCCCACTGCTGGGGTCCCAGTAGGAGTGGTATATGTGGTTAACTTCCCCTCTCCCTGGGGCAGGAGTAGGAGTCCCAAAAGGAGTGGTATATGGGGTCCCGTAGGAGTGGTATATGTGGTTGTTAACTTCCCCTCTCTCTGAGGCAGGAGTCACTTTATAGTGGTGCTGGCTTTATTAGGGATGTTTGCACACTGCCAGGCTTGTGGCACTGCTTTGAATGGGCTGCTACCAAGAGCATATTGGAGGAGGCCAGTCTGCAGTGGAATGCAGGGGCAGGGCACACTGTTAGCACGTTAGATAGGGCATGTTGGCAATGCACTGGTTCCTGTAGGTATCTGTGTGTCTAGACTAGGGGATGTAGGAAGCAAATGGCACCTACTAGCTTCTTTATTCCTAGAGAATTCACCCAATGCTCCCTGCCCCTCCAGCACACACTCTGAGATTAGTAAACAGATCTTCCTCTGGTATACCCCAGGCATTTTCCAAACTGCTGCTTCTATGCTCTATCTCCAGGGGCTGTTAATTGTGCTCTTAAAAAGCTGGGACTCAGTTTCCTCTTACCCTACTGGCTTTCCCACAAGCCAGCTGATTTTTAAAGTTCCAGGTGTTAAGCCCCACTGATTGTAAGAACTCACAAAATTCATTCCCTCTCATTTTCAAAGCCAAATGTTATGAGGATTCATCTCCCTCATGCGAGTTCCTCATGCCTGGGTTGCCTGGCATGGGGATTGCTCCTCTCCCCTCTCTGTTCCAGTGGAGTCACTGTTCCCTCCTGCAGACAATTCCACAGGTCCCTTTAGCTCCAGACCACGTCTCTGCCTTTCCTCTCCAATGTGGCTCTTCTCCACATGTAGCTGTGGAGTCTGTTCTGCCAGCCTTCAGGTAATTTTCTGGGTTGCTTACACTGATGTGGGTGTTATTTACTTGTATGCATGGGATGAAGCACTCCTAGGATCCTCCCACTCTGCCATCTCCCTGGAATTTAATTTGGAAAATCTTTTTTGGCATTTAAACTAAACATCAGTGTGAGTACAGCTTTCCAGTACAGGTCAAAAAATAAACAATTAGTAAAATATGACACTGCTAAGACTATACATCATATTTTGGATTTGAGCAACAAAATGTATTGTTTTAAACTTAAAGTAATGAAAAATATATGCATATTGCAAAAAGTTAAAGTACACAAAAGTATTTAGACCTCCATCACTTAAACTTATTAAACTCAAAGACCTCCATCACTTCTGTTCCAAATTATCTTATTCTTTCCCCTCCCCCATTTCTCACTTCCTTTCACAAAATGGAAATTCTATTACCAGTGTGGTATATATCCTTTTTGTGACATTTGTATACATATATGTGTGTATGTATGTACATACATTTAAATAAAGATTGTTTTTCTCATATATGTGATTATATCATTCTACAATCTGATTTTTTTGGCTTACTATAAGTCTAAGAGATTGCTAAGTATCAGAGCATGTTTATTTTCATTCTTTCTAATTGATACATTGTATTTTGTACTAGATATACTTTAATCTACCTAATCATTCCTTTTAATATGATTGCTTGTATGGCTTATTGCTTTTCACTGTTATAAGCTTTTCTGAAATGAACACCTTTGCACATTCATATCTGAGTATATGTATATATGTGTATTTTTTTTAAGATAAATTTTAAAGTGGAGTATTTAGATTTAAAAATACCACCAAAGAGGAGAGCGTGGGTGGCTCAATTGGTTAAGCTTCTGACTTTGGCTCAGGTCATGATCTCATGGTTTGTGGGTTCGAGCCCTGCCTCAGGCTCTGCACTGATACCTCAGAGCCTGGAGCTTGCTTCAGATTCTGTGTCTCCCTCCCTCTCTGCCCCTCCCCACTCACTCTGTCTCTCTCACTGTCTCTCAAAAATAAATAAACATTAAAAAAAATACCACCAAAGGTTTACCCCAAACGCTGTACCAATTTACCCAATATATATGTATGTTAGTGTCCATTTCTATCTTTATCAATACTAGGTAGTATAATTTTTTAAATTTATGACACTTTGGAGGTTGTGTATGTTTAATTTCATATATACTTACTTGAATTTTCATAATTATTCATTGTGATTTTTTGTTAACATTATATGGATCCATATTTTTCTCATTATATGTGTGTGTGTGTAGTGTATACATATATACATATATATATATATATATATACACACTACACACACACACACACACACACACACACACATAAATGTTGTGTTTACATGTGTTTACGTGTGTTCTTTTCTTGTCTTTCTACCGGATTGTGTTTTTATTATTAGTTGTAGACTTTAACCTTTGTGAGTTACATAGTTCTATCATGTTTTCCTACGCTGTCATTTGTCTTTATTCTTTCAAGTATGATGTTGGGACATAAAGAGGTTTAACATTTTTATATAATCCAGTCTGGTAGTATTTTTATGACTTCTGAATTTAGATCTTGTTTATAAAGCTTTCATCACACCAAGATTATAAAAAATTTCTCCTGCACATTCTTCTAATATTTTCAGTTTATTACTTATATATTTTGTTTAATCCATCTGTAATTTATTTGCATGTATTTTGTTATGTAGGGATCTAACTTAATTTTTATATAAATTTCCTATTTCCAAACAGTATTTATTGATTATTGCATAATTTCTGCTGATTCCTAATGCAGCCATTTCTAAATGTTTATGTGTATTTCTTTCTGGTTTCTTTATTCTATCAAATATATAAGTGCTTACCTCTTTGTCCAAGATACACTACTTAAATATATGTATTTTAAAATTTTGCATTCATATATAAAATGGAAAATTCCCAATATTAATTTTTTCTCTTTCTTAAAAGTTTATTGGCTATTCTGGTACATTGTCTCTTCTTTCTGAATTTTTGAATCAGTTTTTCAAGTACTGTAACAAATTCTGCTATACTTTTTGCGTTCCTTATTAACTAATGTTTGTAACAATCACAGAAATTTTATCCTTTCTTACACAACTTTAAAAGTCTTTTTTAGGGGTGCCTGGGTGGCTTGGTCAGTTAAATGTTCAACTCTTGACTTCACCTTAGGCCATGATCTCACAGTCTTGAGATCAAGCCTGTGTCAGACTCCACTTTGAGTGTGCAACCTATTTAAGATTCTTTCTCTCCCTCTCGTTCTGCCCATCCATGCATACTTGCTCTCTCCAAAAAATTTATTTATTGGTTAATAAATAAATAAATAAATAACAAAAAATTAACCTTTAAAAAATTGTTTATACTCTAAATGAATTTCAAATGTGGTTGGAGAACAAAATGATTCCTAAAAACTCTTTATTAACAATTTTTTAATAAGGTCCAGAAAAACGCTTAGCACTTACCTTAAGATCATTTGAAATATTACAACATTTTCAGTGGCAAGTAGAAGTGATCTTTGAAAGCACAACAAAACCATCTCCAAAAGTTCCTCCACCTAGAGAGTATTAAAACCTTTAGAAATAACATCACCAGGGGCGCCTGGGTGGCGCAGTCGGTTAAGCGTCCGACTTCAGCCAGGTCACGATCTCGCGGTCCGTGAGTTCGAGCCCCGCGTCAGGCTCTGGGCTGATGGCTCGGAGCCTGGAGCCTGTTTCCGATTCTGTGTCTCCCTCTCTCTCTGCCCCTCCCCCGTTCATGCTCTGTCTCTCTCTGTCCCAAAAATAAATAAAAAACGTTGAAAAAAATTAAAAAAAAAAGAAATAACATCACCAATAAAGCTTCTCTAATCTGATTGTCTATCAAGTCAGAGAGAACATCTAAATGAATTAATCATTTAATACTAAATACATTGTATGTTTGATCATTGATATTTTTCTTACAGTGAATGGGAGACTATGTACTCCTACATGAAGCTGTGAAAAAGTATGATGTTAATATCAACATTCTGCCTAATTTGGCACATAAAAATATTCCTTACACTGTGTTTTAAAAAAGGCAATGGAGAGGAAGGAAATTCAAAGATAACTTGTTCCATGATATCATACATTTTAAATCCACCATGGATTCAGATAATAATTACAATTTTTCTTGTCCCCAAATGTCCCTATATAGGCTAATATCTGTGTGCTATATCCTCATAGCCAACCACACACATGCATGTACTTGTTTTAATTGACAAAGATTTACAGATGGACATATACATATATACATATATCAACACACAAATATATATGCTTCACCACATGCATGTGCATACATTGGAAAGAGTAGAGCAAACAAACAAAACAAACAAGTAAAAACAAAACAAAAAAGAAGATAACGAAAATTGAGGCGGGAGCCATGGGTGCACAGTGAAAGAGAGCACAGAAGGGAACAAATACAAGAAAACTGTATACATATAGCAGTGGGATAATTTGACACAAGATGTAGCTACATCAGCAACTATTGTTTCTGACCTAGGTTTCTTTGACCCTCTCACCTTCCAAAATTAAATGCAGACATAAGACTTTGAGAAAGGCCAGGTATTTCTCTAAAATTGCATCTAGAATGAGCTTATTAAGGTTATGAGAATTTCTTCATTTGGCCAAGAATGAATTCACATGTTTGTTTTAAATAGGTATGATATACACACCAAATGTGAAATGGATTTGTTTTAGAACATTGTCCTATGTATATATGCTAGTAGAAAGACAATATATTTCTTGGGAAGGGAACATAATGTACAGCATCTAATGTCAGAGCATCATATCTAAATTTTTTTACTTCCAACTGATTTTTTTATTAAAACAAAAAAGAAATGCTTTTATCAAGGTTGTCTACAATGTAGACAAGGGCATGTAATTGGGAAATATTGATATTACTTGAATAATGGGCTTTTAAACATTTAGCTCACTATTTATACATGATAGAACCTCATTTTGGATACCTGTGAACAGAGTACTTTTGTGAGTTAATGCAGGCAGATGTATAGACAGTTATATTGAAGGAAACTGCTTCTGGGATACATGCTGTGGGCAATGTACTTCCTGATATGTATATCAAAGCTTAAGCATCATACAAATGAGTAAATCCAAATTAAGGGGCATCCATTGGCTAAACACCAACTTTTATCTTCCTAAAAATAATTTCTGTTGAGAGGCACCTGGTTGGCACAGTCGGTTGAGCATCTGACTCTCGATTTTGGCTCAGGCCATGATCCCAGGGTCATGGGATCAAGCCCTGCATCAGGTTCTGTGCTGAGCATGGAGCCTACTTAAGATTCTCTCCCTCTGCTCCCCTCACTCACTCCCTGCTCACTCTCTCTCTCTAAAATAAAGTAAAATAAAATAAAATAAAATAAAATAAAATAAAATAAAATAAATAATAAAATAAAATAAATAATTGATAATTGATTATCAAATAATTGATAATTGATTGCCATTGATATAGCAACTTGCATTAGGAGTTAATTTAGCGATGGGTGACTATCATGGTGCCATCCATAACTCATTTTGATTTTTTTTTATTTTTTTTAATAAAAACAAAGACTGGGTAATTTGTGAAGGTGATAAGTTAAATGCATTTATAATAATGCCTCAATAATTAATCACTATATAAGCTCCTTATTTACTTTCCTCCCATTCCCACCTGCCAATGTATTCTTTCTTAGAAATGTAGAGTTACCAAGACAGGGCATACAGATTTGCCAATGCACGGGGCACACAGATTTACCTCAGTCCTCTTCATTCTTCATTTGAGAGCTGCTAAAATCTTCTCAGATCTTAAACAGTAAGGGAGGACCTACTGCAAAGCCCCTAGCTAGATTTAGGTGTGATACAGAGAGGTATAATATACATTCAGGTACAATATACATAACCAAAGATACACAGATTGGGAAGGAAGAAATAAAACTGTATTTGTTTGCAGATAACATGATTGTCTATGTGGAATATCTGAAGAATTGACAGAGAACTCCTGTAACCAATAAACCATTATAGCAGGTTTGCAGCATCAAGGTGAATATACAAAGCCAGTTACTTTTTTATATAATGGCAATGAACAAATGGAATTAAAAAAACTTTTTTTCAATATATGAAATTGTCAAATTGGTTTCCATACAACACCCAGTGCACATCCCAACAGGTGCCCTCCTCAATACCCATCACCCACCCTCCCCTCCCTCCCACCCCCCATCAACCCTCAGTTTGTTCTCAGTTTTTAAGAGTCTCTTATGCTTTGGCTCTCTTCCACTCTAACCTCTTTTTTTTTCCTTCCCCTCCCCCATGGGTTTCTGTTAAGTTTCTCAGGATCCACATAAGAGTGAAACCATATGGTATCTGTCTTTCTCTGTGTGGCTTATTTCACTTAGCATCACACTCTCCAATTCCATCCACGTTGCTACAAAGGGCCATATTTCATTCTAAAAATTTTTTTTTCAACGTTTATTTATTTTTGGGACAGAGAGAGACAGAGCATGAACGGGGAAGGGGCAGACAGAGAGGGAGACACAGAATCGGAAACAGGCTCCAGGCTCCGAGCCATCAGCCCAGAGCCTGACGCGGGGCTCAAACTCATGGACCGCGAGATCGTGACCTGGCTGAAGTCGGACGCTTAACCGACTGCGCCACCCAGGCGCCCCGGGCCATATTTCATTCTTTCTCATTGTCACATAGTACTCCATTGTGTATATAAACCACAATTTCTTTATCCATTCATCAGTTGATAGACATTTAGGCTCTTCCCATAATTTGGCTATTGTTGAGAGTGCTGCTATAAACATTGGGGTACAACTGCCCCTATGCATCAGTACTCCTGTATCCCTTGGGTAAATTCCTAGCAGTGTTACTGCTGGGTCATAGGGTAGGTCTATTTTTAATTTTTTGAGGAATCTCCACACTGTTTTCCAGAACGGCTGCACCAATTTGCATTCCCACCAACAGTGCAAGAGGGTTCCCGTTTCTCCACATCCTCTCCAGCATCTATAATCTCATGATTTGTTCATTTTGGCCACTCTGACTGGCGTGAGGTGATATCTGAGTGTGGTTTTGATTTGTATTTCCCTGATGAGGAGCGACGTTGAGCATCTTGTCATGTGCCTGTTGGCCATCCGGATGTCTTCTTTAGAGAAGTGTCTATTCATGTTTTCTGCCCATTTCTTCACTGGGTTATTTGTTTTCCAGGTGTGGAGTTTGGTGAGCTCTTTATAGATTTTGGACACTAGCCCTTTGTCCGATATGTCATTGCAAATATCTTTTCCCATTCCATTGGTTGCCTTTTAGTTTTGTTGGTTGTTTCCTTTGCTGTGCAGAAGCTTTTTATCTTCATAAGGTCCCAGCAGTTCATTTTTGCTTTTAATTCCCTTGCCTTTTGGAATTTAAAATTAAAAACACTATATTATTTACCTTAACACCAAGAAAAAGAAAAGATTTACATATAAATCTGACAATATATAAAGATCTATGTGAGTAAAACTACAAAACTCTGAAGTTTTAAGAGTGTGAAGTTTGTGAAGTGTGAGTTCTATGTGAATACCTTAATAAATGGAGAGATTTTCTGTGTTTATGGATAGGAAGACTCAACATCATCAAGACAGGAGTTCTTTCCAACCTGATCTATCAGTTTAATGTAATCACAATTAAAATCCCAACAAGTTATTTTGAGGACATGGCTAAACTGATTCTAAAGTTTAAATGGAGAGGCAAAAGACCCAAATAGCCAAC
This sequence comes from Felis catus, assembly GCF_018350175.1. Lineage (NCBI taxonomy): Eukaryota > Metazoa > Chordata > Mammalia > Carnivora > Felidae > Felis > Felis catus. The sequence continues at coordinate 58,028,824 of NC_058374.1, read as the reverse complement.
TCAATCCTTAAGGAGAAGAACAAAGTCAGAAGACTAACACTACCCAACTTCAAGATTTACTATGTAGCTATGGTAATCAAAACAGTGTGATTAGTGAAAGAATAGAAAACTGGATTGATGGAAGAGAACAGAGAGCCCAGAAATAGACTCACACACATATAACCAAATGATCTTTGAAAAAGGAGCAAAGGTAATACAACGGAGTAAAAATAGTATTTTCAATATACGTTAGAGGAACAACTGGATATCCACATATAAAAATTGAATCTAGCCACAGACCTTACATCCTTCTCAAAAATGAACTCAGAGTGGATCATAGACCCAATATAAAATGCAGAACTTCAAAAACTCCTAGAAGACATTGTAGGAAAAAATCTAGATAGCCATTTGTATTGGATATGGCAATGACTTTTTAAATATAACACCAAAGGCACAATCTGTGAGAGAAGTAATTGAGAAGCTGGACTTCAACTGTGGTCTGTGAAAAATTCAGTCAGGAGAATGAGAAGAGAAGCCACAGACTGGGAGAAAAATATTTGTAAAAGTCATATCTGATAAAGGAGTGTTATCTAAAATAGAACAAAGAACCCTTAAAACTCAACAGTAAGAAAGCAAACAACCCAATTAAAAAAGGGTCAAAGGCCTTAAAAGACATCTCACCAAAAAAGATATACAGATGGTAAATAAGCATATGAAAAGATGTTCCACATCATATGTTATCAGGGAAATTAAAACAATGAGTTACCACTACATATCCGTTAGAATGACCAAAATCAAGAACACTGGTAAGACCAAATGCTGCTGAGGGTGTGGAACAAGAGAAATTCTCGTTCATTGCTGATGGGAATGCAAAATAGTACAGCCACTTTGGAAGATAGTTGGCAGCTTTTCACAAAACTAAGCATGCTCTTATATGATCCAGCAGTCACATTCCTTGGTATTTGCCCAGTGGAATTGAAAATCTGTGTCCACACAAAACCTGCCCGCAGACGTTTATAGCATTTTTATTCATAATTGCTAAAATGTGGGAGCATCCAAGATACCCTTCAGTAGTACTACATAAACTGTAGTACATACATAAATGAGCTATTAAGCCAGGAAAAGATACGGAGGAACCTTAAACTTATACTACTAAGTGAAAGAAGCCAATCTGAAAAGGCTACATGCTGTAAGAGTCCAACTATATAACATTCTGGAAAACGCAAAACTGTAGAGATAATAAAAAGATCAGAAGTTGCCATGAGTTAGGGGGAGGGAAGGATAAAGAGACAGAGCATGGAGGATCTTTAGGTCAGTGAAACTATTCTGTGTGATACTATAATGGTAGATACATGTCATTATACATTAGTCAAAATCCATAGAATGTACAACATCAAGAGTGAACCCAGAATGTAGGTCATTCTGTTGAGGCCAAAGGTGACATGGTCTACATATGTGGTCTCTGTTGGAAATACTGAAGTCAGGAATTTTTGGAATTCCTAAAGGAGTAATGTGATAGATCATTCCTCAAGCCAGTATCCCTAAGAACAATTTCTCCTGCCAAGTCTTTGATAAGCACAGGATATAAGACAGTGAAGTCATTCTCTCTAGCAAGACCTGGAATAATGGTACCTTCATTGCTGATCTGCAGCAGATCCTTTGGACATCAAATAAGCAAGTAGTAAATTTAATCTTCTATTATGAAAATTAGGAAGTCTAACAGGGTTCTATTCTTGACTGAATAAAAGAAAACTCCACATATACATGTACCCAACATAAGGATTTTCCCCCAGGATGTGTTCACCAAAGAACCCAGCACCCCATTCTCTCGTACACAGCAAGGATTATTGAGGCAGAAGAATGTTAACATATTTGATGAAGTGGTTCTAGGCATCTATCTAGCCATAGAATAGCTTCAGTAACACCCATGGAGAAGTTCTATGCCACCCTGCTATGCCACCAGACAATAATTGTAGACGATAAGGATACATCAATAAATAAATTAACCTGCTACACAGTTTGATTTGTTTACCTCCAATATATTGAAGACTATCTGCTAACATTGTGTCTGTTAGATAATACTCATTATAACCCTTCTTGATAATAAGTACATATTAAAACTATTTCTCAGGGTGCCTGGGTGGCTCAGTCGGTTAAGTGTCCAACTCTTGGTTTCAGCTCAGGTCATGATCTCATGGTTTTGTGAGTTCAGGCCCCCTGTTGGGCTCTGCCCTGGCAGTGTGCAGCCTGCTTGGGGTTCTCACTCTCCTTCTCTCTCTGCCCTTCCCCCACTTTTGCTGTCTCTGTCTCTATCAAAATAAATAAACAAACTTAAAAAAATTAAAAATAAAACTATCTCTCTTTCTTTTAATAACATTCGTGGTTAATCTCTACCTTAAAATAGATATTCATGCTCTATACTATGGCAAATACTCAGTTCAACTAAAGTTCACTAATAGATAATGGCTCTCTATATAGTTTCTCAAAACACAATCTCCTGATGACCTACCAAGTTAAGACAAACTCTGTGGACCTTCAAAACTAGATTTGGTCCCCGACTACTTTTACAAATTTTTGCCCACATTTTTTTTTCTCTCCTTTTTACCCTTCTGGCAACCGAAGTGGACCCCACCGTTTCTGAATAGAATTTTTCTCATTGGTCAGTGGCTGGTTCTCCTCTTGCTCAGGCTCCTTTTGTTATGTTTGCATGTCGAAAGTATGCATCCTTTGAACTAACTCTCTGTTCTTAAAATGTTTTCTGACACCTCCAATTAAATGGGAAATCTCTTTTATATCATTAAACGCCTTGTACTTTATTCCTATACAATTAACATTTTGATTCATTCTTAACATTTGTATACTTCTAGTGATCTTGTAAGCTCTATTAGGCTAGGAATTTATATTTTGCTTGCCTTTCCCTTAATGAACTTTATACAAAGTAAAATCTGAATGTATATGAGAATTGAAATGAATTAAATTTGACATAGTTCCCTTATTTGGCTTGCACTTGTATGTAACTTTGTTTTTAGTTCCATGTGTTTTCTTGAGAAATAGTACTTAGATTATCCAACTTTAAAAATAGGGGTCGCTGGGTGGCTCAGTCAGTTAAACATTTGACTCTTGAATTCAGCTCAGGTCATGATCTCATGGTTCATGAGACTGAGCCCTGCATTGGGCTCCATGCTGACAGCACAAAGCCTGCTTGGGATTCTCCCTCTCTCTCTCTCTCTCTTTCTTTCACTCAAAAATAAATACGTAAATATTTTTTAAAAGTAAATAAAAATAAATACAGAACACCCTCCTCTCTCTCTTCTTATGATGATGAACAGTCAAAGATGTTAATTCTCGGGAGGGTAAAATTTTGATGGTGTCCTTAGAAGGTGAAGTCTTTTGAAAGATACCCCAAATATTCAATTGTCTTTCTTTAGTATTGGAAATAGATTGGAGGGTCAGAAGTGTGTTGTCTCCTTCTTTTTAAAAATGATATATCCGAAATATTTGAAATCAAGCCTTTCAGTTAGAACAGTCACGTAAAAATAATTCCCTTTTCTTGCTCTGTAGCCATCATGAATAACAATATTATTTCTGATAAATTATAGTTTCTGGTTTTGAATTTGTCTTAATGTGGGTCACCTTTCCCTCTTAGAGCAGTAGGTTGTTTTGTCTAAATGTTTCTAAGTAAGACTTCTGTGTATTTGGCCTTATTGTGGCATAAGTAGAAAACCGCTAATTACAGATGCTGCTATTGTTATCTTCAAACAAGAAAGAAAGGAAAGAAAAAAAAACCCTCTGTTATAAAATTTGCTTGGGCTGAGTGCACAGACTCCATTTCCCGAAGTATAGAGTGATACACACTGCTACATAAATAATGAAAGTTACTGTAAAATCTGTGTCCCACTAACTCTCCCTTGATATTAAACAAGGGCAGTTCTGTGTTTAAAATACTAACCCGTTTATTCTTATAACATTCAATCTCTTCTAGGAATTTCAACTGCTTTTGAATTTATAGATTGTTTCGGATTATTCACAGTAAGTGGCCTGTTTCTCCTGGAGTTTCTTTGAATTGAGAAGCCCCCCAGGGAGGCCAGAGGAGAAGAGAAAGGAAACAAGCCTGACTCACCATAGTCTAGTTAGTTTACAGTTTAAAGTGAGTAATCGAGCCGTGTGACCAGCAGCGTGACCTTCAACTAGTAAGTGCTCCTCATGGACTTACAGTTAGGAGCCTTTTAATTTGTGCTCTAGTCTTATCCAATATAAGGCTTAATTAATTCCTTTGCCTTTTTGCAGCCTAACTTGGAACAATAATATTAACAACTTCTGGAGATGCTATATCAATTTAATTAATCCATGCTCTGCTAAATTTCAGCATTCAAACATATTAATGTTAACTGATTGATCTTATTCTTTTGTTTTTTTTCTGGGTGGTAATTTTATACATACATACACGCACACCCCCCCTTGATGTTGCCTTATTATTTTCACTGAATCACAAACTTTCACTCTGACATGGTTTTACTCTTTATTTTAAAAGACAAAGTGCTGAAGAGTTTAGAATAATGTTACCTTCCCCTTGCTCACAATAAAACTAATGTGAAAGAAGGTATACAATTTTGCCTTAAATAATTATATTAACTAGGGACATGTGGGTGGCTTAGTTGGTTAAGCATCCGACTTTTGATTTCTGCTCAGGTGACCATCTCAGTTCATGGGCTTGAGCCCTGCATCCAGCTCTGCACTGACAGTGTGGAGATTCTGTCTGTCTGTCTGTCTGTCTGTCTATCTCTCTCTCTTTCTCTCTCTGCCCCTCCCTCATTTTCTCTCAAATTAAATAAACTAAAATAGATTATATTAATTAATGGCCAGTTAGTATAAGAATATTAAGTCAAATGGTAAGAATGGTAAGAAATACTCTTCACCCAGCTGCAGGGTCTGGTGCTCAGTTTCAGGAGAAGGAAGAAAATTGATATTAGTGTCATGTTGTAGGAGTATCTACTAATTTTACATAGAATTACCCGTGTACAAGTAATTCTGCTGTAGGGACAGAAAAATAACAATGTGTGAATATCAAAGCTTTAGGAATATTTATTCTTCATTTTCTCCAGGTTAAGTAACTGTCTGTGGTCATGATCTGTGTACCTCAAGGGAGATTAGTAATATTTATTGAACACTTTCAGAGTGCTTGGAAATGATGGTCAGAGAAGAAAATAAGAGAACATGATCTTTACGTTCAAATGTCTCTATTAAAAGCAGACAAGATCTTTTGAGGCTGCTCCATGGTGACTTTCACATACATTAAGCGTGTTCACTTAAATGTAATACTGTTTCTATCAAGATGTATGTGAATTTATAGTTCTGCAAATTGAATCAGTTATTTATTTGTTTAAATGTAATCTTCATACCTGCTTTACAATAGGATTCTGTACGTCCAAGCAGATAACCTTAAGATTTGAGAATCGAGTGATGGAAAGTCTCTTCACGGTAAACAGAACAACTGTTTCTATTACAGTGCCCCTGGTTCTGAGAGGTGTGGTGGGCTTGAAAAGAAATCATGATATGGTCCTAATTTGCTTCAGAAAACAACCTTAAACTGAGCGATCCACCCATGTCACATTTCTGAAATGCAGCATTTGTTTTGGTGACGTAGACATGGTGGCCCTCCTTGGGTAAGTGGTTGATAAGCACCTCTCAGATTGATGATCACTCCCTGCCAGCTTTTACACGATGGCTTCTTCTCTCACTACCATCCACTGTGGCAAGGGCCATAGTTATCTCCACTTCTCCAAGAGAAACTGCTTGAGCAATAGCAGTCACAGTTGGGACAGAAGTAAAGTTAGAACCACTTTCTCCAAAAGGTGGCCATCTATGGGGCATCTACTATGGTTTCATGAACTCCTCCTTAAGTCAAAATGCATATCACAAAACTGCTGGTCTTCTAAGAGCACAGGGATGTGTGCTTGGGTGTAGACTCCTTCCTTACTCTCTGGGGGCGAGGTGCCATCTCTTCCTTCCTACTTGTGGTAAGAAAGATTCAGCTGCGGATTGCAAAACTTCCAAGTCTCTCTAAGGACTACTGCCACTTCTTCCAGTTTAGACCCTCACTGACAGACTACGGCTGCTGAGCAAGATGAAGGCGACCAAGGCTGGACGGGATCCCTAAAGATTTAGCTTTCACAAATGAGACTTAAATAAGTGTATCACCAAGAGAATCTACTCTTTGAGATAACATTTTCCCTGAATGGAAGGACACATTTTTAAATATTCTTTGAGCTCCAGTCAACTTTAACCAAAAAGACCTTTCTCCTATATATATATTTTTAAACTGGAGTCTTACTGTATTTTCACTAAATGAAATTGGCTGCAGCTGTTTCCCTAAACTCTGTAACAAGCAGGTATGAGGGAACAAACACTTAAATGTAGAGAGAAGTTTTGTGAGAGGGATTAACCTTTTGAAGGGGGGATAATTTGATCACTTGCAGAAGAAACCCTCTAGGAGCAGACTTTAGGAACATCGGTATGAAGTATCAGGGGACATGAAAGTGACGTCATCAGAGGAAGAGACTGGTCTAAGCAGCAGTTGAAGCAGGGGACAGAATCAGCAGAGGGCAGTGCTGTGAGGAGAACGGCGGAGCATCAAAATGGACTCCAAGCCACATACAAAAGTTATTCAAAATGGATCATAAACATAGAAGCAAAACCTAAAACTACAAAATAGGAGAGAGTTCTTTAGATCTTCAGTTAGGCAAAGATTTCTTAGGCAGGACACAATAATCACAAACCATAAAAGAAAATGTGATACACTGGATTTCATCAATTAAAATCTTTTGTTCTTTGAAAGATACGGTTTAAAAAATGAAAAGTCAAGTTGTAGACCAGGAGAAATTTTTTTTTAATTATATATCCAATGCAGAACTTGTGTCCAGAGTACACAACGAATTCTTTCTTTTTAAATTGAAATATAGTTGACACGCAGTGTTACATTAGTCTCAGGTGTACAACATTTTGATTGGACAAGTCTATACATTATGCTATGCTCAGCACGATGTAGCTACCGTCTGTCACCTGCAATGCTATTATCTTTTTTTTTTAATGTTTATTTATTTTTGAGAGACAGAGACAGAGCATGAGTGGGGGAGGGGCAGAGAGAGAGGGAGACACAGAATCTGGAGCAGGCTCCAGGCTCTGAGCTGTCAGCACAGAGGCTGACCCAGAGCTTGAACCCACGAACCATGAGATGATGACCTGTGCCAAAGTCAGATGCCCAACCGACTGAGCCACCCAGGCTCCCTATCTTAATAAGAAGACAGACAAACCCCCCCTTTTTTAAATGAGCAATAGATTTGCATAAGCATTCCCCCCAGAGAAAATATGCCAATGAAAAAGAAGCACATGAAAAGATGCTCGATATCCTACTTATTAAGGAAGTCAAAACCACAATGGTCCACTATTGCATACCAATTAAAGTGGCTCAACTTACAAAGACTGACCATATCAAGTGTTGGCAGGAATGCGCAGCAACTGGAACTTTCATATACAGTTGGTGGGAATGCAAAATGGTACAATCAAGAGACAGTTTCTTTTAAAGGTAGGTATACGTTTAATGTACAACCCATAATCCCATATCTAGCTTTTTACTAAAGAGAATTGAAAACATATGACCACACGAAAACTTGAATGTGAATGTTTATAGCAGCTTTATTCATAGTGTCCAGAAACTGGAAAACAGCCAGGTTCATCAACTGGCAAATAGGTAAACAAGTAATGTTATATTTAAATGATGGGATATTATTAATAACAAAAAGAAACAGACTACAGTTGTATATGGCATGGGTGAAAAAAGCCAGGCATATAGAACTACATTCTGTAAGATACCGTTTCTATGAAATTTCAGAAAAGGCAAAACTATAGTGAAAGAAAAGAGAGGGACTGTCATGAACCAGGCCATAGAGCAAGGAGTGTGAGGGGACTTTGGAGAGAAATGAAAATGTTCTGTATTTCAGTTATGGTGGTGGTTATACGACTGTATTCATTGGTCAAAACTTAACCGAAGTATACACTTAAAATTAATTAACTTTCTAGCATAGAAAATTATATTTAAATAAATATTATCTTTTTTTTAAAGTTCATTTATTTTATTTTTGAGAGAGAGAGAGAGAGTGCAGGGGAGGGGCAGAGAGAGAGGTAGAAAATCCCAAGGAGGCTCCGTGCTGGCGTCATGGAGCCTGATGTGGGGCACAATCCAATGAACTGTGAGATCATGACCTGAGCCAAAATCAAGATTTAGGCTCTTAACCAACTCAGCTACTGAGGTGCCCCATAAATCTGATCTTAAAAACTAACTTACAGTTACCGAATTTAAAAACAAAACCAGTAAAGACAAGAATTACAAAGACCAGAAAGGACACCGTCTTGCTTTAACCTGAGGGAGTTCGCATGCTGGAGCGAAAATATCATTTTCTCAAGTAACAATCACATAACTTTTATGACCCTTAGTGTCCCTAGACATAAAACAAGGAGAGTAAACAAAATGACCTTTATTTATAGCTCTGAAATTGGCAAAAGGTTTAGGTGTTTTTATATCAAGGATAACCAATTTTAAAGAACATTTAATCAAGAATTTTGGTTCCATTTTATCAGGCTATATTAATAAAATTGAAAAAGGAAACTCTGATTTATGTAGTTTGACAGTATTTCAAAACAAGTTGAAATGGAAAGTTTGAATAAGCAAATACAGGAAAGAAAGTGGCTCCCTAAATAAAGTTTTCATATAAAAAATTCCTCTGATGTACCTCTTATTTGCACAAGACTGTTTTAACAGTTCAGAGGATTAGTCACTATCAACACAGACCAGTGGAGTTTAGGGTATCAAAAACACATGGAGTTATTAAGTAGTAGACTTGAAAATATCCATTGGTGCTTGTCATTAAGAAAAAAAGAAACAATAGATGAAGTGTTAAAATGGTGGAAGTATAACAGGGAAACCTTGTGTTTTAAGAACCACAATACTGAAATAACTTCAAGGGATTGGCTTACACTCAAACAGGAAATTGACCAAATCAACATTTGGCTTGAGATAATGAAGTGATAAAAGGAGCAGAGGGGGGAGCACAACTGTGCCCGAGAAGGAGGCAATGGAAGTTCTGTGTTCAGCTACAGGGCTGTTTCTGAAAGTGTTTTTAATTAAACCTCTCCATTCAGTGTTCTTGAAACCTAAATACAATACTGAATTAGTGCCTTTGGGAACAGGTATAATAAAAAAAAAAAAAAAAAAAAGGGAAAGAAAGGGAAAGGGAAAGAAAGAAAAAAAGAAAGGAAAAGTAAAAGACGAGTAAAAGCATCTCAATCTTTTCTAGAACAAATTCTACACTGTTTCTCTTTATTGATAGTCCTATTTCAGGCAGTAACAAGGAAATTAAGAAAACAAGCCTATTGTGAAAGCAGAGGAAGAAGTAGCGAAATTGCACAAAAACACCTAAGAATGAGTGCTGGCTGTTCCCTAATCCCTGCCTCCCCAGTCCCTCAGATGACTATGGATGCTGAATAAGATGAAGGGGACAAGGCTGGTTGGGATCCCCACAGATTTAACTTTCATAAATGAGACTTAAGTCAGGGCATCTGTAAGAGTATCATCTATTTATGACATAACAGATCTGGAGCTGAGTTCAGATCCAGAACCTGGTAATGGGAACGTGATATTAGGAGGCAAAACCTGGGGGTGGGACCGAGGACCTAACCATGAGAAACAGTTAATCTAATGAAGTTAACCAACCAGAGTTGAAAAAGTAGATAAGGAGTTAAACCAATGAGGCTTGGAGCCCAATAGAGAGTTAGTAGGTAAACACAAACAGCCTAGGAGTGAACTCACAGGTTTTCAAAAGTTGCACCAGGGGAACTTGGGTGGCTCAGTCTGCTGAGCGTCCCACTCTTGACTTCAGCTCAGATCATGATCTCACAGTCCCTGAGACTGAGCCCCAAGTCAGGCTCTGCGTTGACAGCTTGGAGCCTGCCAGGGATTCTCTCTCTCTCTCTCTCTCTCCCTCTCTCTCTCTCTCTCTCTCTCTCTCTCCTAAAATAAATAAACTTTAAGAAGTTGAACCAAAGCACATGAAAGTGTTCTCTTTTTTCTCTCTCTTCTCACTCCTCTCTCTCTCTGCCATATTATTTATGTCTGTATCCCAATCTGAAATGGGATTGACCCAAATCCAAATCACTGCAGGACTCTAAATGGCATAGGGCATTTAATTTTGTACATTGGGAGGTAATAAGTAAATAAATCTTTGAGGTAACAAATAATAATAGCTAACATTTTCAGAATACTATCTATGTGCCTGGCACTGTCTTAGCAATTTACAAACAAAGCAAAGTGAAAAACTTTATAAGGTAAGTACTGTTATCATCTCCATTTTATAATGACACATTTTAATTGACTTATTAGATGTCATACAACCTAAGAGGAGAGTGGTAGAGTAAGAATTAAAACCCAAGCAATCTGGTCCCAACCATTATTAACAACCGCAGGCCAATGGAATAGGCTGGGAGGGACTGAGATCTAGAATGAAAACCATCTCCTAGAATGGAGATGATCCCTGGAAAAACAGACCCAAATACAGATGCAGGGAGAAGTTTGGTCCAGTGCATGGAGCATGGTGTCCAGAGGGTGTGGCAATATTTAACAGATGCTGGTGCAGCCCAGCAGTCAGACCCAGAGGTTCAGCCTGGATTGAGGAGGTTCCAACAGATCGAGCAAGAGCTTTGGGAGGAAATTTAGACAAGCAGTTGTCAGTAGGGCCCCTGGCAGCCATTTCAGGATGGCCCCTGTTCTAGAACTAGAAACACTAGAAATGGCACCAAGATAGAGCTCAAGCAAAGAAAACAAGAATGGAACCTAGTTCTCTTACTGATGAGGTTGAAGCCATCACCATGTTTGCACCAAGGCTCAATTTCCGCTGGGCTGCTCACAGCCAATGACTGAGTGCAGTGTGGATACTAAGGCAGACTATGTCCTGGGAGATTCTCTGACAGACTGCTTTGGTTTGAAAAAGGCTTGCCAAACTTCCTGTACATGGCATAGTAAGCTTCTCCACAACACTTCTTTCTTCTTCACTGATTGCGATCTGACAAGCTCCCTACCACCACCTTCATCATTTCTTTTTACAGATGCTTCCCCTAGTAAATCCTTGCACCCTAAATCCTATCTGTGCTTCTGCTTCTTGTAAGACCCAGACGAACAAAAACATCTTACATTTGTATCATACTTTACAATTTACAAAGCATTTTTACATGTATTTGTTCATTTGACCTTTAAAGAGTTTTGTGAGGTAAGCAGGGTAGGTACAATTATACCCATT